>NC_036876.1:9998065-10057525 GCF_002910315.2 Salvelinus sp. IW2-2015
CTTTTGTTAATGGTGTTTTCCCCTAAAATATCTCTGCTAATATTTCCATTAACGACATTTTACAAATGTTCTGCTTTCTACTTGTATGTTTGCCTCTTGCTGGATCGTTGCAACATGACCATCAACATAATTGGAGATCGCTTCTGTACTATCCCCACACCAATGCTGCCGAAGAAGGAACTGCAGAGGATGGATCAGTTGGCGACGGGGGAGGAATTGGAGATGATGTGACCACCGTAGCCAGAGCCCTCAAGGTGATGTAGTTCATTAGGCATGGATTCATTAGTCCAAACGGAAGAAACAGATAAAATATTAATTGACTACCTGGACATAAGAAATGATATATAATTTTATTTTTATTTTTTTTGTTGCATGCTTTATTGAATACAAACCTGGGTGACATTGTTTGTCTCAAAACAGTATTTGCGTGCAAAGAGATTGACAGAGGCAATCACCACATTCTTATCGGCAGACTCAGCAGCCTTGGTTTCTCAAATGACTGCCTCGCCTGGTTCACCAACTACTTCTCAGACAAGTTCAGTGTGTCAAATCGGAGGGCCTGTTGTCCGGACTCTGGAGTCTCTATGGGGGTGCACAGGGTTAAATTCTCGGACCGACTCTTTTCTCTGTATACATCAATGATGTCACTCTTGCTGCTGGTGATTCTCTGATCCACCTCTACGCAGACGACACCATTTTGTATACTTCTGGCCCTTCTTTGGACACTGTTTAACTAACCTCCAGACGAGCTTCAATGCCATACAACTCTCCTTCCGTGGCCTCCAACTGCTCTTAAATGCAAGTAAAACTAAATGCATGCTCTTACAATTTACGTCATTTAGCAGACGCTCTTATCCAGAGCGACTTACAAATTGGAAAGTTCATACATATTCATCCTGGTCCCCCCGTGGGGAATGAACCCACAACCCTGGCGTTGCAAGCGCCATGCTCTACCAACTGAGCCACACGGGACCACCGCTCTTCAACCGATCGCTGCCCGCACCTGCCCGCCCGCCAGCATCACTACTCTGGATGGTTCTGACTTACAATATGTGAAACAACTACAAATAATAGGTGTCTGATAAGACTGCAAACTCTCCTTCCAGACTCACATTAAGCATCTCCAATYCMAAATTAAATCTAGAATTGGCTTCCTATTTCGTAACAAAGCATCCTTCACTCATGCTGCCAAACATACCCTAGTAAAACTGACTATCCTACCGAWCGTTGGCTTCTGCCATGTCATTTACAAAATAGCCTCCAACACTCTAMTCAGCAAATTGGATGCAGTCTATCACAGTGCCATCCATTTTGTCASCAAAGCCCCATATACTACTCACTACTGCGACCTGTATGCTCTYGTTGGCTGGCCCTCGCTTCACATTCGTCGCCAAACCTACTGGCTCCAGRTCATCTATAAGTCTTTGCTAGGTAAAGCCCGCCTTATCTCAGCTCACTGGTGACCATAGCAGCACCCACCCGTAGCACGCACTCCAGCAGGTATGTTTCACTGGTCACCCCAAAAGCCAATTCCTGCTTTGGCCGCCTTTCCTTACAGTTCTCTGCTGCCAATGACTGGAACGAATTGCAAAAATCACTGAAGCTGGAGATCCATATCTCCCTCAATAACTTTAAGCACCAGCTGTCAGAGCAGCTCACATATCACTGCACCTGAACATAGCCCATCTGTAAATAGCCCATCCAACTACCTCATCCCCATACTGTTATCTCTACTTGCACATTCATCTTTTGCACATCTATCACTCCAGTGTTTAATTGCTAAATTGTAATTATTTCRCCACTATGGYCTATTTATTGCCTACCTCCCTTATCTTACCTCATTTGCACACTCTGTATATAGACTTTCTCTATTGGGTTATTGACTGTATGTTTGTTTATTCCATGTGTAACTCTGTTGTTTGTGTTGCACTGCTTTGCTTTATCTTGACCAGGTCACAGTTGTAAATGAGAACTTGTTCTCAACTAGCCTACCTGGTTAAATAAAGGTGAAATAAAATAAAAATAATAMAATAAAAAGTTGGMKCTAGTTATATAATCTGWGAACTAGAGATCCTAATTCTGCATATTCAGACTGTAATAATGTAATGGATATTTTCAATTACCAATAATGAGGAGAGACGAGGTCAATCACCAATCAGGATATTCACTTTATTAAAATCATATTGATAAGGGAGCTTGTCACACCACCCACAAAGTGAATAGAGTGAGAGCCCRCTGAGTGGAGTGAGCCTCTKGGTTATATACTATATAGGTGCAACATTAGAGATGACGTACAATGGWTCCAGACACCAACCCCACACATCCTGTGCCAAATCTTGGCCCCAAATACAAAGATATTGTTTTGATCAGTACTAAGAACTTRAAAGGACATTTGTTATTACTTAGTCTCCACCTTGCTAAAAAGGGAACTAGGGAAGAGAATAATCTCCCCCAAGGTGCAAGGAGGGGGTGACTGATGCACAGACATTGTGATTGGTGATTGGTTCCCCATTACTCACGCCATCCCTTCACATGGTTTGCAATTGGTAAAGACACATATTCACATATGGAAACAATGGTCCCTTCTGACCTCCTTTGCCCTATTCACTTTCTGATATTTTGTACAGCAACAGGGACATGTGATAGACAAGCCTGACTTCTCCTCTCCCTGGGCCCCAGGTGACTGAGGCCATATGAGGTGCAGCTGCCAACACCAGAGTCCGAAGGGAAACATTCTAATAACAAGAGTTCAAAAGTTCAATCATGTAAGCATATTCTGCAGATAAGACATCTTAATTATCTATGTTACTTAGCTAATTCTGATTCTCCTACCACAATATCTCATGATAAAAAAGATATATGAGTTCACCCCCAGTCGCCTAACGCCTCYTCAGAAAGTCACCGGATCCTCCCATAGCACCACAGGGAGCGAGCGCAATAGACTCCACAACAGCCACACTGTCTGACACCCAGGTTTAAGCATTTTAGCAGACCCTTTTATCCAGAGTGAGTGCATACATTTTCCCCCGTGGGAATAGAACCCACAACCCTGGCATTGCAAACCCCATGCTCTACCAACTGAGCCACAGGCTGCTAAGTAGCCCTGTTGGAACACTTCGTTATGGGCGGGATATTAATATATGCATATGCCATGTTTAAAAAAAATCTATTTTGTGTACAGATTTAACAGCTTATCACTGCCTATCCTCTTCCAGACCTATTAACTGTCATATATATATATATTGTATTTCTCTGAATTCTGTATAAACTCCGCTAGGGATGGGGGGAAAATAGATAAAGTTGAGTATTGCAATATTATTAGACGATATATTGATTCTATGACTCCAAGTACCGATTCTTTACAATTATTCAGTTGATTATTTTACGATGATAATAAACATTCTGAATCGAACAAATATTCAGACCCCTTGACTTTTTCCACATTTTGTTACGTTACAGCCTTATTCTAAAATTGATAATATAGTTTTTTTCCCTCATCAATCTACACACAATACCCCATAATGACAAAGCAAAAATAGGTTTTTAGATTTTTTTGCAAATGTATTCATAATAAAAAATTGAAATATTACATTTACATAAGTATTCAGACCCTTTACTCAGTACTTTGTTGAAGCACCTTTGGCAGCGATTACAGCCTAGAGTCTTCTTGGGTATGACGCTACAAGCTTGGCACACCTGTAATTGGGGAGTTTTTCCCATTATTCTTTGCAGATCCTCTCATGCTCTGTCAGGTTGGATGGGGGGAGCGTCGCTGCACAGCTATTTTCAGGTCTCTCAAGTGATGTTAGATCAGGTTCAAGTCCAGGCTCTGGCTGGGCCACCCAAGGACATTCAGAGACTTGCCACTCCTGTGTTGTCTTGGCTGTGTGCTTAGGGTCATTGTCCTGTTGGAAGGTGAACCTTTGCCCCAATCTGAGCTCCTGAGCGCTCTGGAGCAGGTTTTCATCAAGGATCTCTCTATACTTTGCTCCATTCATCTATCCCTCTATCCTGACTAGTCTCCCAGTCCCTGCCGCTAAAAAACGTCACCACAGCATAATGCTGCCACCACCATGCTTCACCGTTGGGATGGTGCAAGGTTTCCTCTAGACGTGACGCTTGGCATTCAGGCCAAATAGTTCAATCTTGGTTTCATCAGACCAGAGAATCTTGTTTCTCATGGTCTGAGAGTCTGTTGGTGGCTTTTGGAAAACTCCAAGCAAGCTGTCATGTGCTTTTTACTGAAGAGTGGCTTCCRCCTCGCCACTCTACCATAAAGGCCTGATTGGTGGAGTGCTGCGGAGATGGTTGTCCTTCTGGAAGGTTCTCCCATCTCCACAGAGGAACTCTGGAGCTCTGTCAGAGTGACCATCGGGTTCTTGATCACCTCCCTGACCAAGGCCCTTCTCCCCTGATTGCTCAATTTGGCCGGGCGGACAGCTCTAGGAAGAGTCTTGGTGGTTCCAAACTTCTTCCATGTAATAATGATGGAGGCCATTTTGTTCTTGGGGACCTTCAATGCTGCGGACATATTTTGGTGCCTCCACACAATCCTGTCTTGGAGCTCCACAGACAATTCCTTCGACCTCATGGCTTGATTTTTGCTCTGACATGGACTGTCAACTGTGGGACCTTATATAGACAGGTGTGTGCCTTTTTAAAATCTTGTCCAATCAATGGAATGTACCACAGGTAGACTCCAAGTTGTAGAAACATCTCAAGGTTGATCAATGGATGCACATGAGCTCAATTTTGAGTCTCATAGCAAAGTGTCTGAATACTTATCTAAATAAGGTTTATTTTTAATAAATGTGCAAAAATGTATAACCTGTTTTCGCTTTGTCATTATGGGGTATTGTGTGTAGATTGATAAGGAATAAGGCTGTAATGTAACAAAATGTGGAAAAAGTCAAGGGGTCTGAATACCTTCCAAATGCGCTGCATACTGAACAATGGTATGAAGAAATAAGGACAGCAGAATGTATGTTTAGATATCTTCTCAATGTTCAATTAGAATGCTATTTCTATCAATGGGCATTTTTATTAAAGGATCTTGTGTTATATATTCTTATACAATGCATTTTGTGTGTTAGTTAGTGTAAAGATTAGGTGCAGGTGTCTAAAGCACAGTAGGTGGCAGTATAGTTAAGGAATGGACACTGTGCGGGGCTGTTGTTGCCAGGTCAAATAGGCGATACAATAAAATCTCAGCTAAGATTTGGAGCCTCCACACAATCCTGTCTTGGAGGGCTGACAGTTTGGAGTCCAAAACAGTTAATTACATTCATCCACAAATTTGACATTTGAACAATTTAATGCACACAAACAAAACTGAATGGAAAGGCATTCCCATGAATCATACGACTCCTATGAACATTGAGTTAATCATTTGATAGTTGTCGTGAGAATTTTCAATCCCAATGATAATAACTGACAATCAATAGCTCTGACCAATCCCTGAGATCTGTAAGACCATGGGTTTAATAATAATTAGTCAGAGACTCAGCTTATGCAAAAAGATAGTACAGTTTATTCAGAGAACGTTCTAAAGTCCATTATACAAAGACATCCATTTTATAGCTGCGCACATACTTCCACACAAACGGTAGGTATCCTACGCACATACATACATACGAACAGTAGGTGAGTTGTATCTACTGTTTATCACTACCAAGCCGGCAGTTCCATTCCCCCGAGATTAGAGAAACCTTGAGAAGTACTCCCTATGCTATCATAAGTTCCTTAAAGGCCTAGCCAGGTCGGTCCAAACACAGTTTTAATTGTTCTTCGGTATTTTCCGAGGCACCCACATCCACATCCTAAACTACGCCTTGCTCAGACAGTCTGTGTTTTTCCACTATACAGATACATTGTTTAACCTAATTCCGACTAAAACTATACACATCATCAGATTATAATTTTATGATTCTAATCAATTTCATACAGTCATAAGGTTTCAGAGTGGAATTATTTTATCATTATCTTTCAACATATACATTATTTTATCAATAGTACATGTCAGAAAAGACCCATAATTATCCATACATGTTTTACATGTTTCTTTATGCTTTTAATGATCCATACATGTTTTACAGTTGTGAAACCAAGGATGCCTTTTTCATAGGCCATCTGTAACATCACTGCAAAATCTTTCCAATCCCTCCCAGAAATGGTTAACTGTCTGTGCGCATATGATACAGCAGTCAGCAGCCAGCCAAACAATATTGTGCCATTTCTCCATAACATACTAACTCTGTTAGGATACTACCCATGCAAAGTAGGCTATTGCATTCAGTGACTGTCTCTGGAGAATATATTTTTAATCTCCTAGATGTAATGAAGGAGAAAGACCCCAGACTGAGCAGCTCTCGGGGGTGTGTAGGTGGGTGGGTGTGTGCGTGTAATGGTGGGGGGTTGGAGGTGACCCTATGGATAAAAACCTGGTGATGTATCTCCCCCTCTCATTCTCTCCGTCACACACACACTTTCTGCCTCACACAAACACAGAGACACACACAAGAGGCGGTTCTCTCCAGTCTCTCTCCATCAGAAACAACTGACAGCCAGGCAGGCTAGCTGCATCCTCTGGTAGCTATAGCAGCAGCGCAGACAGCTACTAGCCGCCGCTACTGTCTGCTGCATCTGTCAGCTGGCCGCCCGATACGTGGAGCCTTTTGTGTCTCCGGAGAGTCCCGAATCCCATTGTGCTCTCTATTGCGGGGGCTAAAGGAAACAACCAACAGCCACACCAATGGACATGATGGGGAAGAAAGAACGCAGGGGCTGGGACTTCAAAGGCTTGCTGAAGAGGAACTGGCTGCTTATTGCGACCATTGTGTCGGTGCTGTTAGGTAAGTGAAAGCGAAGCCCCCATAATGTCTGCGCTCTGCTTAACGTGAATAAGCCTTGCTTGATGTCACACTTCCGCGAGGCTGCCCGTCTGTCTCCACTCTCCTTGCTCTGTCAGTGGTGGTGCATCCTACCCATTTCCCCTTCCCTCTGTCCTTTTTTTCAGCAATTTATTTTCTCCTGTTTTGCCACATTTGTCATTGCTTTCTCTCCTGATGTATTCCCCTGCTGCAGTCCAGGCTGGGAGTCATCCAGCAGCCTCTCTTGGTCATATAAGGATGCGTAGGGCTGGGGGCTGGTTGATTAGAATAGCAATGTGCACGCATGTGTGTGTTGTGTGCATAATGTCGGCTTTGTGCATGCTGCATACCAACCTGGTCTCAGAGCATTTCGTATGATTCTGTACGTAAATCCGAGACACTACATTTAGTATATGTTGCGTTTTGTATGTATTAATTTGTGGATGTCCATCACCAATTTCGTATGATATATTCCAAATTACAATTTGTGTTATATGTTAAGAATTTATTAAACGTACAATATGTTACACATTTCCAAAACGTACAATATGTTAAAAATTTTCAAAATGTATGATATGTTTATGAGTTAGGTTAAAGGGTTAAGGTTAGGGCAAGAGTTAGATAAAAAGGGTTAGGGGAAAGGTTAGCTAACATGCTAAGTAGCTGCAAAGTAGCTAAAAAGTAGTAAGTAGTTGAAAAGGTGCAAATGAGCTAAAATGCTAAAGTTGTCCATGATGAGATTCGAACTCACAACCTTTGGGTTGCTAGACGTTTGCGTTTTACGACCAATCACCCTACTTTCGTTTTTGCCTTAAGTAACCATCTGTCTTATGTAAGCAAACCAAACGTAACATACTAATTTGGCTGTTCTGAATTTACGTTTACTATGTTACATCTAGTGTATGAGACCAGGCTGTGCATGCATCTGTGTGTGTGCTTATGCTGTGAGGATGTTCGAAGATGGATGCAAACAGTGTGTGACTGTGGCTGTTCATAATGAGTGTATCTGTGTGTGTTTCTGTGTGTGACTTATCATTATAGTGTGTGACTGTTCATAATTGTGCACGTGTGTGACTGATCATTATGCGTTCGCAGTTTCTGCTACACCATTCGTTGCCCACTCTCCGACAGAGACAGGGTTCCCTGTGCTGAGCTTTGCTGCCTCCCAGAGCCTGTCTCACAGCCCCAGTCGAACGTGACTAGACTGAAGCGGCACACTCCACTGGCTCCTTCAGTCCAGTCAGTCGGTACAGCTGTTCTGCATGCAAGGTCCTGTCAATGTGATTCGCAAATAGTGTGATTCAGGGGCCATATATGGCTCTGATATGGCCCAGCCCACCACAGCATTTCTGGCTTATGACATTTATTTAATAGATATAAAATACATAAGGGATAATCAACCAGGGGCTGTGGAGTCCTGTGGAAATAACCTACGACACAGTCTCGCCGTGGTATAAACTATAATATGCTCCTTTGTTGTCATTCACAGTGCTAAAATGCAAAGATGAGCTCACAGCAAAAGGCTAATGGTGGTGGTGGACAATTAATCAAAAAATGAATTGTTAATTATGGAACGTATTACTTTATTATGCAGAGAAGGCTATTATTTATTTTGATTTATTCACAATCCTCCTCTGAAGCTGCCTGCGACCCCTTGTTTTTAGAAAGAATTACACACCGATTTGAATGGCCCCTGTCACCGAATTGTCCTACCCTTGAACAATTTTTGGTGCTTGCTTGGCTTCTTAATGGTTGGACATTTATCATTTTATGAACTAAATGGACTTTGGCTCAGTGGCAGTATTGTGTCTAATGCGTTTTAAAGGCTTTCGACCAATTAAATGATAAATGCTGACTTTGAAGTGTCCTCCACAAGGATTACACCATCTCTGCTTAAGCAGAGTTTTAGAATGTCAACATAAACCTGTGTTGGTCCAAATGCACATGGCAAAATAGATAATCCATTCCTATTTCTATTGATCTTTCTTACGTTCTAAGAGCTACAGTGGAGAGGAGTGGGGGTTAAAAGCCAATTGGAAGCCGGGGACATGGTATATGAGGGTGCAGTGAGATACCTGATCGGTTGGACGATACTTTTCTCATCAATCATCTTGGGAGAAAAAACATAAACTTAACTGGAAATAAACCAATCGTCCATCGTTAACACAATGGAAAGGTCAAATGCTTTATTATCTGACTGTTGAAAGTGCGTGGGCGACTGAGAGAAACAAAATGGTGCAATTTGAGGCCATATGGCAGAGTGATGCGGGCGCTGGAGATGAGGGTGGGAGCAGGTGGGTCTGGGCAGGGGTGATGTTGTGGATGTTTGTGTGCATCTGTATGTTGTTTGTATCATATATGTTTTGTGTAGTTCAATAAAATCTTTCAAAAATCTAAATAAGGAAGCTGGGGACTTTTAGGTGGCCATAGTAGTGTCCCATTTGAATTCTGGTGTTCTGATTGAGCCTTCATTTTTCGTGAATTTCATCAGAGAAATGGCAGCATACGCCTTTAATTAACACCCCTAATTGAGTGACATGGAATCTTGAGTGACAACAGAGAAGTCAGGACCTCGTTTGGATTACATGCTGAGATGAGCACTCTTGTCAGTCTGTAATTTGGTTGGATGCCATGGAACGCCTTAAACAGAAAAGTAGTTCTGCCATTGGATGACAAAAGTTCACTACTCCACCATGTGGCCCCTGTTGCTGACCACTACTCTTTAATAGCAAGGCAGCCCCTTTCATGCCAGTTCTGTACTTAAGTAATTACATGGGCGGTATTGTTGGCCGTCATCATGTATGTTTCATTCATAAGTAAGTAATTTAGCTTTGCCAATAACTGTCCTGTTGTGGCAGTACGAAAATGTATGCACTCACTACTTACTGTAAGTCGCTCTGGATAAGAGTGTCTGCTAAGTGTCTGCTGCAAGATTTCCATCTCCACATGGCCTGTATTCTCAGAGTAGGAGTGCTGATCTAGGATCAGGTCCCCCCTCTCCATATAATCATATTTATTAGCATCTAAAAGACAAAACTGATCCTAGCACACATACTCTAAGACGCTTTGTGAATTCCGACCCAGATCTCAAGAGATGTGCCGACTCATCTTTTTAATTAAACCATGAAAACTGATCAGAAAACGTCATGGAGAGTGCGATTCGTCAATTTTTGGAAGCACATTATTTTACAGAAATTACCTGATATTTACATAGAAATTGCTTGGCAAAATGCGAATTATAACATAACTTATGAATCACTTGTTTGTTTCAGGAGTATTCGTCTAGGCTTGTGCAATGTCTATTTGGGCGTATTTGGTTCTCAGCATGTCAACATGACCCATCAAGTAGCCCCCACAACAGTTTCTAACCTTACCACCACCACCATTAACACCAAACCACTACTATACAGTGTATTCATTATGAGAGGTTTTATTTTTCATTAGGAATGATGTAACTTGTTCAGTTACGATTTGCTGTGTCATCACCTTGCACAAGGTTATTTTATGGTGGCCTGTAATGGTTGATAACACACTCAGGGTGGTGGGGCGGGGGGGGTTTGAGAAACTCACTGTATGTGGCATTTATGGGCGAAAACCCCCACAGCGATGCGCAATGAGCCTTATAAAAACGCCAAGACAGGCAGCCCGCTTGGCCAATAAACTAATGCTCTCCAAGGCCGTTGTTGCTGCGCAGGTCAGCAATAGCAATGCTACATAGCTTATGGCTAAAGGAAGTGTTTTCCTCAATGTCACAACCTTGAGCCAGCGTCATGAAACCCAGAGCAAGGCGAAACGTATGCAACACCTTGGCCCGTAAAACTAAAAACAAGAAAATCACATGGGCATAATATTGTGGTAGCTTACATGGCAGCTCTGAAATGATAATGATGTTTCCGTTTTAATTTGACGTGGCAGGCAGGTCAAACATTAATATTGTTCCTTTTTGTCATCATTATCTCTCCCTCTCTCTGTTCTCCCACTTTAAATTTCCACTGTGAAAATGCATCATACTCAGTGTATGGCTAGTGTGGGACACGGTCTGCAATAATACAGTGTGATGTATTGAACTAGCCACGCATTGAACTAACCTGTGTGAACCAATCTCTTGAATTGGCTGTCTTATTTATCGCTTTCTTTCTCTCGCTCGCTCTCCCTCCTTTCTCTTCCTCCTTCCTTCTCTCCCTCAGGGATAGGTCTTGGGGTGGTGGTCAGGGAATATGCCTCCCTCTCCCACCTTCATAAGCAGTATTTTGGCTTCCCGGGAGAGATCCTGATGCGGATGCTCAAGCTGGTCATCCTGCCCCTCATCATCTCCAGCATGATAACAGGTAACTTGGGATGAATTGCATTTCAGTCACTCAGCACTATGTTTAATGAAGAGGGCCATCAGAGAAGGTTAAGATATCTTACTTAAGTATTAATCCTCTTAGTTCCTAGAAGAACTTGGGCTGCTTTCTTTGCCTCAGGCCATGGCAAGCGGTTCTTCTTGAGTTCTGCGTCTAGACACCTGCGACAGGTCATTGTTGCGCCAGATATCTTAGTCAAGGACAAATGAAATAGCCATTGTCATTGAGAGGACTTGTTGACAGATATGCCTCCTTTGGGTGAACAACAGGTTACTTGTCTTTCTGTCTTGTTTGTGGTCACAGGAGTCGCCGCCCTGGATTCGGAAGTTTCTGGAAAGATAGGTTTGAGGGCTGTGGTGTATTACTTCTCCACCACCATCATCGCAGTCATTCTGGGTGAGTTAACAGGATGACTGGCTTGGTCCCATTCTCTTTCAGCTGCCATCTGTTATGAAGCATGAAGCACTGAACAAAATGTGGAAGGTTTCAGTGCCTCATGCTTCAGATTAAGTGAGTGACATACTAACTATGTAACATGTTGTTATTTACACGTCACCATTGAAAGCTGAATATTGACTGATGGTTAACATGTGTTCCAGGTATTGTATTGGTGATGACCATCAAACCTGGTGTCTCTCAGGAGGCCGAACATATCGACAGGACAGGGATCACACCAAATGTCACCACTGTCGACACTCTACTGGATCTTGTCAGGTGACAGCTACGCTGTTCATACCATCATATAGAAGAATAGTTTTATAAAATTTCTACAAAAGGTCCATTCTCCATCAGTCAGAGGTGCAGTGTGTATAACATTTCCACATTTGTCTCACATTGTTGCAATCTCAACATGTCTTATTCCATCCACAGAAACATGTTTCCTGAAAACCTACTGCAGGCTTGTTTCCAACAGGTAAACGTCATTGTCTGATTTGTACATTAAAGCTTTCAGTTACTAGCCTGGTACCAGGTGTGTTTGCGCTGTCTTGCCAATTCCCATAAGAGTTGACAAGACAGCACAAACAGATCTGGGGCCAGGCTATACAATCACTGCACTTTGAGGAGAAAACATGATCCTACATTAAAATGTAACCATGTCAAATGTAACTATTTCAATTCAACCTATTCAATCATTCCAGTACAAGACAAAGCGCAAAGAGCTGGAACCACCTAAAGTGAAGGGGAACACTACAATTACAATGTTCCCTCCTCTCTCTACCGCTGTCATGGCAACCATTTTCCCCCCAGAGGTAGGTGTCACTGTTTCCATGTGTTTATCCACCTGCATGTCAAAAGCTGTGATTTGATAGGATCGAAGCTGCTAAGCCTGGTTTACTTTTAATCAGATGTGGTTTACTTTCTATACCTGATTAGAGTTAATCAGATTTGGTTTACTTTTTATACCTGATTAGTTATTCAGATGTGGTTTACTTTTTATACCTGATTAGTTATTCAGATGTGGTTTACTTTTTATACCTGATTAGTTATTCAGATGTGGTTTACTTTTTATACCTGATTAGTTAATCAGATGTGGTTACTTTTTATACCCGATTAGAGTTAATCAGATGACTATCTGTCCAATCACAATCTTTGTCTTTGTGGGTTGAAAATGTGGGTCTTCAACTTAGTCTTTGTTAATTGACACCTGACCACCCACATCTAATGTGATGGATATGACCACAAATCAACTTACATTATGATGCCACTGTGTAGACGGGTCAATATGTTGTGATCTGAGGAAAAAGCTCAAGACATGGATGTCAGCCCACTGTAACACAATACTTCACAAGTGGATCTTTAAAAAAAAATGTATACAATTTTTAACCCCTTTTTCTCCCCAATTTCGTGATATCCAATTGGTAGTTACATTCTTGTCCCATCACTGTAACTCCCGTACGAACTCGGGCGAGTCAAAGTTCGAGAGCCATGCGTCCTCCCAAACACGACCCTACCAAGCCGCACTGCTTCTTGACACACTGCTCGCTTAACCCGGAAGCCAGCCGCACCAATGTGTTGGAGGAATCACCGTCCAACTGGCGACCGTTTCAGCATGCACTGGAGTTGCTATAGAGCGTGACTCCTGCGGACATCCCGGCCGGCCAAACCCTCCTCTAACCCGGGCAATGCTGGGCCAATTGTGCGCCGCCTCATGGGTCTCCCGGTCGCAGCTGGCTGCTACAAAGCCCTGGATCGAACCTGGATTTGTAGTGACGCCTCTAGCACTGAGATGCAGTGCCTTAGACTGCTGCACCACTTGGGAGGCCCCACAAGTGGATCTTTTGACCAAAATCTATTTTGTACTTAAACTACTTTCTTCCTTATTTTTCCCCTCTGCAGAACATCACCAAGGACTATAAGATAGTCGGGTCATATTCTGATGGGATCAACGTGCTGGGCCTCATCGTGTTTTGTGTGGCGTTCGGCCTTGTCATCGGCAAGATGGGCGAAAGGGGACGCATTCTGCTGGAATTCTTTGACGCTTTAAACGAGGCCACCATGAGGCTAGTCCAGATTATCATGTGGTATGTAACAGCCTGTTAGACGACATACATCTCTCACTTACAGTACACAACAGCTGTTTAGGTGAATTCATCCGGTAGCTGTTTTCTATGCTATTATAGATGTAATGCTGCCATTTCTGTGGTGGTGATGATGACAGTGATGATGATGATGATGATGATGATAACAATGGCATTAACACTACATTCTTAGAAAAAAAGTGGTCATCTAGAACCTAAAAGGGTCTTTGGCTGTCCCCATAGGAGAACCCTTTGAATAACCCTTTTAGGTTCCAGGTAGAACCCTTTTGGTTCCAGGTAGAACCGTGTTGGGTTCCGTATAGAACGCTTTACACAGAGGGTTCTACCTGGAACCCAAAATGGTTCTACCTGGAACTAAAACGGGTTCTCCTATGGGGACAGTCAAAGAACCCTTTCAGAAACTTTTTTCTAAGAGTGTATTGTTGCAATTACAGCTACATGCCAGTGGGGATACTCTTCCTCATAGCTGCCAAGATCATYGAGGTAGAAGACTGGGAGATCTTCAGAAAGATGGGCCTGTACATGGTGACAGTGCTGAGTGGGTGAGTCTGAGCCAGCCATCTTAGTCCCTCTTTCTCTTTCTGATACTTCGCCACAACAATGCTAGATTTATAGCTGGCATTAGGGTCCAGGTTTCCTGCAAAGATACTGTAAAAGCCCAGCTCTGTCCCGGCACAGATAAGAACCAAGGACATTTAAAACTGCTCAACCTGCAGTTGCGGTAATGAGGCCTTTGGCGAACGCCTGTCCAACCCGTAAATTTACCGGACAGAATGATGCTTCTGGGTGACCAGCAAAAGGAAACTGAGTTTAGTGAGGGGGAACGCAGTCATGTGTGTCCCAAATGGCTATACAGTGCACTACTTTTGACCAGAGGCCTATGGGCCCTGGTCATAAAGTAGTAGACTATAAAGGGAATAGGATGCCATTTGGGACGCAACCCTGGTCATTGTGTTATTATAAGCTGGAGGAGGAGAGTTTTAGTCCCCAGTTAACGCCAAGGGTTAGTCAGCTATTTCTTACAACGTGTCAAAACTTGTTTGATCATCACAATTTTTTTTTCATGGCAATGTAATGTTTTATTTCTCTCCTTAGCCTAGCTATCCACTCCACCATTTGTCTGCCGCTGATCTACTTTGCCATTGTGAGGAAGAACCCGTATACCTTTACCTTAGGGATGGCCCAGGCACTTGTCACTGCTCTTATGATCTCTTCCAGGTAAGCCTCAGTCACTATTCAGGATCATACAGTTGTGGCTAAAAGTTTTGAGAATGACAAAAATATTACATTTTCACAAAGTCTGCTGCCTCAGTTTGTATGATGGCAATTTGCATATACTCCAGAATGTTATGAAGAGTGATCAGATGAATTGCAATTAATTGCAAAGTCCCTCTTTTCCATGCAAATGAACTGAATCCAAAAAATAAATTTCCACTGCATTTCAGCCCTACCACAAAAGGACCATCTGACATCATGTCAGTGATTCTCTCGTTAACACAGGTGTGAGTGTTGACAAGGCTGGAGACCACTCTGTCATGCTGATTGAGTTTGAATATCAGACTGGAAGCTTCAAAAGGAGGGTGGTGCTTGGAATCATTGTTCTTCCTCTGTCAATCATGGTTACCTGCAAGGAAACACATGCCGTCATCATTGCTTTGCACAAAAAGGGCTTCACAGGCAAGGATATTGCTGCCAGTAAGATTGCACATAAATCAACCATTTATCGGATCATCAAGAACTTCAAGGAGAGCGGTTCAATTGTTGTGAAGAATGCTTCAGGGCGCCCAAGAATGTCCAGCAAGCGACAGGACCGTCTCCTAAAGTTGATTCAGATGCGGGATCGGGGCACCACCAGTACAGAGCTTGCTCAGGAATGGCAGCAGGCAGGTGTGAGTGCATCTGCACACACAGTGAGGCGAAGACTTTTGGAGGATGGCCTGGTGTCAAGAAGGACAGCAAAGAAGCCATTTCTCTCTAGGAAAACATCAGGGACAGACTGATATTCTGCAAAAGGTACAGGGATTGGACTGCTGAGGACTGGGGTAAAGTCATTTTCTCTGATGAATCCCCTTTCCGATTGTTTGGGGGCATCCAGAAAAAAGCTTGTCCGGAGAAAACAAGGTGAGCGCTACCATCAGTCCTGTGTCATGCCAACAGTAAAGCATCCTGAGACCATTCATGTGTGGGGTTGCTTCTCAGCCAAGGGAGTGGGCTCACTCACAATTTTGCCTAAGAACCCAGCCATGAATAAAGAATGGTACCAACACATCCTCCGAGAGCAACTTCTCCCAACCACCCAGGAACAGTTTGGTGACGAACAATGCCTTTTCCAGCATGATGGAGCACCTTGCCGTAAGGCAAAAGTGATAACTAAGTGGATCGGGGAACAAAACATCAATATTTTGGGTCCATGGCCAGGAAACTCCCCAGACCTTAATCCCATTGAGAACTTGTGGTCAATCCTCAAGAGGCGGGTAGACAAACAAAAACCCACAAATTCTGACAAACTCCAAGTATTGATTATGCAAGAATGGGCTGCCATCAGTCAGGATGTGGCCCAGAAGTTAATTGACAGCATGCCAGGGCAGATTGCAGAGGTCTTGAAAAAGAAGGGTCAACACTGCAAATAGTGACTCTTTGCATCAACTTCATGTAATTGTCAATAAAAGCCTTTGACACTTATGAAATGCTTGTAATTATACTTCAGTATTCCATAGTAACATCTGACAAAAATATCTAAAGACACTGAAGCAGCAAACTTTGTGAAAATGTATATTTGTGTCATTCTCAAAACTTTTGGCCATGACTGTACAATCTGTTGTGTATAGCAAAGCATAGATGTAATGGCTGACTTATCTATGTATCCATCCATCTAATCCATCTATCTATACAATCCACCCATCCATCTATCCGTGCATCCATCCTTCATTAAACTTAAAAACGACCTCCAGCTCTGCCACCCTGCCGGTCACCTTCCGCTGTGCCGAAGAGAACCTCCGGATCGACAAGAGGATCACCCGCTTCGTGCTGCCTGTGGGCGCCACTATCAACATGGATGGCACGGCTCTCTACGAGGCGGTTGCTGCCATCTTCATTGCCCAGCTCAACGACTACTCTCTGGATGTGGGTCAGATTGTCACCATCAGGTAAATCACCAACAGCCTACGTTGAAATTAGATTTTATATTCAATGTACATAATTTGAGCAAGTTAACGTGTCTTAGTATGATTAGAACCTATAGCCTTTGGTGGCATTGGACTTCAGCTGCTCTGAATGAGTATGCCACTCAGTGATGTAAGAACAAAACATATTTGATCTTGACAAAACTGAAAAAACTAAATTGTAATCAGGTGAAATCTGCTGTCACATCAATTTATAACATCTGTCGTGTCATTATGTTAGTATCATGTGTCAAGCATCTGACCTAATAATAAGTCAGGGTAAGGGAATTGTAAAGATGTTAACTTACTCCAATTTCAGTATAACAGCAACAGTAGCCAGCATCGGAGCTGCCGGTGTGCCTAACGCTGGACTTGTCACCATGGTGATTGTGCTGACTGCCGTTGGACTACCTGCAAATGATGTCACTTTAATTGTTGCTGTGGATTGGCTACTGTGAGTAATACCTTGTTGAGCGTAATATTGTCAAGATAAATGATTATTTTAGTGATGAATACAACAGTGCGACGTGTTAAAGGTAGACTCAGCGATATAACATCACCATATGCAGTGGTGCGACTTCTTAAGAGAAAACAACAGAATTTAAATTTGTCAAGACTGCCACTACTTTCTCTTCCCGATTTGTGCCATCCCTTGAGCAATGCCCAAGAGGGCCAGTCTTGGCAGAATACATTTTGTTGTTGTTGATGTCTGTAAGCAGGGAGTTGCCCAGCAATGTATGATGATCTGATATTGCAAAGTCTACAGTATCTTTAACTAACTCATAATCAACAGACAATAGTCACTCACCATACCCCCTCCGGCTGTTTTAGAGACCGCTTCCGCACCATGATCAACGTGCTGGGGGATGCCTACGGAGCTGGCATCGTCCAGAAGCTGTCCAGGCGGGAGCTGGAGAGGATGGACGTCACCTCGGACGTGGACGTGACCAACCCCTTCGTCCTGGAGACCACGCTGGACGACGAGGAGTGTGAGAAAAAGTCTTATGTCAACGGCGGCTTCACCATCGACAAGACCGACGCCATCTCCTTCACCGAGACTTCACAGTTTTAGGAAGGAGGGTGGGGAGCAAAGAAGTGCCATTGCTACTAGATGTTAGCCTGGTGGTCCCATCCTGTTTGTAGCCTGGTTCTAGATCTGTTTGKGCTGTCTTGCCAACTCCTAKGGTCATTGGCGTGACAACGACTATTGGAGTTGGCGAGACAACACAAACAGACCTGGTACCAGGCTAGTCTGTTTGTGATTTAGCCAACTCCTCTCTATGTTCGTTCATTGCCATGTATACAGTGTAGTACGGCTTGACAAGGATAGAAGAGTTGGCTATAGCCAGGGGTGAAAGTCAATTTAATTTCTTCCCAGTACGGGACCGCCTATGTGTGTACGCACTTCATCATAGAATTGCATATAGAATCCCTATTCATTCATAATGATCTCTGTGGGCTTAGTCGTAAAGATTTGTAATTAAGGCCTCCCGAGTGGCGCAGCGGTCTAAGGCACTGTGGTGCTTGAGGTGTCACTAAAGATCTGGGTTCAATCCCGGGCTGTKTCCCAGCCGGCTGCGACCGGGAGACCCGTGAGGCGGCGCACAATTGGCCCAGCGTCGTTCAGGCTAGGGGACGGTTAGGCCGTCCGGGATGTCCTTGTCCCATTGCACTCTAGCGACTCCTGTGGCGGGCCGGGGCGCATGCACGCTGACACGGTCGGCAGTTGGACGGTGTTTCCTCCRACACATTGGTGCGGCTGGCTTCAGGGTTAAGCGAACAGTGTGTCAAGAAGCAGTGCGGCTTGGCAGGGTCATGTTTCGGAAGAAGCACGGCTCTCGACCTTCGCCTCTSCYAAGTCTGTACGGGAGTTGCAGCGATGGGACAAGACTGTAACTACCAATTGGATATCACCAGAAAAAGGGGTATAAAGTTTTAATAAAAGGAAAAAAAAGATTTGTCTTAAACACATGGCATAAACACAACCAATCATGATGTTTAAATCTGATTGTCCAACAATCACGTCAAAAGGGCTCCTTTAGCCTATTAGTCTACYCGTGCACAATCATCCACTCRAAATATATTTCCAGCCTCCAAACAGTGGTGAATGGAAAGAGACACAAAACACCACAAAGTGTAATGACATTTTGACWATTGTCATTAGGCCAGAATTTATGCGCCCACTGCTGTTCGTTAGCGTCTTGGTGTCGGCCATTCATCTCTGCCTTGGCAAAATTTCAGTGTTCTTGTCGAACCACATCGCATTTTTGGAGCGTAGGCTATMCCACCCGTTCGAGTCCATTTGCTCATTTTTCATGCCTCTGACATGCGGTAGCCTATTGATAAATAATGGTGTMATGGTTCTTGACATTTTGTTTTAAATATTGTGACAGGCTCATGTTGTTTTACCAGTACGGCGTAACCCCACTATTTATTTTGCTGGGACGCCATACTGGACCGTACCGTCTTACTTTCATCCCTGGCTATAGCACATACAGTATACGACCAGACTTGGTAGAAATGTGAGGGGGGTTCGAAGCTATTCATAAAACCAGCGCTTGTAAAAGGGAGAAAAAAACATGACATGAGACACTTTCAAGCTCGAACGTTAGCAACATTAGCCACCATGTGTTTTCTCTCAATGCTCTTCCCAGCACTGTCCCTGATGATCATCCTGCTTTTTAACCACGAGCGGAAATCCACAGCAGCCCTTAAAATGAGCTGGAAAGTGTCTGAATTGCCACCCTATTCCCTAAATAAGCCCTGGTCAAAAGTAGTGCACTATGTAGGGAATAATGTGCCCTTTCAGACAGACCCATGCTCTCCTTTACTAAAAGCGCTTCCATCGTTATGTTGACATAATGAACACAGTCACTTTTGAACGAATCGATACTTTTGTTATTGTTTTTACATAAATGGAACTAGGATATGGGGACTACAAGAAGAGTCAGAGCTTTTGAAATGAATACCTCCAGGTATGTGTTCTGGTGGTCGTTTGTCTGTTTGTATTTGTGTCTTTGAGAAAACGTAAATAATATATCGCCGGGCTGAGCTGTGTAAATGTATTGCAAAAAAGAGCATGGAAGAAGAAAAACAACTATACTCCAGACGTTCAATATACTGTGTATTGCAAAGATTCAAACAGACATTCATAAACTACAGTGTTCCGCTTTGTTTGCCCTTCAGAAGACAACTACTCTTTACAAATGTCTTTTCATTTTTGTCAAAATTCTTGTCAATTTTGTGTGTAATGTTAATGTTATTAAGCTTCCTGTGTCCAACTGTAGATTTACAATATGTGCCAAACATCATATTCATTCATTCACTTTGTATCATTCCATGCACATTTTTTCATTGCATGAAGCAATATGGCAAAGAAATACAGTGAAACTTGTAATGAACATAGACTTGCTATACAGTATGTATTTTTCAAGTGACAAATGGCCTTTAGTAAGACAATAGAGTTGATGGCACAATAACGAGGTTCTGGAGTTACGACTTAATTGAATACTGTTAAATATTTGGAAATATTTTCATAATGAATTGCTAAAGAGTTAACGCTTAACCCTCGTTAAGGGGGGCTATATGGATGACTTAAGTATTTAAGGATGGTCTTAGCGACAAAGGCTTTCTGATAGCGAACGCTAACTATAAAAGCTTCATGATAGTTTGTCAGAGAAACAATAAAAAATGGTGGCGCCTCTGAAGCAATGTTTCAGAAGACCCGGCAGTAGAATCCAGGAATTCAATTGAATGCAGTTGGTCCAATTCCAACTTTAACCATGAAACCTTAGTTAAATGAGATTTTAGAAAAACTCAGAATGATGAGCTCCAAACAGCTCATAAAAAGGCATTATGTACGTAATCACTTTGTGTGGTCCAACAAATTAATTATTTTATGTAGCCTTACTTTAGCGATATGACCCTTTCTGAGCCTTCACGTCAGTTGCAATCAAGGTGTTTACATTTTTTTTTATTATAATAATCTCCATCAATTTATTTACATTTTTCATCCCTTGAGGCATGGGATTATTGAAACTGCCACTCAATGTTACAGCTCATTGCAATCCACCCTCTGTGACTTGTTTTTGTTCTACAACAGTGGCATAAGGGCCTAATTTGAGGTAGTAGACAACTTTAATATATAAAATCTCTGAAGCTGGCAAGATTTTGGGTACTGGAAAGCAAATTGAGGGCAATTTGTAACATTTGGTTAATCAGATGTGACTTAAATAAAGCTTGTGAATCAGGTTCTTCTGTACATTTCAAAAGCACATTATGATGATATTAACAACAAATCAATAAATGGCTATAGTGTGTACCATTCACAAATCACCTCAGTATATGAATCAACATGTACTAGATGTATCTAACTGCAAGCTAATAAAGACAAATATAACTTGGGCGTTTCTCTTTTGGAGGGGTTTCAAAAATGGTTGAGAATGGAGTATTACAGAGTTGTGGACATTACTTCTTTCATTTACTTGTTTTTTTCTGTCCAGCATCTGATTATTGAATGTGCATATTTTTCTACTGAGAATGGTTACTGTACACCGTTTTTTTTTTTTTATCTATGAGCAGTGCTTGACTTGGGCAGGAGATCACCTCACATTTTCTACTGCTTGAGCTTCTGTTCCTCTTATAGAATATTATCTCAAAAGTATTGTGGAACTCCTGTACCCAAATATAAACAGTACCGGCACCCAACATGAGTACCGGCACCTATTTCAGTCCAAGTCAAGCACTGTCTATGAGAATGCCTTAGCACAGGGTTTCCCAAACTGTCTTGCTTCGTGACCGAACATACACAGACCAAAGAATAAGTAAAAAATATCATCTTGGCAGGAGACAGAACATTTAGCAGTTTTCAAGGTAGACGGCGAATGACGTTGCCACGAGCAGCACCACAGATATTGAGATGAGCGAGACGCAAGACTTCGCTCTCAAACAGTCACTCACACACAGTATGCGCATGTGCACGGGTTCGCTTCACGCTGTTCATAGCGTGGTAGCCAGGGGACCAAAAGTTAATTAACCAGGGGACCAAAACAGTGGAGAAGTTGAGCCTTGTGCTTGAACGCTATTAGTTGTTGCAGAAATTGACCCACTATGCTGTTTACTTTCAGCATCTACGTCATATCGCTGAGTCTACCTTTAAAGCTAATTTCCTGCAATTCTACATATTTTGCCATGGAGCTGAAAGAAATGTTTGCAGTTTTAAAGCCAATTTCCTGCAATTCTATACATTTTGCCATGGAACTGAGAGTACATTTAGCAGTTTTTAAGCTATTCTACGCATTTTGACATGGCTACTGATGTGTTCAGGGTTGGGAAAGTTACTTTCTAAATGTAATCCGTGAAAGTTAATAGTTACCTGTCCAAAATTGTAATTAGTAACTTTTGGATTACCCAAACTCAGTAACATAATCTGATTACTTTCAGGTACTTTTAGATTACGTTCTCCTTAAGAGGCATTAGAAGACAAACATCCAACAAACACATTTGGTGTGTCATCAAAGTGGTCTTTGGCTTGTGTTCAGACTCGCTCTGGTGGAACAAACTTAAACTTGCACCTTTTTTCAATGCTGAATTGAATGTCATTGAGAAAACAGAAAGGTGTCATAATGGCTGTTTGGCAAACATCCTTTCTGAATTCAAAAGTAATCATGTACTTTTTCAAAAGTATCTGTAATCTGATTACAATATTCTTGCTGGTAACGTAACTGACAACAGTAAAAGTTTTTTTGTAATCAGTTACTCCCCAACCCAGGTTCTTATGCTCAGACATTATAGCAAAATGAACGGGAGCCTGATTATCTAGCTTTTATTTTGTTGATTGTAAATTCTCAAAGATTATAGACTAGGTTACACCTTACGATGTTATAAATGGAATGAAATGCCTTTGTTCTCTCTCTTATCCTGTATCCCGTCCATGGAGGAAGGTTGTATGATCAATCCTAGGCTTCTAGGCCTCTTGCCTAGTAGGCATTTCTTTGTTCATGTCTTGTAAGTTAACCTTAGGATCTATATGCTTGGAATAATGCCTTGTAATGCTTGTTAATGCTTTGTAACTTAATCTTTATGCCTTGTATGTGAATCCATTAATTTAACAAATAAATTAAATACATTTCTATTTAGAATTCCATTTCTGAGACATTTCTTGATTGCCTATTACCGTAACTCAACTATAGTGTTCTTACATATTGCTATTTATCTTATGGAGTCAGATAATTCATTTAATGGGCTAATTGCTTAGTCTTATTCAGAGTCGCATGTGATGTAAATATAACATACATATATCAAATAATAATACCCCACTACAAAGGTACGGTTATGGAATAGAGCTAGATCCCAATGTTACTGAAGCAGCCAGTCAGTGTATATAATCACCTCGACGGCTATAGAGCTCGCCAGCTTGTAGTCCTAAATAACGGAAATGAGTTACCTCTGGTTCGTTCAGCCATTCCTAATCGGGAAAATGAATGCGGAAGAGTAAGGTTTTGGGATGAATGCAGAAAATAAGGTCTTCGGAGATCTTATACGTTTTGTTCTATGAGATAATATCAGTCAGTTAACATGACCTTTATGAATTATGAAGCTTTTTATGTGCTTTTTTTTATTTTACAAAATGCTTCAACATTCACAAAAAGTGACCTTAGCTGCAGTTGCGTAGGCAGAAATCAGTTGATGGCAGGGCCAGCAACAATCTACGTGTGCCATAATTTGGGCACTCAAATCATTCAATTATCATAAAAGCCTACCCTATACAGCAAATTATCCAGTGTTAAATCAACACTGACAGTGTTCAATTTAACACTGGGCCAGTGTCTATACAGGTCCACCCTTTTGAGTGTTAAATTAACATTGYGCTTAGTGCTGACGCTGTTACACTTTGTAAGTGTTAGGGAATGAACACTTTCAGTGTTATGCAATAACACCTCATATAGTATTTTTAACACTAGGAAGTGTATGTAGTTTGCACCAATGGTGTTATGCAATAACACCTCATTTATTTAACCATTACACCAAGACATCCGCATCTCTTGACAAGGTAACTCAATGTTGGGTTAAGGACATTACAATAATATTTACAAGTCTTTCTTGCCACATGCACTTATGTAAGCATTTATAAAGACTTCAGAATTGGAAGCAGAGTTCCACCCATGACTGTATTTGTTAGTGACAGAGACATGGTTGTTGAATTTGTTCATTTTCAGTCCCGTGGACTTCACCAAGTGAGTTCCTACTGTAGGAGAATGGTATCATTAAAATTTGAATGTTTATGACAATACATTACATATATCATAAGGCATTGGTCACCAACCGGTCGATCGGCAGTGGTCACCAACACATCAGCACTGAGTTCACACCACATCACTAGCTTAATCCCATCTGTTTGTGCTATCTTGCCAACACTTCTCATTGTCAATCTTGCCAACACCTATGTCATTGTCAATCTTGCCAACACTTCTCATTGTCAATCTTGCCAACACCTACTGTATGTCATTGTCAATCTTGCTAACACCTTTGTCATTGTCAATCTTGCTAACACCTKTGTCATTGTCAATCTTGCTAACACCTTTGTCATTGTCAATCTTTGTACAAAAACAGATCTGCTCTATGACATCACACAACAGCCAGAGAGAAAGAAGAGACAGAGACAGATAAAGGGAAAGAGGAGAGAAAAGGAAAGGGTGAGGGGTGATTTCTGTCTTTCTGCTGGAGTTCAAGATCCCCCCATGATCAATTCTGCATTTCTATCGGGTGTATCCTCCTGTCCATACCAAACTCTACGGTGGCTAATTGCTAATACTTTTAATAAAATTTGTGTGATGTGATCAGAGGATGAGGCAAGATATGACATTGTCAAAACATTGGCTTTCAAACAAAGTGTAGGGATCAGGCATGACTGCAGACCTGGGTTCAAATACTAGGCTATATGTTTAGCGTTTGTTCTAGCCTGCCCGGCGTGCCAGATGGGCGGGGTTTGCCGGTTTACAACTATGCTATTGGTTCCATTGCGCCAGGCAAGCTCAATGAACCTGACAGGAAAAAAAGTAGCTTTTAAAGGTTTCAGCTGTTGAGAATGTAACTGGGTCAATTGAAGTTACAATCTTGTCAAGGTATATTTGGGGTCAATTGCTGTTGTGATTACTGTTATGGATTCCTATCCACCCACTACAGATGATAGTGGTGTGTGTGTGTTACTCACATGGGAAAGTCTGTGCACTGCTCTTGGGGTGATAGGGAGTCCTCGGACGCGGGGATGGACCTCCTCCCACGTGCCCTGGGAACTTGGGCGTAACCTGTCCATAGAAATAGAAATAAGAATCAGGACAGGCTTCAACTGGGGCCTTCTGGTAAAAACTTGCCCCGAACCAAGTGCCATGGAGGACCTTCGTCAATGGCATACGCTCCTGATAGGAGTCAAGGGCTTACGTCAAGTTAAGTCAAATAGGCTAGACATACCTATATGGCTCAAGCTTTCCATGTAGGCGCGCCAAAGCATGGAAGGGATAGGTGTGGGTGTAGGGGTGGGAGACACCCCTTTGTTAGCCAGGGAACATTGCTGGCTTGGACCTGGGGGGTAGTCCAGGAGATTGTCTGTGTCAGAGGACGGGGACCGTGGGAGACAAGGAGAGGAGCCGTTGGTCAGGGTGTGTCTGGCCATGACAAGGAAGAGATGAGGTGTGGRGGAGTTGCCAGTACCGAGCCAAGGGTCCCTCTTCTAGGGACAGGAGGAGAACACCGCAAAAACACAAAGTCTAATACAATAAAGTGAGGTAACACGTCACTTGAAGGGGTATACATAAAATGACAGGCATGAACCAAATTGATTGAGTTGGGAGTCCAAAGCCTGAAATAACCCTATCATTTGCCAAACGGAATGTTGCTTTATTTGGAACTGGTGTCCAAAGGTAGACACTAGTCTTTCACATGAACTAATGATGTGCTGCTTTTGCTGTCTCCATATCCTTTGTTGTTATTGTCTAATTATTGTTGTTGTAGTATGTATTGGCTTGTGCAATCAAAATTCATCTTTAGGGGATTGATAAAGTACTATCTAATCTTACCTTATTAGTTGAGTTCAATGTCCTATTTCCTTTATCAACAATGCCATCATCTCAATAAAAGGTGTTACGCCCAGTACAGGATGTCATTGCTACATGACTGAGCAGGGCTGTGGATGAAAACACATCTGGAAATATTCCTCATCACTACAAATAACAGTGAGCTATTCTCTGCCACCTGCTGGCTGTATATTGCCACACGCACACACAAACACATAAATGCATGTGCGCACACACACCCACAAGCACACACAAACCGAATAAAATAACATGAACACGCATCAATATAACTATCACTTGAGCCCACTGACTTGTCGCTGGCTCTCTGGTATGACATAGCAGAAGTCATACTTTCATTTGTCACCATGACAACTCACACCACTAGAAGTTAAATATACTAACATGGCAAGGTCAAAACTCCTCATCTATATCCCAGCTTRAAGCCAAACTGAGCTGTGCCAGTCGACCCATGTTTCCATGACAAC
The DNA here is from genome assembly GCF_002910315.2 of Salvelinus sp. IW2-2015. Classification (NCBI taxonomy): domain Eukaryota; kingdom Metazoa; phylum Chordata; class Actinopteri; order Salmoniformes; family Salmonidae; genus Salvelinus; species Salvelinus sp. IW2-2015. The sequence continues at coordinate 10,024,538 of NC_036876.1, forward strand.
CGTCCATCTGTCTGGCTTTGTACGGGGGAGAGGGAGCACAACCTGGGCATTGCTGGTGCCCATCGGGCACCGTCCCAATCTCCTCCTCAATACCCATTTTGGGACCTTTTAGTGTGTTCCTTTGGCCCCACCGTCCTCTGTGAACAAATGAACGAAGACAAGAAAAGAGCAAACTATTATGGAAGCCACATGTTTGACTCCATTCCATTTATTCCAGCCATTACAATGACCCTGTCCTCCTACAGCTCATCCCACCAGCCTCCTCTGTGCTCAGTGTTTCAATCTTGGTCCTTGGTCCGATGGGAATAAGTGGTTGAAATGATGTTCTGCACATAGGCATACAGCTCCTACCTTGGCCCAGAGACACCTCGTGCTAGGGTAGGGGACAACAAAGTCTACGGAGAGTGATAGAAGTGCTGATGATGTAGTGAAAACATTACCATTGGAGAACTGAGATGGGTGTTGTTGACCTTGGCGTTCGCAGAGCACTCGCTGATGTTGTTCTGGTGGAGAACTCTAACCTTGGAGCAATACCCTAGGGAAGATGAAAGAGTGGAGGACTTGAATGGATAGTGGCCCGCTCCACTAGTTAGAAGAGCAGCTTAATGCGTCAACATAAATTGTATCCTCTCAGTACTTGTACGCTGTCTCTGTATTTTCCTACTGTGACCTATCAATTAGTGTCCAGTGAAACATCCTTGTACATCTCACTGTAGCAGGACTATAGCYGACATCTCCATAGTGATGGTGTAAGCTCTGTGGTGTAAAAAGCTCCTACTTACAGGGAAGCTAATGGACCGTGTCATGAGAATATTTCTGACCAATCCAGAGAAGGAAGGAGGCCGTTTGGGTTCTGGGAATAGGAAGCTTCTGGTGTCATCCTCAAAGCAGGCCAGGGCCTTCTCCACTGCAGCAAAGCATACAGTGGTCAATCATTGTGGTCCTGTGTGGCTCAGTCGGTAGGAACTTTGCGCTCACAATGCAAGGGCCATGGTTTCAATTCTCGCTGGGGTCATACAGTGTACTAAAATGTATGCACTCACTGTAAGTTGCTTGTATATGGCATATGATCAACTTGCTTATTGTCTATAAGGCTACCACGTTTCCATCATGTTAAACACTTAGCCAATTGTTGGACCAAARTCACTTCTTAACATTTAGAAGATAAATTACAGCAAATCAAGCCTGCTGATGAACAGCTGTGTAGTTAGTATCTACTGTGCAAGAGCTGGGCTGGAACAAAAGCATGCACACCTGATAGCTCTCCAGAAGAGTTGGTTGGCCACCCTTGGTTTAGAATAATCAGGAGGAGACGTGTCACATTGAGCCACCTTCTCTAATCTCATCTTCTCTTGAAACAGGAGTGGGGAAGACAGGGGAGACACTCCAACTTGTGGTATTGGCCCATGAAGCACCCACTGAGGTAGATGTCATCCTTGGCTGGCAAAKGCACACCAGGGCATGATACCTGAAATGYATCATTATRTTTAATAACTGGTTATGGTGTYGTGACATCGGCTTTGCAAACAGTTAGGACGTATGTTCCCCATTGATAATGTAGCAATTGAAAAGGAAGATCCAACCAAATTGGGGCTTATACCATAACTCTCCAATGATGATGACCATCTGTGCCATAAAAGCCCTGGCCTCGTGGCAGCGGCAGTAGTGCCAGTACAGTACACTCAAGGATGCACAATTACTGCAAATCAAAATGATGAAGTCCGGTAAAAACAAACACTGTGGATCCCACAAGTTTATCACCAATGTCATTATTGTTATGCATGTCCTGCATGTGTTGGAACAGAGACAATTGAGTTTATTTTCCAGGTTGCTCAAGAGAACCCAGGAGCGGCCCTAAATTTTTGATTATGTCAGTAAGATGCAGTTATTATGTCAATAAGTCTCTCTCCTCTCTCAAAAACGCATGGGAGTTTTTTGCACCAGGGGAGTTTAAGTTTTGTTGCTCTCTCTGTCGGCACGTTTTCTGGACCATATCTTGTGGAAATGAAACTCAGTGCACCCAATTTATGTGATGAAGACCATTGATAAACCGTTTTCTCAATGTGTTTCAGGACGTTCCAAGTCGCACGTCCATCTTGGAACACGCCGTGATGTGGGGAACGCTGCTCCTATACGTCAGCATCCGTACCGGTTAATGCAAAGAAAAGGGAGGTAATAAAAGTGAGGTGCTTATTTATTACAGAATGACATGGCAAAACCCAGTAACAGCCTCCTGGAGTTCCCCCATGTATTCTTGTCCCTAAGTGACGGTACACTTTCGCTTATGTACAGACTATCGTCGCGTAAAGCAGTTACAGAAGTCTGATTGTTTTCCTCTACCTCGATTAGATGACTGCATTGTGGAATTGGGCTTCTGCTGCTTACGTTAGTTAATTAGATTTGCTAGAAGGTTATTGGGCAAGGTGCCAGTCTGAATTCTTGAGCTTCAGACATCTGGCTTTCGTTACGCCTGATACTTCATACAATACACTGTGATGCCCTTTGGCATGTGTAATTGGTTTAGTAAACGTGTTATTGGAGACAGGAGAACAAGTGGAGACATAGGACGAGAGGTGGATAATTTTATAATAAGGCCGTTTTATTCAAGTGGTAAAGATATCAGGCAAAAACGTGCACGGCGCCCTTTCTGTCAGATTCTTATGAAATCGTCGGAGAAGAGCCCCTCTAAGCAGTAACATACAGATTATATATGGCAACAAGCAAAGTAGGTTGATCTTGGTCGTTCTGGCCTTCCGATTGGGTCGATCTGGGTCGTGGGTTGTCCTGTCCCGGGCCTGATGTCGACATTTCCATTGGCTCTTCCAACAGTTCTTTTGTCTTGCGCTCCAACCTTGAGTTGCGTGTGTCTGGTGTGATTGTCATGCGGGGAGGGGAGTTGTGGGTTGTCGTGTATATGTCTAATGAGGTCGTCAGCATATGTCGCGAAGAAGAAATAGGGGGTGTGGGCAATATTGTGTCCAACTATAGCTAATGTTGAGAAGTTGTGTTTAAAACAAGTACCAATATCTAATAACAATTTCTTACATAATGCCAAGCCTTGCTACCTTTTCAAGCGTTCTAGTTAAATTGTATTTGCAGAAGTGCCAAATTGTACTGCTTATCTTGACGATGTAGTGATACATTCGTCTACTTGGTCTGATCATCTCTCCACTTTGAAAAGTGTGTTTCAGCGGTTGGAGATTGCTTCTTTAACCCTCAATTTGGCCAAGTGTGAGTTTGGAAASGCTACTGTGAYTTACTTAGGGAAATAAGTGCTAAATGGATGTGCTAGTTGAATGGGCAAGTTTCTAGGTAGATAACTCTAAATACAACACTGTAAACGACGCTCCTCACAAAGTAAACTACTCTGAAGCAGGTACGTTAGCTAGTTGAATTAACAAAACGTTCTTACCGCCCTGAGCTGTAATTAAACTACCACTTTCATTGCTTTTCTATTCATTTGATGTTAGCTAGTTGCTAATGTAGTTTATCAGGCCATGTATATTTAGCAAACAGAAGCAGCACAGGCCAGCGTCATGTGTTTCYATGGCGTCTGAAACTTCCAGTTTCAACCAGATTATTTTAGGTGTATCATCTTTCCTTGGCCACAAGAGGGCAGTAGGTTAAAATGTATAATACTAGTGCAGTGATTCTCCTGCAGAATTACCCATTACATTTACAGTGTTCAAGTGCTTGGATGAATTACCAGGCAACTTTAATTGCATATTGATGTATGTAGGTTATTTTTCCTACAGAGACCCAATTTTATACCAGTAATATCAGTCTGTGTAAGTCAAAATGTTTTAATTTAATGAAAAGCATTAGACTTGCTACAGAGCACCAATAACAGGTCAAAAGGTATAACATAGATCTGCAAATGTGTGAATTGTTCACTTAATATATGCACTCCAAGTCAAATATCTTCCATAAAAAAGCATMAATCAACAGAAATCTGATAACAAAACACTGACTAAAAATTACTATAATTCTGCAATCAAAAAGAACTCAAACTCKCAATTCACTAAATCAACCATTTTGCAACAGATAACAATTCATATTAAGACCCAGAAGAACATGGTAGCATTTGGGGCTATGGTGCAGTCTGCTCTTTGGGAGCCTCTTTCAACTGCAGTGTGTCCTGTCCTCCCTGTCCTTTCTCCTGTTGGTCCTGTGTGTTCGTGGTGTTCTGTATGACTGGCTCTGCTGTGTCTGAGTCTCTGTCAGAATCCTCCTCTTCCGTCGCTGTTCCCTCTTGGCCCAGGGGAATGGCCCCTTTCCTTAGAGGCAGGACGGTGAAGAAGGCCTCCTGCCAATCCTTCTTCTCCAAGTACACCAGCATGATCTCAAACACTGTGGCAGGGAACATGCACACACAAACACAGTTATACATTAAGAATTGAATATTAAAAACCCTTATCACATACCACTCATGTTTTTATTCAAATTTCATAGGTCTGTCAATGCTACACACTACGGTAAATGGAGGTGGTTTCCTATCTTGAGGTGTAAATCGTTAGGATATTTCCTCACCGTGGTTGACCGCCARCACCTTGCGGCTGTTCATCTTGACGAAGCTGTTCAGTGGGAGCTGTGCGTGGTCGATCCCCAGCTCCTGAGCCCGCTCAAAGGTGATACCCTACAGGACAAGGTAAAAGGTCAAACACAATGCTCACCAACGACTGACATAAATGGCTCAGATCTAGGTGAAGTGTCTAGGGGCAGGGGGTCGATTTGGAATTGGTTGTCTTGACTTGCTGCTCAACATACCCAACATGTTGAGTTAAAAAAAATAATTAAAAGACCACAAATTAATCTTCTAAATGTTCTAGGTCATTCTGTAGTCCTGACCTTGTGGTGGTTGTGATCCACCAGGCCTCCGATGACGTAGGCCTTGGTATCGTCCAGCTCCGTCAGAACGTTGGGAGAGTCAGAGGTCAGGTACACCAGCTGCTCCTTGGCCACCACCTCGTGGTACGCCTCTGCTTTCACCGTTATATCCTGCCCAGGACGGACACACACACAAACAAAAAGGTACCAGGTGTTAATGTAAGTTGCCACCTCCTAACCTACATAACACCCACGGCCTAATGACATATTACTCTTCCTTCTTCACTTACAGCCGTCTTGAACCACTCAGATTGCATCCCTAAGTAGTGGGATATTTAATGGGTAATATGGTTGGCATCTGATGGAAAGTGTTTGGGAGAGGTGTTGACTTGTGAATGTATCCATTTRCACCCAGCTCAAAAAATCTAKTTTTTATTGTATTTAACCTTTATTTAACTAGGCAAGTCAGTTAAGAACAAATTCTTATTTACAATGACGGTCAAACCCTAACGACGCTGGGCCAATTGTGTGTCACCCTATGGGACTCCCAATCACGTCCGGTTGTGATACAACCTGGAATCGAACCAGGGTCTGTAGTGAYGCCTCTAGCACTGAGATGCAGTAGCTTAGACCGCTGCACCACTCTTGTTGCACCAGACAAGAGTCTTGCCTACCTTTCGCCAGAGCTTTAAATATGGAAMCCCCCACGAGACATTACTCCCCATATGTATGCATACCCCTCAAGTCATTTCCTATCTTCTCAAACACAGTGTAAAATAAGCAGTGYGTCTCTGAAAAACACCCCCCTAACTATTTCCATTAGTAATTTCAACATGCAYTGGCAGTGCGTATCCAAACTAACAGACAGGGTACACTCACCTTCCAGTTAACCCATCCTTCATCGGTCTTATCCATGTTTTGCTTCAGCTGTCCACCAAGGCTGGTTAGATAAAACTGGGAGATGAAGAGAGAGAAAATACAGCACTAAGATGAATGAGTCTTGAATCACTTGAGTTCAGTGGTGGTTGATGGATGATTCTGCAACCGATGACGATGATGATGCAGGGGGTCCTGTGGGGCAGGTAGACTCACCTGAACAGGGTGCACCGCTCGTCTGTTCACTGCATAGCATCTCTGTATTTGCTTATGGAGCTTCCTAACATCCTTCACAGGGGAAACAATACATAAAGCATGAAACACAGGATTCAATACTGTGCCATCTTCTATGTACACGGAACGTTGCAGTCAGATAGAAATGCCATGAATAGAACTGCCGTGATTCGTTACTCTACATGTCTGAGATGAATGTTTGTTCGACACAATATATTTATATCTGAACATTCCACAACGTTGTGCCCTACTGACCACAGGGGGCCCTGACAGTCTTGCTACCTTAAACATCATGAGGTTGTCGAAGCTGCAGTCTATCACCAGTCTCAGGGGGCTGCTGAGCTTCACCTCTTTCCTCAAGCGCTTCCGGCCAGCCACAAACTCCCCTCCCTCCTCCCCCTGGGTCTTCCTCTCGAGGCTCCTCTTCTGCCTCTTCTCCTTCCGCTTCTGCCTGTGAAGCACACAGTTGGTCAAACAGAACTTTAAAAAGGTAAGACAATACACGACATGATCATCGTACACAAAATGGTGCTTTCTGCTTTCGGATATCAACAACATTACAATTTGTCACGTGGGCATTCTTCAAGGTACAACTTGCCATAAGTCAATAGTGGCAATCTTGGTAGATTTGAATTACATTGTTGTTGTTTGTAAGCAGGAAGTAGTATGATGATGTCATACTGTTGAGTTAATTATTGCCCATTATCACTAAGAAGTAGCCTAAGTGAATACAGGGGGCAGTTTAAATGTAAAACATCACTTATGTGAAACACAGTATACCTAGCTAGTTAACTAGCTACTTGCCTGGAAACCCGATGTTGAATTGCATTGAATTCTAAATCGGCACAAATGAGTGTTAAGATCAATAAAGCTTCCTCTCTCAACCTCTACAAGCCAGTATGTTGAATTAAATGAAATTTAAAACATACTCTACCAGTTGTTACAACTATTGGTCCTTTTGACAGTAGGAATGTGAGACAATATATCCACAGGAAAGTATAAATAAATCACCTTATCAAAGCGCTGTTAGTGAATTCAGATTTCTATCCACTGAAGCATAWGCAGAACCATGTAAACATGTGCAGGAGCTCAGCAAGTATGCATCACTGAGGTATAAATGCGTGGCGTGAATGCATTTGTATTTTAATCTTGTGTGCATGCTTCCGGAGATAGAAATCTTTGAAAAGTTGATTTAATTGTACACATTTCTGCCCGACATTGACTTCAATGCAATTCAACGTCGGGTTGCCAGGTAAACAAGCTAACGTTACTTACTTGCGAAGGTTCCTTTCCTCCTCCCATTTCTGGTGCCTCAAAAGCTTCTTCCTCTGGTTTTTTGAGAGAATCTCTGTWCCTCCGTTATTACCAATATGTGCATCCTTATTTTCAGTGGCAACATTGTTTTCCCGGGACGGTGTCAAATCTTTGACAGTGTCGCTGGACATTTGACGTGTATTTTTTTATTCTGTTGTAAACTGAATGCGGAGTGTCTTCGACCAGGCTGCCTGGTTGTAACTACTAGCTAGCTAGTGTTCAAATATACGCACGTACTACGGGAAAGTAAAGCTTACCAACCTCATGCATATAATAATTCACACACACATTAGTTAACTATTGTTTTTAATCGAAAAGTACCATCTAAGAACCTAACAAATTGGCAAAATATTCCCTGTCAGTCTGGGCATTCCACATGTAGCTTTTTCGTTGTCGCACAGTGGGTCGTCATCAGCAAACATCTTATTCTTCTTAGGTGGGGTTTAACGGAGTTTGGCATCCAATTTGTTGCATTACCGCCCCCAACTGGACTATAGTATAAAGCCATTATACTTTGTGATACAAAATAGGAAAAGGGGAAATAAAAAAAAACACCCTTCCAACTAAGCCTACACTCATCAAAAACACACTACCTCGTTCCACTACTTTAACAATATCTTCTACTGCACCATGCCAACGGCCTGGGGAGATGGGACACCACCACTCAACACAGCCAGGAAYTCTTTTGAAGTCAAATCTCATACACCCAAGTACTTCTCTGCAGCTGCCACCACAACATCTATTTTCTGTGATTTAAGTTCCATTTCTGCAGTAAAGTTGATAACCATTGCTCTGAACGCTAAGAAGCCAACCTTGCTGATGCATATATCACTCATTGGCCTGTCCCTCTGTGCTGGAACAGATCTACTTCTCACAGGGATCCTCTAAGGATCCATCACCCTTAGACCCATCCTCCTCTACTTTCCTCACTACCTCAGCATATGACACCTTCTGCATTACTCTGACTCTGGTCAYCTAACCTGCCTCTCTCGCATCAGACACTTCCGATCCCCAGCAACATGTGCACCCCTACAGTTGACACACACAACTTTTTACAGCCAATCTACACAATCATAAAATTGTGATCATAGAAATTAAAGTGAAAGTTCTTCTTCAACTTATAAAACAAGTTGAACTTGTTTCAGTTGAAATGAGAGAGAAGTGATATCTGACATTTCTGAAACATGAAACTCTTCACTGTTCTCCTCTGTTTAACTCCAGATGCCGGTCAATTATTTACATATTTTCTGTTATTGTTATTATTATTTTCTGTTCACCATTAATGTTAACTTTCATCCCTGTCTGTTTTCACACCCGTATGTCCAGGTGTGCTGGGATTGACCTATTCAAGGAGACCAGTAGTGGTCAACGGCCTGAGTAGCTGGAGAATATCACTTACTACAGTCACCATAAAAACAACGATGGTACCTACTCTCTGTCAGCCTTTGTTGTGCTGCGGCCCTCCCCTGAGGAATCAGAGTGAGCATTGTATTCCTGTAGAGTGTCTCCTTGCCGGGCCTGTACATCCACAAGAGCATTATTATAACTCCTACATATGTGTGGCCTGTACCATTTTAAGGCCAGAGTTTTTAGCAGCTTCATGGTTAAGCATGTTACTGCTCTGCAATTTGCTGTTAGTGCATAGGGAAGATTGGAGCTCAATCCAACACGGGTCAATTGTAGGGTAACTTGGGGTAAAACGCAACCCTACCTCAAAATACGTTTTTGGGAGTGACTTAAAAAATTGTGATGACATTTTTAGTTGAGCAAGAGTAGTGSCAACCAGGGAAAGTTTTGTTTCCAGAGGAAACAATGTGTGTGGTACTATATTCTTTAAAAAAAAAAAAAAAAAATGCTTTAATTTAAGAATTTCTGTACTGCTTCTGGATTGTGCATTGTTTAAACAGTTATGCTATACTTGCTTCTGTCTTTGTTAATCTGGAAGACATAAATGTATAGCCTATATAGTCTGATGTAGACTATAGATTTTAGCAATAGAAGTCAAATCCATAAAGTCATATCCTTTCCAAACAGGGAGACTGCAGGAAGGGACCTCAGGAGAAGTGAAATGGCCTCTGTCAGTATGTCTGGAATGTGTTGCTGGCCAACTGGGATTAAAGGGTCTCTTCCACATCAATTTGATCCTTCCGAAGTCTGGCCACAACCCTGTCTGTGACCTTCCTCCGCCTGGGATCAGCCACGATATATAAATGCTGCTGGATCAGGTCTGTCGAGCATAAAATGAGATGACAAAAGTCCCTGCTATTAACCTACCATAAAATGGTCTAATTGAACACACTTCAACGGCCATCTATAGCTTTCATAGACAATTATTTCATAGACAAGTCATTACAGTGTACTATACTATCTCTGAATATGTCTGTCTATAAATAGTAATAAAAGAGGCAGGTTTGGTATCACCTGTTTCTTTGATCTTACAATCTTACTTCCTTAGTGAAAGCTGGAATGTTCCGCTTCATAAACAGTCAWTGTCGTTAGATGACAGGCATTCCATATCCAGAGTGGCTTGCATACCTCGTTTATTTATTTTCTTTATAGGGCTTATATAGTATGTGGCATTGTGTGCTGGGCTTGTGCCCACTGTTGACTGCCTTTGACCAGTGTGGACAGGTGGACTGTAAACGTTTGATGTTAAAGCTCCATCAATAAAAGGACAGTAGATAAATTACAGGAGTCAGGACCACAACAGGTGGTGCAGTATTTGTGGCCTTTTTGCCTGGATGCATGCCTGGTGAAGGCAATGCTTCAACTCTAGATACAATGCTCTTAGGAAAGMAAAGCAACTCTGGATCATTCATGCTATGGGTTTCAGAATGGAATGRATATGTGATGAAGCAGAAAAATAAATAATTTAAACATTCTATGTAAATAAAGTTAGATTTGGTTTGAATGCTGTCACACGTGTAGAGAGGAGTAGGCAGGAGGCAGTCGCAGGTATAGAACTACTGAGTTTTTAAAGCACTATATAAAAGCGGGACGAAACCAAAAGTGCTAAATAATAAAGTACTCAGGAAATAGTAGGAGTGATTCCTCTCAGGAAAACAAGCAACATTTACAATGACCGACAAAGACAAATGACAGAGGGAGTACAGTATATATATATATTTTTTATTTTATTTATCCGTTATTTTACCAGGTAAGTTGACTGAGAACACGTTCTCATTTGCAGCAACGACCTGGGGAATAGTTACAGGGGAGAGGAGGGGGATGAATGAGCCAATTGAGTGATATGAGCCATATACAGTGATAGAGTGGGTATTGGAACCAGGTGTGTGTAATGATGACGAGACAAGTCCGGGGTTGATGAGTGAAGGGCGTTTGCTTCAGCAGCGGGGTGCTGCCGACCTTGGGGACAACCCCGGAGACGCAGTGCGGGTCGGTCGGGACAACGCCTGGGGATGTCCCGACTGAGAGAACGGTCCAGGACGTCCCGCTCCGGAACMCAGCACCGCTCTTCGGGACCGTACCCCTCCCAGTCGACAAGGTACTGGAGAGACCCCCCACGACGCCGTGTGTCCAACAGGCTGTGGACGGTGTAGGCCGGGGCCCCATCGACGTCCAAGGGAGGTGGAGGTGCATCGTGGGGTCCAGCAGCTGTAATCTGTACGTCACCTCATTGACTCTCCGCAGGACTTTGAATGGCCCCACAAACCGTGGGCTCAGCTTCCAGCAGGTCCTTCGTAGAAAGCCAGACCCTGCCACCGGGGTGAAAGACAGGGGCTACACTGCGGTGATGATCAGCCTGCACCTTCTGCCGGAGGACGACACGCTGGAGACAGGTGTGCTCTGTGTTCCATACCTCCTCGGGGCGCCGGAACCAATCGTCCACCAGGGCATGGACTGGGATAGGGGTTTGTAAAGGGCGTAGAGGAATGCGTAATGATAAGGCCACTGACCGGTCTAGGAAATTGCCTGTTCACTAGGGCAGGACTCAGTGGGGGGCCAGGATAGTCCGGGAAGGTGACAGGAAGAAGGACGGGCTGGGTGGACAGAGAGGAGCAAGGCACGTCCACTCCTACCTGGGAAGGTACAGGAGCGCTCCTCGGGCCTGTCGCTTCCTCGCCTGGTTCTCCTACTGGGACAGGTGTTCCAGGGGTTGTCCGACTCCCAGCAGTAGGAGCAGAGACCCTGTTGACAGCTGCGTTGACGTTCCTCTGGGGGAAGGTGCATCGTGCCCACCTCCATGGAATCCGTCTTGCTGGAGGTTCCTGGGAGAGACCTGAACCCCCGGGATGGGCGATGACAGGCATGCAGGAGATTATCCAGGCGGATCAATCATCAGATGTATTTATAAAGCCCTTCTTACATCAGCTGATGTCACAAAGTGCTGTACAGAAACCCAGCCTAAAACCCCAAACAGCAAGCAATGCAGGTGTAGAAGCACGGTGGCTAGGAAAAACTCCCTAGAAAGGCCGGAACCTAGGAAGAAACCTAGAGAGGAACCAGGCTATGAGGGGTGGCCAGTCCTCTTCTGGCTGTGCTGGGTGGAGATTATAACAATACATGGCCAAGATGTTCAAATGTTCATAGATGACCAGCAGGGTCAGATAATAATAATCACAGTAGTTGTCGAGGGTGCAACAAGTCAGCACCTCAGGAGTAAATGTCAGTTGGCTTTTCATAGCTGATCATTAAGAGAATCTCTACCGCACCTGCTGTCTCTAGAGAGTTTAAAACAGCAGGTCTGGGACAAGGTAGCACGTCCAGTGAACAGGTCAGGGTTCCATAGCCGCAGGCAGAACAGTTGAAACTGGAGCAGCAGCACAACCCAGGTGGACTGGGGACAGCAAGGAGTCATCAGGCCAGGTAGTCCTGAGGCATGGTCCTAGGCTCAGGTCCTCCGAGAGAAAGAGAGACAGACAGAGAGCGAGACAGAGAGAGAGAGAGAGAGAGAGAGAGAAAAGAGAGAGAGAAATTAGAGAGAGCATACTTAAATTCACACAGGACACAGGATAAGACAGGAGAAATACTCCAGATATAACAGACTGACCCTAGCCGCCTGAACATATACTATTGCAGCATAAATACTGGAGGCTGAGACAGGAGGCACAGTGGCCCCGTCCGACGATACCCCCGGACAGGGCCAAACAGGCAGGATATAACCCCAACCACTTTGCCAAAGCACAGYCCCCACACCACTAGAGGGATATCTTCAACCACCAACGTACTATCCTGAGACAAGGCCGAGTATAGCCCACGAATATCTCCCCGACAGGAAGATCACGTCAGTGACTCAACCCACTCAAGTGACGCACCCCTCCTAGGGACGGCATGGAAGAGCACCAGTAAGCCAGTGACTCAGCCCCCGTAATAGGGTTTGAGGCAGAGAATGCCAGTGGAGAGAGGGGAACCGGCCAGGCAGAGACAGCAAGGGCGGTTCGTTGCTCCAGTGCCTTTCCGTTCACCTTCACACTCCTGGGCCAGACTACACTCAGTCATAGAACTTATTGAAGAGATAAGTCTTCAATGAAGACTTAAAGGTTGAGACCGAGTCTGCGTCTCTCACATGGATAGGCAGACCCTTCCATAAAAATGGARCTCTATAGGAGAAAGTCCTGCCTCCAGCTGTTTGCTTAGAAATTATAGGGACAGTAAGGAGGCCTGCGTCTTGTGACCGTAGCGTACGTGTAGGTATGTACGGCAGGACCAAATCGGAAAGATAGTTAGGAGCAAGCCCATGTAATGCTTTATAGTTTAGCAGTAAAACCTTGAAATCAGCCCTTGCCTTAACAGGAAGCCAGTGTAGGGAGGCTAGCACTGGAGTAATATGATAAAAATGTTTGGTTCTAGTCAAGATTCTAGCAGCCGTGTTTACCACTAACTGAAGTTTATTTAGTGCTTTATCCGGGTAGCCAGAAAGTAGAGCATTGCAGTAGCCTAACCTAGAAGTGACAAAAGCATGGATACATTTTTCTGCATCATTTTTGGACAGAAAGTTTCTGATTTTTGCAATGTTACGTAGATGGAAAAAAGCTGTGCTTGAAACAGTCTTGATATGTTCATCAAAAGAGAGATCATGKWCCAGAGTTACGCCGAGGTCCTTCACAGTTTTATTTGAGACGAYTGTACAACCATCAAGATTAATTGTCAGATTCAACAKAAGATCTCTTTGTTTCTTGGGACCTAGAACAAGCATCTCTGTTTTGTCTGAGTTTAAAAGTAGAAGGTTTGCAGCCATCCACTTCCTTATGTCTGAAACACAGGCTTCCAGGGAGGGCAATTTTGGGGCTTCAGCATATTTCATCGAAATGTACAGCTGTGTGTCGTCCTCATAGCAGTGAAAGTTAACATTATGTTTCCGAATGACATCACTAAGGGGTAAAATATATAAAATATATAGTGAAAACAATAGTGGTCCAAAAACGGGGACTTGAGGAACACCGCATTTTACAGTTGATTTGTCAGAGGACAAACCATCCACAGAGACACACTGATATCTTTCCGACAGATAAGATCTAAACCAGGCCAGAACTTGTCCGTGTAGACCAATTTGGGTTTCCAATCTCTCCAAAAGAATGTGGTGATCAATGGTATCAAAAGCAGCACTAAGGTCTAGGAGCTCGAGGACAMATATAGGCCGATAGTTTTTTATATTTTCTGGATCAACGTTCGGCTTTTTCAAAAGAGGCTTTATTACTGCCACTTTTAGTGAGTTTGGTACACATCCGGTGGATAGAGAGACTTTTATTATGTTCAACATAGGAGGGCCAAGCACAGGAAGCAGCTCTTTCAGTAGTATATAAGAATAGGGTCCAGGTATATACTGGAATAGGGTCCAGTATGCAGCTTGAAGGTTTAGAGGCCATGATTATTTTCATCAATGTGTCAAGAGATATAGTACTAAAAAACTTGAGTGTCTCCCTTGATCCTAGGTCCTGGCAGAGTTGTGTAGACTCAGGACAACTGAGCTTTGGAGGAATACGCAGATTTAAAGAGGAGTCCGTAATTTGCTTTCTAATGATCATGATCTTTTCCTCAAAGAAGGTCATGAATTTATCACTGTTGAAGTGAAAGCCATCCTCTCTTGGGCAATGCTGCTTTTCAATCAACCGACCTCAACCCAATTGAGATGGTTTGGGATGAGTTGGACCACAGAGTGAAGGAAAAGCAGTCAACAAGTGCTCAGCATATGTGGGAACTCCTTCAAGACTGTTGGAAAAGCATTCCAGGTGACTACCTCATGAAGCTGGTTGAGAGAATTTCAAGAGTGTGTAAAGCTGTCATCAAGGCAAAGGGTGGCTACTCTGAAGAATCTAAAATCTAAAATATATTTGATTTGTTTAACACTTTTTTGGTTACTACATGATTCCATGTGTGTTATTTCATAGTTTAGATTTTTTTCACTATTATTCTACAATGTAGAAAATAGTCAAAATAAAGAAAAACTTTGAATGAGTAGGTGTGTCCAAACTTTTTACTGGTACTGTAGATTGAGTAAAACCAGCAGTTTTGATTGCGCTGGTTCTACCACTTCGATTGCATGATTTTCCAGGAGCAAGGAGATTTCTGAGCAGAGTGTTTGCTTTTGAGTAGGGAAACAACCTGTTGTTTTCAAGACACCCCTGAAAAGTGGGGATCGCTGACAAAATTGTAGTGTGTAGCCTTGTGTTAGAGTGCATAACACCCATTTGTTGGCCATTGACCTTTTCTAGCTGGAAAGATAGTGCTCGAGAAAACGGTGTTGTGCTAGAGAGTCGGTCCCATCAGGACCGAGGAAGTGCGTGCTGTGGTGCAGAGGGGATGCGGCCTGCATATGGTGCACCTCTGCCTCTTTGGCGATGCTGCGCTCCACCTCTTCAGTAGGGCTGAGTGTGTCTGTTCCTCCACTCCTGAGCAGGTGCAGCGTGAGTCTAAACCTGGCTTCTTGGCATCTCAGTTGGGGCCCTGTATGGGGTGTAATGGTTTGTTGGTTGATGCATTCTAGGCTTTGGAATGAGGCGCTGAAGTTCCATCTGTGCTTCTCTGTCCTCCTTAGACACTTGGAGGTTGGCCGCTGCTGGGYCAAATGTCTGGTCAGGTGATATGGGCACACYTAGTAGTGGAACCTTCTCTTCGTCAGGGAGGATGGACTGCGCTAACCATCAGCTAACCATGAAGGCATTGGATGAGCAGGTCTGTAACTGTAGACTGTTCTTTCATGGGCTCAGCATCATATTTTGCAGAGAAGCATTCCTGCAGCTCCTTATGACAGAATTGCTGATTTGCTAACAAAGCCTATTGGCTGAAGCAGTGCTGTCATGTGTGCTGCATGGTCGCAGTTGTAAATGAGAACTTGGTCTCAACTGGCCTACCTGGTTAAATAAAGGTGAAATATATATWTWTTWTTTTATTTTATWMAAAAAAATAGGAAGCGATCAGATGCCTGCATCGTTTGTTAKKCAGCTCTTGGTTTGAACTGTGACAGAGAAGCAGGCAGAAGCAAATGATTTGTCCATACGGGCTAAAACCATTCTCAACTGCACCGTGAACTGTAGGGSTTGGGTTTGGTACCGGCAAGGGAAACCTGGCCAGGATGTGCTCGAGGTCAGACTCAATGGTTGCCATATGACTGTCCAGTGACTTAATCTCTTTGCCCATCTCAGTGTTGAGATTTGTGCCCAGGCAATGATGAGTGATGCAGTTTATTGATCATTGATCTGTATAATAAACTCATCTGATGAGAATCCAGAGGCTCAGCCCCCAAAGCACRCAAGTCGAGATTTCAATGCTTTGGGTTTGTGAATGCAAGAGCTGCTACCCTGTGCAGCCACTTGAGCATGTTCAGCTCCCAAGCAAAGAACGCAAAGTGTGTGCTCATCTGAGGCTAGGAGTTGTTTTTCACACTGCTGACATGGGGGATTGATAGCAATCTCGTAATGTAAAACACATACATGTGAGCGTGAAGAAAAGACAGTATGTCACGCCACACCGCCTTTTATATGGAAAGTGTCAAGTTGTATTTGTCAACATTTTAAGGGATGAGTAGATGGACATAACCTACTGCAATCATTCTGATCGAACACATTCAAATATTTTATGTGACTGTGTGTGTGTGTGTGTGTGTGTGTGTGCGTGTGCGTGTGCGTGTGCGTGTGCGTGTGCGTGTGTGTGTGTGAGAGAGAGGGAGAGGGAGAAGGACCCCTTTGGCATTTACGGTCTGAGTTCATCCTTGGTGAGAATGTCTTTACAAATACGTCTGGTTGTCATCTATGCCAGTGTGTATCATCAGGGTATCAGGAGATAGGAAGCCCACCTGCCCCTCCAGCACTGTGACACCATATTTTCTGAATCAGTAAAGCTGTTGCTTGACTCAATATTGTCAAAGCTGCTAGCCATCGGTATAGCTACACTGCATATTGACTTTTTCCTTGCCATGGTCGACTGTAAATTGAGAGGCATATTAGCCAATAACAGTGTTTAATTAGTTCATTGATTTGTCATGTCCAGGTAACACAGTTATTCTTGTCATTAGAATCACTGGTGTTCAAGAAACATGTTACAATTTACACAAAGTGTTGAGCTATGTTTCCTGGATAATGGTTACCAACATACAATTGGCAGTACTTCACTGAAGAGCAATATTTTTTTATTGTAATTCTAATAGCAGAATACTTAATTTTTTATACTAGTTTCTGGTAACAGAGTGGCACTCTAAATTTGACTGAACACAGTTTAGCAATAATGGATAATTCCATTTATAAGGCCTTGCTCTGAGCAAGAGGACAAGCACATTAGAGTGTCTCCTTTGAGAAACAGACACCTCACAAGTCCTCAACTGGCAGCTTCATTAAATAGTTCCCGCAAAACACCAGTCACAACGTCAACAGTGCAGATTATTGTCGGAAACTCACAGTTCTGCTGTTCAAAGTATGTTGTTTTCACAGTTTTAGAAACAGGAAGTCCTGGTTTGTTTTGTAATGTCTCTCAGGGTAATGAGAGAAGGGTCTGACTTATGTTGTTGATACTTTAAAAATATACCTTCCAGAAAATACTCTCCTTCCATTTGTCCAAAAGTATTTCTCATTCATTGTGTTCGAGCACTGCTCATTCATGTTTTAATTTTGTGTGAAGTAATGATATACAGTCGACTCCTGATWAGTGCACTTTGAATAAGTGCAAACTCTGTGGGGGGTTTTCCAGTCCCAATAATATATGCCATATAGCAGAAGTTTTGGGACTTGAGTGCATACATTTTAGTCCGGCTCTATCTGTTCGGGGGTGCCAAGCGAGGTTTTATTGGGCCCCCTCAACCTCACAACCCATGCAACAAGCAGATTTTCATATGGGCCCAAAACATGACTGGCGATTACGTTAGTTCATCTCTATGCTTCATGGCTGGGTCTGTCTGTGACCGACATAGGAAGGAAACTGCTGATGCACTACAATATTTCAAAATTGCACTTTGTGTTTTCTCAACATTGAGACTGTTTTGCTTGTTTTTCATCAGGGGCCCTATGCATAGTGTGTGGTCTGCATATAGTGCAAACCCTTATTTTAGGGTTGCATGTGTGACCCCAGCGAGAATCAAACCCTCAACCCTGGCATTGCTAGCGCCACGTTCGTACCAACTGAGCCATATAGGACCACTAGTGTGAACTTGTTAGCTTTAGTGGCCTTTTGAAATGAATCCAGAACGAGTATCATCTTTCTAAATTAACRCCTAGATACACAGATTAACATGATGATGGCATAGCTCTTTCACTTAAAGTTCAAGGTCCAACTCATCAGTCACCCATTATTGGATCTTGACTCACTCTCTCGTGAATGGCTTTCCAGAACGCATAAACACATACTGAATAACAGGAACACATACCATTTACKGAGGTCTAAGTATAAAACTTCACCTTTTCCGCCTTCTGTTAAAAGTTCAAAGGGAGCATCTATGGAAACAGCAGCTTCGTTTGTTTGGGTGATAAAGAGAATACCATTTCTTCAATTTAAAATTGTAATCAATATTCACATTTTTCTTGAACTCACTACCACACCTGTGTTCGGTTCACTTCATATCAACGAAGAAATATTATATAACATACAGTATCAAACAATGTAAAGTAATTAAGTAAAAATACTTCAAAGTACGATTTTAGCTGTTTTTGTTGGGCATCTGTACTTTACTTTACTATTTATATTTTTGACAACTTTTACTTTTACTTCACTACATTCTTAAAGAAAATAATGTACTTTTACCTCCATACATTTTCCTCCATTCATTTTCCCTGACAAATGGTCCAATTCACACACTTATGAAGAGAACATCCCTGGTCATCCYTACTGCCTCTCATATGGCGGACTCACTAAACACAAATGCGTAGTTTGTAAATTATGTCTTAGTGTTCTAGTGTGCCCTGGCTATCCGTAAATTACAAAAACAAGAAAATTGGTTTGCTTAATATAAGGAATTTGAAAAGAGTTTTACTTTACTTTTGATACTTAAGTATATTTAAAACCAAATACTTTGGGTGACTTTCACTTTCACTTGAGTCATTTTCTATTAAGGTATCTTAACTTTTAATCAAGTGTCACGGATCCCTCCGAAACTGTGTCATTACGCACACCTGGTGCCCATTTCCTTGATTAGTAATTGTATTTATGTGCCCTTTGTTTCGCCATTCGGCTGTCCATTATTGTTCCCATGTCCGTTGGTCGTGTGAGTACCTACGCGTTGTCGCAGTCTGTGCTGCGTGTTTTGTGCGTTGTGTATTACGGGTCTCGTCCGGTGTCATTCTACGAGGTTTACCCTCGCTCTTTTGTTTGGGTACATCCCGGTGTTTTGTATACATGTTTGTTTTGGGTGTATTAAAAACCCAGATGATGTATTCCTGCTCCTGTCTCCAAATCCTTTATATCAGCGTGACATCAATTATGAGATTGGGTACCGTTTCCACCACTGGTATCAAATAAATAAGAAAAGGAGACCAAGTTCTGGAAAAGTATTTCAAATTTATTAAACAAGTCTCAATGTACATTTGCTTGCAAAAACACATTCATTCGCAGTAGCAATATATTTTACACCATAAAGAAGTATGTTTGTTTTMTTCAACTGCTAGTTTTCTACACTTCCTGTGGCCAGTAGAGGCATATTCAATTCCTTTGCTGTTTCACAAAAAATCTATATTTTCTTTTCCGTTAGGTCCATCCATATTGTGAGGTAAGGAGAGACCTCAATATCTAAAAGACACTCACTTTTTTTCACTCACTTTCTCTTCCTCCCTTCAACCCTTATTTTTAGACTTGCTCATRCCCTCACAACATTCTTTAGTCCTTCTGTCCAATATTTAGTATACACCTTTCACAATGACGCCTCAAAGGTTAAACCTTTTTTCTGCAGCAATACTCATCAAATGTAGTGGATTACAAAAATTCCATCCCTAGCCAACCCTGAAACAATCCACTGCTGCAAATATATTTTTTCACGAAGACCTGTGTGATTTATAAAATTATGAAAGTAAATTGTGTAAGTGTATTGTCCTGCATTAAAGTAACTGTCCAGTGTTTCCAGATTTTGATGAAATATGACCAATTATTAATTACAATATGAGTGAAATAGTTTTCCTTAAAAAAATTGTAATTAAGTATGTTTTTCTGTGTTGGAATGGTGTGGGCGTACCCCAACAACAGAATGGTGTGGTCATATACAGCTCATTAAAAATATTAATGCGAGTAGACCGCAGATTGGCCAGCTCATCCTCCTCCGGGAAGGTGACATCATCCTCTGAGGAAATAGCAAGTCTTTTTTAAACGGTCTGTTTGAGATACAAGTTTAAAGTGTTTTTTCTCCAATTGCAACTTTGGCCACAAATACGAGTATTGGATAAGTCAACAACAAAACATAGTCATTAAATTTGATTTCCACTAGACAGTTACTTTAAAGGCCCAGTGCAGGCAAAAATGTGATTTGCCTGTGATTTTCTATATTTCCACACTAGGTTGGAATAATACTGTGAAATTGTGAAAATTATGACCGTGCTCTTTTAGTGTAAGAGATGTTTGAAAAGACCGCCTGAAATGTCAGCCTGTTTTGGTGGGATGGAGTTTTGTAAATCTGTTAATAGACCAATAAGAAAGAGAGTTCCAAACCTCTCTGCCAATAACAGCTAGTTTTCAATTCTCCCCTCCCCACTCAGACCACTCCCAGACAGTCCTAGCAAAATTATTTGAGAAATTGCTCTTTGCTAAGCAGCTATTTTTGTTTATTTTTGGACCTTTAAAAATATCAAACATCAATCCCAAAACATACTCATGAAGGGAAATGGATGGACTGGCCAGCAGTTCCGAAAGCATGTGGTTTGCTGTACACATTAATATAATACAGCGAAAGCCCCATCAGCTTGTCCAAAACAGACTTCAACTCATAAATGTGAGATTACTGTATCCCTGTTACTGTAAAAACATCAAGAATACTTTCCACACCGCAAATCTTCAGTTGTGTTTTTATGAAATCTTATGAAATGTCTAAACATCCACCTCTTACTCACAGTGCTTGCTACCTGCATTAAGAGCACTTAAATGTGACAGGGCAAAATTGTCAACACTTAATGACATTGCAGTAATAACAATACCCAAGATAAACAGGCAACAACATACCAATTTCAGTAGAAGTATATCAAACCAAACCACATATTGCATAATGTGTATTCAAGACAAGCGCTCATTCATTTTCAATAGTAAAATAATGACAAGGTTCAGAAAGAAAATAGAATGTCCACCATAATTGTTTTTAGTGCTAATATTGTTGGAGAGACCTAAAAAAAAAAACATATAGTTTTTTAAAACAATTAAACCAAAACAAGATTATACTGCACTGAACTGAACTCATCAACAGGGACAAAGCAAACGGCAGGTGGCACCTTAACAGAGAGAAGGGAGGAAGCCAAGTACAGGTTCAGATCAAGGTCAATAAAGATACAAAGAGAGATATAAGCCCTCTTCCATTCTCCTGAGGACTTAGTTCAAGTRTGCTGTTCAAGTGTGCTGTTCAAGTGTGCTGTTCAAGTGTGCTGTCATGCCTCATGTACTTGCTAAAGAAATAAATGGGACAAGCTGCACCCTTCCGGAAGTTGTGCATTTTAGAACATAGACCTCTAGTGTGGAGAATGCGACAAAGAAAATGTCTACAACATATTTCCCAATCCATTCCTAGGAACCTCTCAGTGAGCACTTATTTTTAGCCCGGCACTTGCACACTTGATTTAACTCCTCAACCCTTGATTTGTTGGCACAGGTGTGTTAATGCTGGGCTATAACAAAGGGGTAATGCTGGGGGTCCCACATGAATGGATTTGGAGCCTAATCTTGTTAATAACCAATGGAGGGTGGGTTTGACAATCATGCTTTTCTTATGTGAAAATACATGATTACTATTATTAATTCAATGTCAAGATGAAATTGATTATCATGACAATGCCTGCGAGAACAATTGCATGAGGTTATATTGCATTGCATGAGTATTGCAATATGAARTCAAAATGACACAAAATCAAACATGTAAATAAAATATACAGCACATGGTAAAAAACTACATTAACTAGTGGATTTTTTAAATWATTTTTTTACAATGAAACATTTCTGCCAAACTCCCAAATGTAACACAGAGTTGTTAAGAAAATAAAGGGGGATAGAGTGGTAGCCTACTTCAGAAAGGTGAGGCAATAA
Organism: Salvelinus sp. IW2-2015; assembly: GCF_002910315.2. Classification (NCBI taxonomy): domain Eukaryota; kingdom Metazoa; phylum Chordata; class Actinopteri; order Salmoniformes; family Salmonidae; genus Salvelinus; species Salvelinus sp. IW2-2015. Next base: position 10,046,441 of record NC_036876.1, read on the forward strand.
CAATCCTGTCAGTTGAGATGACCAAGAACCCTGATGACCATGACGACCGGCATTGATGACCATGAACCATAGAGTCCAGACGGTAGGGTTAGTGGCACTGGAGGGCCCAGAACACATCAGGACACGTCAAAAGTCACTCCTGTGTTGGAAACAGAACACATCAGGTCACGTCAAAGGTCACTCCTGTGTTGGAAACAGAACACATCAGGACACGTCAAAGGTCACTCCTGTGTTGGAAACAGAACACATCAGGACACGTCAAAGGTCACTCCTGTGTTGGAAACAGAACACATCAGGGCATATCAAAAGTAACTCCTGTGTGGGAAACANGAACACATCAGGACACGTCAAAGGTCACTCCTGTGTTGGAAACAGAACACATCAGGGCATATCAAAAGTAACTCCTGTGTGGGAAACAGAACACAAGGTAATGGGAGATTGGGATTAGGAAACTGGAAACTTGTCATGGTTCCTACATAAAACGTTAACACTTTAGTTGAAGAAAAAAAGGTACTATCTAGAACCTAAAAGGGTTCTTCCGCTGTCCCCATAGGATAACCCTTTGAAGAACCCTTTTTGGTTCCAGGTAGAATCCTTTTGGGTTCCATGTAAAAGCCTTTCCACAGAGGGTTCTACATGGAACCCAAAAGGGTTTTACCTGGAACTAAAAAGAGTTCTCCTATCAGGAGAGCCGAAGAACCCTTTTGGAACCCTTTTTTAAGAGTGTACCTAAAGAATCATGCTTATTTACTGCTACAAATTAATGTGGCATGTATGGAAATAAATATCCTTCAAATAAAGTATTCCCCCCYAAAAAATAATGAACTGCAGGAATTAGAGCATAACATTTTTCTGCAATTAACGTTAATAGTCCTTGTTTTATAACCATAACCAAGGGGTATGTGGACACATGCTCATCGAACATCTAATTCCAAAATCATGGGCATTAATATGGCGATGGTCCCCCCTTTGCTGCTATAACAGCCTCCACTCTGCTGGGAAGGCTTTCCACTAGATGTTGGAACATTGCTGTGGGGACTTGCTTCCATTCAGTTACAATAGAATTAGTGAGGTCGGGCACTGATGTTGGGCGATTAGGCCTGGCTCGCAGCCGGCTTTCCAATTCATCGCAAAGGTGTTTGGTGGTGTTGAGGTCATGGCTCTGTGCAGGCCAGTCAAGTTGTTCCTCACCGATCTAGACAATTTCTGTATGGACCTCACTTTGTGCACGGGGGCATTTCATGCTAAAACAGGAAAGGRTCTTCCCAAAACTGTTGCCACAAAGTTGGAAGCACAGAATCACCTAGAATGTCATTGTATGCTGTAGCGTTAAAATGTCCCTTCACTGGAACTAAGGGGCCTAGCCATAAYCATGAAAAACAGCCCCAGACCATTATTCCTCCTCCACAAAACTTTACATTTAGCACTATGCATTGGGACAGGTAGCGTTTTCCTGGCATCCGCCAAACCCAGATTCGTCTGTCGGACTGCCAGATGATGAAGAGTGATTCATCACACCAGAGAACACGTTTCCACTTCTCCAGAGTCCAATGGCGGCGAGCTTTACACCACGTGTGCCGACACTTGTCATTGCGCATTGTGATCTTAGGCTTGTGTGCGGCTGCTCGGCCATGGAAACCCATTTCATGAAGCTCCCGACGAAGAGTTCTTGTGCTGRCGTTGCTTCCAGAGGCAGTTTGAAACTCGGTAGGGAGTGTTGCAACCAAGGACAGACGATTTTTACCTGCTTCAGCATTCGGCAGTCCCATTCTGTGAGCTTGTGTGGCCTACCACTTCGTGGCTGAGCCGTTGTTGCTCCTAGAAGTTTCCACTTCACAAACAGCACTTACAGTTGACTGGGCCAGCTCTAGCAGGGCAGAAATTTGATGAACTGACTTGTTGGAACGGTGGCATCCTATGACGGTGCCACGTTAAAAATCACTGAGCTTTTCAGTACGGGCCATTCTTCTGCCAATGTTTGTCTATGGAGATTGCATGGCTGTGTGCTCGATTTTATACACCTGTCAGCAATGGGTGTGGCTGAAATAGCCGAATCCCCTAATATGAAGGGGTGTCCACACACCTTTGGCCATGTAGTGTACTTGGTATAAAACTTTTTAGTTGGGTAGGGGAAGTCCCAATCTAATTGTCTGCTGTGCTTGCGTCCCTGCTGGTACTGTATGTGCCCATGATTTGTTTATGTAATGGCTGAGTGCCAGAGATGCTGGTCCACTTCTCACTTTTTCCCTTCTGCGTGACTGTGTCCTATAAAAAGGTTGACGCCRTTGCAGCCCTGCGTTGCCACAGCCAAGAGCCTTGATTTCCAGCAGCAGCTGGCCTACCCCTGTATCAGCACAACAAGTGCCTTGCATCGCACTGACCTTTCCCTCCCTCCCCCGGCCCCCTAGCTATGCTGGCCTGGCCACGCCTCTTCCCCTTCCCCAGCAAACACCAACCAATGCCACTCTGGGCCAGCCGAGGTCTCCTATCCCCGATATCATCCTCGATAGCTTTAATATGACACATCATTCTGATACTGGAAGCAGCTAGTATACTTTGAGATGTGGGTAAACAGTGTTTCTTAACTCCGTCCCTTGAACATCCCACTCCCAAGGTTGCACATGTTCCAGCCAAGTTCAAGCACACCTGATTCAACATATAAAGGGCCTGGTGTTGAGTTCAGCGGTTGAATCAGGCATGCTTGAGCAGGGCTAGCATACAAACGTGCAACCTAGGACTGGAGTTGAGAAACACTGCAAGAGAGGCATGTCTGCAGGTGGAATGGGCTCGCCTTAGCCRAATAGAACTGTATCTTTCATCCCAAACAGCATGTTTAAAAATAGCAGGTGGTTAATGTCACTTGTTTTAAACAGAGCTGTTTTGATACCAGGTCTGGAAAGAGGTTAAAGTTCAAAAGGTTGTGCATGCTAGAGTTGCGTTACTCAGGAGTGGGTTACCACCTATTCATTCCCTTTACTGAAATAAATAACTGTTGCAGAATGCCAACAGGCTCATAAACACGGGGCTTCAGGTCACCTGCAACACCTTCTGTCCCTGTCTACACACGTTATTAGCTGCAGTAATGATATGTTAATTAACTGGTTCAAGGGCTCCCACCTGGGAAAATACTGTACCTCTTGCACTGTAAGGACGTGTTTACACTGGAACTGGTTTGTATAAGACGTCTCGGCCTAGACACATATTTTTGTAGTTAAGAAGATGGAGTATTTTTGTAGTTAAGAAGATGGAGTATTTTTGTAGTTAAGATGTTCTTCTATTCTATGATCCCGACTTATACATTTGAAACAGCATTATTATGTTTTTAGGACTGAAATGTCACCCATCAATCCTCCCTTAAAATAGCCTAAGACTTGACACCAAAAATCACCTGGAACAATATCCATAGATGTTTTACTCCATTATAGTGTAGGGAAAGATACATTGGTGTGCAAGTGATTAAGATTGTCAATTATACTGTCATAATTAGGATGTAAATTACGCTGATTAGTGAGAAGAAAGAAATATAACAAGAGCTGCCTGTCTTAATGCAGCCATACWATATGATAGAGTACTCAAAAAATTMACTTACGTATCATGTGACAGGTCCTGCCGTTTACCTGTGCTCCACCACAAAGCTCATGGTGGTCCCATCGAAAGAGGGCGGGGCGATGATGCGTGGTCCCTGCTGGGAGGTGATGCTGATCACTGGCTGCTTCCCGTTGGAGAAGCCCTGGACCCCCGGCCTGCCCTGCTGCTGGACTTGGCCCATACTGGAGCCTCCAGCCRAGGGAGACTTCCCAGACCCTGTGGCCATGTAGTAAGGACTCTCCATGTCCATGTAGTCTGGCTGGGAGGAACCGCCTTTGTCTCCAGAGTCTTCCTGCTCCAACGGCATGGAGAGCTGCGACTGCATTCTAGTGGGGATCAGGGTAGGCGTGCTGGGCATGGCGGGCATGAAGCCTGGGTAGATCATGTAGGTGGGGCCATAGGAGCCGGGACTCAGGGCTAAAGGCGAGATGGGCATAGGCATGGGCATGGGTGGCATTTGGGGCATGGACATGGACATGGACATGGGAGACATGGGCTGCTGGGACATGGGCACGTCCACATACTGGCCCGTCTCGGGGTCGAAGAGGCGGCGGGTGGCCTGCTGGACGGGGGTGTCCACCAGATAGTAGTTCCCTGTGATGGGGTCAAAGAGCATCTTTCTCTGGGTGCGCTGGTAGTGGTCGATCTGGGGGATGGCTTGTGGGGACATGGTTGGGGAAAAGCAGTACATCTGTGGTTGGGCGGACGCCATGCTCTGAGCCATGGGCATGTGGTAGATGGTGGCAGTTGGCGTGTCCTGGGCTCTCGTCTCCATGACGATGGTGGAGCGTTTCTGTGGGGAAAGTCGTGTCTCTTCCTGCCTCCTGGCGCCGCAATAACCGGGTGGGCTGGCCATCTGGGTCTTGGCGCCAGTGGCGGGGAAGTTGTACATTGCTGTCTTCTCGCATCCACCGCCAGCGGACGCAGCGGCTTGCTTGGCGCTGGTGGCATGAGACTTGACGGGCATGGTGAGGTAGTTTTCGTGCTCGGCTGAGGCTCTGCTGAACTGGAAGGGCATGTCTGCCGTCATACTGTTGGCCGTCTCCCTCTGTCTCTCCCTCTGTCTCTCCCTCTGTCTCTCCCTCTGTCTCTCCTCTGCCTTTCTGAGCTGCTGGGAGATTTTCACTGACACCGGAAGTTTAGGAGACACTTGGCTGAAGCCTTTGCAGTAAGGTGATTGTGATACAGCATGTGGCTGTGATGATGCCTTGTTATTGTTATTTGTGGGGGGGTTTCCTGAAGCCATGGAGCTGACATTAAACACATTATTGGTACCCATTGGTGTTCCACCTAGCTGAGCCAGGGATTTGGGCACATCCCGGCTGATGGGAATGTGAAAAGTCTTCGGGGGCTCTTTCTCCTCTCGTTTGGGTGGTGTTGTTTCGCAGACGGGCAAGGCGGTCGTAGCAGGCAGGGATTTGCCAGAGTTAGGGTATGAGTCCCTCCGGATGAGCTTGTCCATGTTAAATGTTGGCACGGCCATGGTATTGGCCACATTCACTCCCTCCTCCTCTGGCCCATGCTCCTCTCTGGATAAGAGAGAGAGCACATGACTGTCTGATAATATGGAGTGTGGCTCTGATTTCCTCTTCCACTCATTTCTATCAAAAACATACAACTGCTCCATGGTTTTGACTGCAGCCTGTAATTTCTCGAAGGCACCCAGGTTGGACATTTTACACTCAGGTTTGGTCTTGTCACCGATGTCAGGTGTTTTATCCTGTCTTCTAGAAGCTGTTCYGGTTTCAATTACAAGTCCAATGGGGCCTTCAGACGAATCACCTTTCTGTTGTTTTGTATTGCCTAATGGCTCTCTCCATGTCGGTTGGTGGATGCCGCTTTTGGTGCCCTCTTGCTGGGGTGATGACCTGTCAACTTCAAATGAATCCTCGTTGAGCCTCGGTTTAGAATACCCAATTAGATTTCCAGATAGCTTCCCATTCCCATTGGTATTGGTATTCACAGACTGACACTTTATTACTATGGGGGAAAGCGACGCAGGGTTTCGATAAGACCCCTGTTTGAAAAGCTTTTGATCTGAGTTTAGGTCGCCGGCGGTGGCGTTATTATCCAACGACACAAAGTGATAAGAACTTTTAACCAATTTACGCACGTCTCGAACTTGGTGTATAGGTGTTTGCAGCTTGCCCCTGTGGTCTCGTATGTCTCTGACCGTGAAGTGTGGTACTTTTTCGGAGGACTCACCCTTCAACGCTGCGGCGAGCGCTTGACATCTGGACTCGTCGCCTGCCTTTATCAGGTTGACTGAGTTGCAGCCTATATTGGAAGGCACCAGCTTTGCAACGTTGAACGGGTCGCTTTTGTTTTCTTTTACACTCCGTAAACTGATTTTAATTTCCGGTGATTTGGATGTTACCACACTCCTCGGACCAGCGACGTATTGGGTGTTTTTTGCGCGTAATTTCATACCTCCTCCCTCTCCTTGATCCGCGGCCGCGCGGGTCGAATAATTCATAGTCGGCAGCTGTTTTGAAACTTCTCTCTCATTGGACAGTTGTTGGATACTTGGCACAAACAAATGTAACATTTTGGTTAGCTCACTGTTGCCTGAATCGGTGTACAAGTCCGTTTCCCCCTGGTTGTCGTTGGACGAAGACGGTTTCCCCTCCGGAGTTTTATCGTTTATATGTTCCTTTTGAAACTCTAGCTCACCGTCCCTCCAGGATCTGAATGCGCTATTTTGGCTGCGTAGCAGTGTGTTGTTGGCCGCTTCGAATGCTCCTTTTTTAGTCTCGAATCCTACTTCATTTGTCGACGCTAAATTCGTTTCTGGTGCAAGAGTTAAAATGTCTTGTCTACGACATTCGTCCTTGGCATCGYACGAGCTAGTGTCCACTAAGTCCCCTAGTTCATCGACACAAACAATAGTTAAGTCAGAACTCGCCTCTGAGTATTTCGGGCTTTGCCTTTGGAAATCCTTGGACTCTTTCGGTGTAGCCCTCTCCCTTTCCATGTGCGCAATTTCAGGCTCTTGTTGGAGAAGGCAGTGAGATGGAGCGTGATAGGACTCGCGTATCTCCCCCCTCTCCATTTTGCGCTCCTGCTCAAACTGCATTTTCTTAGAAATTACATTTTTAAGAAGGCTCGAGGCGAATATTGCTTTCTTGTGTGTGCCTTCCATGGTTTCCCCTGCATTACAGGGTTGCTTGCTGGCCTCATTCCTCTGGCCGCTTGGCAAGGTGCTGGTAACTTCATCTGTGGAACGTGATCCTGTTGCGTTTTGTGCAAATTTTGAGCGCCTTTCGCTCCCAGGCAGCCCTGATTTGACATTACAACGAATATTTAATGTTTCTGTGAGCGTGATAACTCCACCGTGCCCCGTCCCAAATTTTCCCATAAGCTCAAGTTTCTTTGCTGCAGAAGATGCGTTATAGGGACCAGAAAGAGCACCATTCAATGCAAAGAGCTTGTTCGGGGGCGGTTTAGTACTAGCCAATGCCAAACCCTTATATCCTTTATTGTCTTTATTCTTAACAATTTCAGAGGATGACGTAGAACTTTTATTAGACCCTGTATTTGGTTCGCGTCCCTGAGACATGTTCATGTTGCCATATTTAAGGTCAACAAAAGTTGACCACCTGTTCAACCCCAGCTCGGAGGCGGAGGACTCGCTGGAGGTACTGAAATTGATGGCATCAAAATATGGGTATGCTAAACTCTTGAACGCTCTGGCAGTCAAGTTGCGCACTTCCTTATCCGCATCGTCAAGTTCACTGACGGCGCTGGAAGCACCGCTGGAATAGTCGTTAACATCTTTCCCTTTTAATTTCTTGCCAAAGTGCAAGCGTCCGGGGGCGGCTATGAAACACTTAGCACTATCACAGACATTCTCCGTATTTGCATCACCAGCTCCTCTAAAAACATAGCGACTCATGTCTCCGGCGTGCTTGGCATGATAAATAATATTTTCATTTTCTTGGACGTTGCTAGGCTCATTTATAGCTCGAGAAGTCGTTTTGATTGACAGGTGGATCTGTCCTATAACATTATTTTGGTTCTTTGACAGACTTTCATCTGAGATGGCGCACTTGTCCCTGTCCCCGAGATCACTTTCCAGCTTAGTGCTGACTGCCGGTCCGCTATTAGCCTGACCCTGATTGCTTTTCACCCTCTTCTCTCTTCCTGCCATCGTTCCATCGCCGTCAAAAGCAGCATATTCTACAAAAGAGTAGATCTGGTTATCATCCCACCCCTGTCCGATATCATTATCGACATCGTGATCTGAAAGCTCGGAGAGCTGGATCTCGTGCGTGGTTATGTAATGAGGCTCATCCTCCACGGTACTGCAAGGCACGCAATCTTCACAATCACCGGTCAGCACCAAGCTCACATCATCATCCGATTCACTTTGCCCGCTTAAMATGTCAGTGTATTGTAMATCTTCATTGTCAATTGGCATATTTTCTACATCCTCAAATGAGTCCTTTCCCGGTGTCCACTCCGCGGTGACCTCCCTATTACCAACGTATCTAGGGGATTCGGGAGAGTCCATCATGTTTTCATTCATGTTAGGAAMCTCAGAGAAGCAGACAGTTCCAAGAAACCCTGATAGATAGCCCTTGGCACACTCCTTTGTGTTAATATCCTCCTTTAATTTGTCGCCGTTGATATGATCAGTCACCTTACTCATCAGGTCTCCGTCTCCAGAAGTTTTCTCTTCTGCTCTCGAGCCACCGTTGCCCTCGTCAATCGCCATTTGGCTCCCCTCACCGGTGACAGTGTTCGTGTCGTCTGTATCTATGTCAAGTAAATCATTAAATTCAACGTACTTCGATTCGTCTTGCGTCCCAGTGGTATCCTTGCTATCTGGCATGCGCTTTTTTAACACGACGGTGGACTTTGGGTAAGTTCGATTTTTGTCGGACGCGTCCATTGTTTCCATTGCATTATGCACGCCTTTTATGCTGTCTATTTTACATTTGGCATAGGATAGAAAAGAAACAATAGAGGTAGAGGTCCCCAGGATTCCCTACTTCACTCCCTGATGTCCAGAGAATCAACCACAGGATCCTAGTGGAGGTATTGCTGTGCGCGGCGCCTCTGGCCAACAGTGGCACTCCGGACTGTCACTTCGGATGCCATTGGACACGCCGACACTACAGACATTCCATACTGGAAGCATAAAGCATCTAAAATGATTAGCTATTTCTGAACCGGTGCGCGCTTCCACAGGCGTGAACAAAATKAACGCATTAAGCTATAGGCCTACTGTATAATGGATATTTTTAGTCGCTCCAACTCAAAGCCTGAACTTGGGAGATGAACAGAATAGGCATTGTGTGATGGGACGGACCCGTTGCAGCTGGTCTTAACAATACACAAATATAGAAATGGTGACGAAATGTTAAAACGGCTTTTTTTAACTTCGGTTATGTGCTGCGTGTTTTGTTTCACACCGGAGACAAGGCTGTCTCACAGACATACCACCCAAGTGCAAACAACCCACTGGGCACAGACGTCAATTCAACGTCTATTCCACCTTGGTTCAACGTAATTGAAATGACGTGGAAACAACGTTGATTCAACCAGTGTGTGCCCAGTGGGAATGATTGGAAGGGATTTAGAACTTAATGTAAATGCTTGTAAACGCCTAAGTGTATTATCACACTTTTATGCACGGCATTTTAAGCCACATGATAATTATTTTAAGACTAAAAGTGAGATGCGTGTCACTGGGTGGGAATAGGATAGTCACGTTGTAAGCGTTGCTTGTAGGCATATGCCAATAGGACAGTAAAGTTTTTCTGACACGCACAGGCAATGGTGAATATGCACGGTTGCATCTCAATGAATCTACTCAATTGTTTTATTCTCAATGAATAGTTATTTGTGTTGAAAAATAATTACATTGCTTAGGCTAATGACAGTCAATACAGACCATTTATTAAATCATGAAATGAACACTCAATATCGTATTTTCCATAAAAGCACAATTCTAACTGATTTTGTACACAAATAAACAAATGTCTCTTGACATGTAATATGTATCAAATTAAGGCTAGATTTTAAGATAGTGATTTTCAGTATAACAAAAATGTTTTGCTGTGTTCTGCTCAAAAGTGACCGGTTCAGAACCATTTCAGCGCCGGACAGCTCCTTAGAACCACTTCCGTAAATTCAATTCGCACACAAATGAGCTCGTACACTATTGGTTTAGGCTGCTAAGCATACAGTCACCTGCAAACATATTGGCACCTTTCATAAAGATTAGCAAAAAAGACTGTATAAAATAAATCATTCAAATACTGAGCTATATTGTATGCAAAAAAAGGGGGGAATTATTTAATTTTATACTAGCACAATTGCTCAGAGAAATTGATTTTGTTTAACAAGTAATACAAATAAATACAAAAAAGATAGGTGTCAATATTATTGGCAGCTCTGTTTTCAATACTCTAGAAGCCTCCCCTTGTGAGGATAAAGACAGCCTTTTTCTAAAATGTTTTATGAGATTGGAGAACACATCGGGAGGGATCTTAGACCATTTCTCCAAACTCCACATCCTTGATATCCTTCGTCTGCGCTTATGGACTGACCTCTTCAATTCAAACCACTGGGTTTCAATGGGGTTCAAGTCCAGAGACTGAGATGGCCATTGCAAAATGTTGATTTTGTGGTCAATTAACCATTTCTTTGTGGATCTGGATGTATGCTTGGAGTTATCGTCTTGCTGGAAGATCCACTTGTGGCCAAGTTTCAGCCTCCTGGCAGAGGCAACCAGGTTTTTGGCAAAAAAGTCCTGATACTTGGTAAATTTCATGATGCCGTTGACCTTAACAAGGGCCCCAGGACCAGTGGAAGCAAAATAGACAAAGAGCTCTATTTCCATGTCATCTGACTATAGCACTGCCTGGAGTTTGCTAAACAGCATTGGCACTTGGATTGGAACTGGTGCTATGATCAGATGACATGAAAATACAGTTCTCTGGCCACGCACACTAGTGGTGGGTTTGGCGTCAACAATTGAGGAAAATGCAGAAAAGTACCACATACCTACTGTAAATTATGGTGGTTGATCTGTATATTATTGTTTTCTTTACCCTATTTTCTCCCCAATTTCGTGGTATCCAATTGGTAGTTACAGTCTTGTCTCATCGCTACAACTCCCGTACGGACTCGGGAGTGGCGAAGGTCGAGAGCCGTGCATCCTCCAAAACACAACCCAACCAAGCCACACTGCTTCTTGTCGCACTTAACCCAGAAGCCAGCCGCACCAATGTGTCGGAGGAAACACCGTACACCTGGCGACCATGTCAGCGTGCACTGCGCCCGCCACACCACAGGAGTCACTAGTGCGCGATGGGACAAGGACATCCCTGCCGGCCAAACCCTCCCCTGGCCCGGACGACACTGGGCCAATTGTGCGCGAGCCCCATGGGGTCTCCCGGTCGCGGCCGGCTGCGACAGAGCCTGGACTCGAACCCAGAATCTCTAGCGGCACAGCTAGCACTGCGATGCAGTGCCTTAGACCACTGC
>NC_036876.1:10057679-10062757 GCF_002910315.2 Salvelinus sp. IW2-2015
ACCACTCTGCTAGGCCCATGTGGATCTTTGATGTTATGGGACTATTTTTTCTCATATAATTTAATTTATTATAATATTTTTTTGTAAGTATCATACATAATTGCTGTCACATTTTATTGCAGCAATGGGATTTAAAACATTAGTAGTACATTGTGTTATTACATTACCTGGAAACATAAAGAGAGCATTTGGGGAATGTTCTGGTGGTTGTTACTGGATGTTGTACACACATTTAATTGAACGTTAGGAGAACATTCAAAGGATATTAAAATATTTTCCAAAAAATAAACACATTTTGTTGTCAAAAACATTCTTTGAATGTTTGGGATGTTATCATCCTTATGTTAGAATAAAACCCCAACTAGAACTTATTGCGAATGTTAGCTAACTTCCTGGGAATGTTCCTGGTTCGCTGGGCAGTTTGCAAGAGTTTTTTTTCAGCAAGTGAAATAAAAATAGTAGCAACTGTATTGATGACAAAGACTTTACTTTTCGAATAATGACATACAGTGCATTCGGAAAGTATTCAGTCCCTTGACTTTTTCCACATTTTGTTAGGTCCACCTTTTTTCTAAAAATGGATAAAAAACATTTTTTTTCCCTCATCAATCTACATAACCCCACATGAAAAAGCAAAACAGGTTTTTTAGAATTTTACCAAATTTATTAAACATAAAAACTGAAATTAGCCTCGAGTCTTCTTGGGTACAAGCTTGACACACCTGTATTTGGGAAGTTTCTCCCATTTTCTCTGCAGATCTTCTCAAGCTTTGTCAGGTTTGATGGGAGTGTCGCTGCAGCAGCTATTTTCAGGTTTCTCCAGAGATGTTCAATTGGATTCAAATCCGCACTCTGTCTGGGCCACTCAAGGCATTCAGAGAGTTGTCCCGAAGCCACTCCTGCGTTGACCTTGGTTTGTGTGCTTTGGGTCGTTGTCCTGTTGAAGGGTGAACTTTTACGCTAGTCTGAGGTCCTGAGCGCTCTGGAGCACGTTTTCATCAAGGATCTCTCTGTACTTTGCTTCGTTCATCTTTCCCTCGATCCTGACTAGTCTCCCAGTCCCTGCCGCTGAAAAACATTCCCACAGCATAATGCTGCCACCATTCTTCACAATAGAGATGGTGCCAGGTTTTCCACCAGATGGACGCTTGGCATTCAGGCCAAAGAGTTCAGGCTTGGTTTCATCAGACCAGAAATCTTGTTCTCATGTCTGAGAGGCATTAGGTGCCTTTTGCCACTCCAAGCAGATATTCATATGGTTTTTACTGAGCGAGTAGCTTCCGTCTGGCCAATCTACCATAAAGGCCTGATTGGTGGAGTACTGCGGAGATGGTTATCCTTCTGAAGTTTCTTCCATCTCCACAGAGGAACTCTGGAGCTCTGTCAAAGTGACCATCGGGATTCTTGGTTACATCCCTGCCAAGGCCTTCTCCCCCGATTGCTCAGTTTGGTTGGGCGGCCAGCTATAGGAAGAGATCTTGGTGCTTCCAAACTTCTTCCATTTAAGAATGATGGAGGCCACTGTGTTCTTGGGGACCTTCAATGCTGCATGAAGTTTTTTGCTACCCTTCCCCAGATCTGTGCCTTGACACAATCCTGTCTCTGAGCTCTATGGACAATTCTTCGACCTCATGGCTGTTTTTGCCCTGACATGCACTGTCCACTATTGGGACCTTATTATAAACAGGTTGTGGCCTTTCCAAATCATGTCAAATCAATTGAATTTACACAGGTGGACTCCAATCAAGTTGTAGAACATCTCAAGATAATCAATGGGAGTACACTGAGGCTCAATTTCGAGGTCCCATAAGCAAAGGGTCTGATACTTATGTAAATAAGGTATTTCTGTTTTTTTATTATTTATAAATTTGCAAAAATGTCTTAAAAACCTGTTTTCACTTTGACATTTTATGGGGTATTGTGTGTAGACTGATGAGGATGTTTTATTTATTTAATTCCATTTTAGAATAAGGCTGTAACGTAACAAAATGTTGAAAAGTCATGGCCTTCTGAAAACTTTCCGAAGGCACTGTACTTGTTATTTATGTCTGACAGTCCAACGCAGTCACCATAAAGTTGACATCAAGCTGTTTATGAAATAGGTTATGACAGTAGTTATGACAGGCATTCTTGAAGATTACTTCAAGTGGTTATCAATGATACTTCTATTCTAAGATGCCATTTCTCTGGGTGATAGTTATTGGTAATGGTTGATCTAAAGGTGATGGTCTATAACAGGGTGGCAAACTTTTTGGCTCGAGGTCCACATCGGGATTTTGAAATTCAACAAGGGCGCATTTTTTTGGGGGACCATTGTTTGTTAAAATAGTTGTTGGCGGCCTCCCGAGGGTGGGTAGTCTAAGCACTGCATCGCAGTGCTTGATGGCGTCACGACAGACCTCGCGGTTGATCCCAGCGTGTCACAGCTGGGCCGTGACTGGGGAGATCATGAGGGCACACAATGCCTCGGCCCAGTGTTGTCCGGGTTAGAGAGAGTTTGGCAGGCCGAGATTTCCTTGTCCCATTGGCTCTACGCGACTCCTATGGCAGGCCAGGCGCCATGCACGCTGACAACGGTCGCCAAGGTGTACGTGTGTTTCCTCGACACATTAAGTGCGGCTGGGCTTCCCGGGTTAAGCGAACAGTGTGTTGTGTTTCGGAGGACGCACGGCTCTCGACCTTCGCCTCTCCCGAGTCCATACGGGAGTCGCAGTGATGAGACAAGACTGTAACTTCCAATTGGATACCACGAAATTGGGGAGATAAAAGGGGTTACAAAAAAAGATATATTAGATTTTTTCGTGGAACAGTTTCATTTCAATAATGACTTTTTCTGTAAAAAATGGCTAGCTGGAGCTTATCTGAGTGGTTGGCTGTGAATGCCCTCACCTGCTAGTACTTATTGCTGATTGTTAACATTCTGACTTGCTAAAGCCTGTCCGATAAGAACAAGACAGACTTGTCCATATCCAGAGTTGTATTGTCTCTTGGTCACCACCACACATTAGGACACACATACACATAGAAGAAGTGATCTTTGTGATACATAGGAGTGGACTTGTGTTTTTTATGGATGAGGTCAATCCATAACGCAGACGAAGGACATCAAGGATCTTCTATGTGTGTGTGTCATCTGCCGACAACGATAGCAACTCTGAGATAGTTGGAGTGGCCACAGTTAAAATGTGCATTCGGGCATTCTGATTGGTGGAAACCAGGAGGCTGTGATAGACAGCTGAGAAGGGTAGAAATCCCCCTAACCGGACTGTGGGGAAAGATACATGCACAGGCATGTCCTTTTTTTTACATTTTCGTTCCTCAAAATCATTGTCACGTGGTTTATCATAAAAATCTGAAGTAAGATGATAAAATCTAAAAGTTCAAATTTAACTATGGTGAGAGCACCAGCCTCTGCCATATGGACACATTGATAGACTGTGATCCATTGGTGGCTAAAGAAATTAGAGCATATAACTCAGAGATAGCCTATAGGCCAATGCAGCAGTAGGCCAATAACTTCCATCATCAACTAAGTAAAATACATAGGCCTAAACCCGACAAAATAAAAACAGTATAAAGTATCCTTATGAAAATTCTGGTCCTTTCAATAACATTCATCTCTCCACCCTGCCTGCTTGCCTCCCTCCCTTTCCATCTGTCTTGACTTGGCTATTGCTAGTATCAAATCATCACTGGGTCTGGCCAGAAGCTGACACTTGCGAACTTGCAACATTGTATCAACTAGCCTATTCCATGCCCTCAGAGTTTCCTGTGCCAGTAAGCTCGGGACAGACAGCTGTTTTTTTTAAAGACTTTTCCACGGGATATATGGGATAATCAGATCATGATATTTTGCTCTATCACACTGAGGCTCGGTGATTATCGAGCCTGGGAGTGTTGGAAAGATTTAACAAATACTGAGGAACTATCAATCGCAATGGGTGTTCAAAAGACAGACTTCGTTGACTTGCGTGAGGTTAACAAAAAATGACTGCGAAGCTCAGCTGATGAGTGGTGTACGTGATGAATTAAGACAATCAGAAATCAGACATTGTCAAATGGGCACTTTTCTACATAGGCATGTATTCTGGAAAGAGACGCACCATTTCTTCGCCACACACGCCTCACATTCTTCTTGAAGCAACCTTTTAAGTTATACTCAAGTCACACTATCTTCAAAAATGTTAGACGCTTTTCACTGACAGCCGCAACTCAATCAGCTAAACCTATTGCCACGCGCACTACCCACGGGCTTCCCAAAGCATAGCATAGGCATAGCATAGGTCTACACACTTTTGATTTGAAACAATCCACAGCAATTTCTTTTAAATAAGCTAATGATCCTCTTTGCCTAAGTCATGCTCCCTGGTAAAATATTTTGAATTATTTCATTTAGACAGGAGTAATTATATAATTATGTTGAAAAATCAATTTACTTTAGAGCAATCCAGCATCCTAACAGTGCACTGTGCACCTGCCAACTTTCCTTTCCTAGTCACAAGAGGCTTAAACCAGATCTGTACATAATGAATAGATGCTCATGTCCCCGCCCTTTACAATGGGAGGATGTGGACACCTGCTCATCAAACATCTCATTCCAAAATCATGGGAATTAATATGGTCTTGGTCCCCCCTTTGCTGCTATAACAGCCTCCACTCTTCTGGGAAGGTTTTCCACTAGATGTTGTAACATGGCAGAGGGGACTTGCTTCCATTCAGCCACAAGAGAATTCGGGCACTAAGGTTGGGCACTGATGTTGGGCGATTAGGCCTGGCTCACAGTCAGGGTTCCAATTCATCCCAAAAGTGTTTGATGGGGTTGAGGTAAGGGCTCTATGCAGGCTAGTCAGGTTCTGCCACACTGATCTCGACAAAGGTCATTTCTGTAAGGACCTCGCTTTGTGCACAGGGGCATTGTCATGCTGAAACAGGAAAGGGCCTTCCCCAAACTGTTGCCACAAAGTTGGAAGCACAGCACTGTCTAGAATGTCATTGTATGCTGTAGCATTAAGATTTCCCTTCACTATAACTAAGGGGCCTAGCCCAAACCATGAAAAACAGCCCCAGACCATTATTCC
>NC_036876.1:10062782-10089364 GCF_002910315.2 Salvelinus sp. IW2-2015
CTGATGGTTCACCAGTATCAAAGGCCAGCCATAGGTCTAGAAGGATGAGAGCAGATGGAGAGAGAGTTAGCTTTTAGCAGTGCGGAGCGCCTCCTGACACAAGAAGAGCAGTCGCAGTTTGAATGGACTAGTCTTGAAACCTGACTGATGGATCAAGAAGGTCATCCTGAGAGATGATAGCAGGGAGAGGCTGCCACGGACGGCACGGTCAAGAGTTTTGGAGAGAAAAGAAAGAAAGGGATACTGGGTCTGTAGTTGTTGACATCGGAGGGATCGAGTGTAGGTTTTTTCAGAAGGGGTGCAACTCTCGCTCTCTTTGAAGACGGAAGGGACGTAGCCCAGCGCGTCAAGGATAGTGATGAGCGAGGTGAGGTAAGGGAGAAGGTCTTCCGGAAATGTCTGGGAGGAAGAGAGGAGGGGATAGGGTCAAGCGGGCAGGTTGTTGGCGGCGGCCGTCACAAGACGCGAGATTTCATCTGGAGAGAGAGGGAGGTATCATGATACTTTCTATATCCCTTAAAGATGCCATTGCTTCTGGCGTATAGTTGTGATTGGTAATGGTGTATCTACAACGTTGATGGTCTATAACAGGGGTTGGGCAAATTTTTGGCTCGAGGTCCACATCGGGGATTTTTGAAATCAACAGCAGGGACCATTTTTGGGGGGACCAATTGGTTTGTTAAATCAACTTGTGGCGGACCCTTCCCGAGGGGGTGCAGTGTCTAAGGGCCACTGCATCGCAGTGCCTTGATGCGTTCCACTACAGACCCGGCGTTCATCCCGGCTTGTTACAGCTGGCGTGGACCTGGGAGACCCCCATGAGGCGGCAACACAATTGGCCCCATGTTGGTCCGTGGTTAGGAGAGAGTTTGCAGGCCGAGATTTCCTTGTCCATTGCCCTCTAGCGACTCTATGGCAGGCCAGGCGCTGACACGTGACCGGTCGCCAGGTGAGCGGTGTTTCCTCCGAACACATAATTGCGGCTGGCTTCGGTTAAGCGACGTGTGTCAGAGCAGTGCGGCTTGGCAGGGTCGCTGTTTCGGAGGACGCACGGCTTCTCGACCTTCGCCTCTCCGGTCCATAGGGAGTGTTCGCAGTGATGAGACAAGACTTGTAACTTCCCAATTGGATACCACGAAATTGGGGAGCCATAAAAGGGGTGTACAAAAAAAATATATTAAGATTTTTTCGTGGAAACAGGTTTCATTTCAATAATGATGTTTCTGTAAAAAAATGGCTACTGGAGCTTATCTGAGGTGGCTGTGAATGCCCTCACCTGCTAGTACTTATTGCTGATTGTTAACATTTCTGGACTTGCTTAAAGCCTGTCCGATAAGGAACCAAGACAGACTTGTCCATATCCAGAGTTGGTATTGTCTCTTTGGTCACCACCACAACATTAGGAACACACTACACATAGAGAGTGATCTTTGTGTACATAGGAGTGGACTTGTGTTTTTTATGGATGAGTCAATCCATAACGGCAGACGAAAGACATCAAGGGATCTTCGATGTGTGTGTGTCTCTGCCGACAACGAAGCAACTCCCCTGAGATAGTTGGACGGGCCACAGTTAAAAATGTGGCATTCGGGCATTCTGATTGTGGAAACCAGGAGGTGTTGGATAGACAGCTAGAAGGGCCGTAGAAATCCCCCTAACCGGACTGTGGGGAAAGACACATGCAACGGGGTTGTTTCAAAAGAAGACTTCGTTGCTTGCGTGAGGTTAACAAAAATGACTGAGAGCTCAGCTGATGATTGTATGCTGTAGCATTAAGAATCCATTCACTATTAACTAGGGGCCTAGCCCAAACATTGAAAAACAGCCCCAGACATGATCCTCCTGTCCACCAAACTTTACCAAGGCTGGCTTACAGCTGGCACAATACATTCAGGCAGGTAGCGTTCTCCTCCTCCTGGCATCCGTCAAACCCAGATTCATCAGATGATGAAGCGTGATTGATCACACCAGAGAACACRTTTCCACTTCTCCAGAGTCCAATGGYGGCGAGCTTTACACCAYTCCAGCCRACACTTGYCATTGCGCATGGTGATCTTAGGCTTGTGTGCAGCTGCTCGGCCATGGAAACCCATTTCATGAAGCTCCCAAGAACGGTTATTGTGCTGAAGTTGCTTTCAGAGGCAGCTTGTAACTCTGTAGCAAGTGTTGCAACCGAGGACAGAYGATTTTTACCCTTTACCCGATTTTTACGCGCTTCAGCACTCGCCGATCCCGTTCTGTGAGCTTGTGTGGCCTACCACTTYGTGGCTGAGCCATTGTTGCTCCTAGACGTTTCCACTTGACAATAACAGCACTTATAGTTGACCGGGGCAGCTCTAGCAGGGCAGAAATCTGATKAATTGACTTGTTGGAAAGGTGGCATCCGATGATGGTGCCACGTTGAAAGTCACTGCGCTCTTTAGTAAGGCCATTCTACTGGCAATGTTTCTCTGTGGAGATTGCATGGCTGTGTGCTCGATTTTATACAACTGTCAGCAACGATTRTGGSTGAAATAGCTGAATSCACTAATTTGAAGGGGTGWCCACATACTTTTGTATATATACAGTTGAAGTCTGAAGTTTACATACACCTTGGCCAAATACATTTAAACTCAGTTTTTCACAATTCCTGACATTAATCCAAGTAAAAATAACCTGTCTATATAGATATTTTTAAGCATAGAGAATGTCTATAGAGGAGAATTTAATATTTTTTATTATTATTTATGGGTCAGAAGTTTAGATACACTCAATAGTATTTGTAGCATTGCCTTTAAATGTTTTAACTTGGGTCAAACTTTTCGGTAGCCTTCCACAAGCTTCCCACAATAAGTTGGGTGAATTTTGGCACATTCCTCCTGGCAGAGCTGGTGATAACTGAGTCAGGTTTGTAGGCCTCCTTGCTAGCACACGCCTTTTCAGTTCTGTCCACAAATCTCTATATGATTGATGTCAGGGCATTGTGATGGCCACTCCAATAACTTGACTTGTTGTCCTAAGCCATTTTGCCACAACTTTGGAAGTATGCCTGGGGTCATTGTCCATTTGGAAGACCCTATTGCGACCAAGCTTTAACTTCCTGACTGATGTCTTGAGATATTGCTTCAATATATCCATAATTTTCCATCCTCATGATGCCATCTATTTTGTGAAGTGCACCAGTCCCTCCTGCAGCAAAGCACCCCCACAACATGATGCTGCCACACCCGTGCTTCACGTTGGATGGTGTTCTTCGGCTTGCAAGCGTCCCCATTTTTCCTCCAAACATAACGATGGTCATTAGGGACAAAAGGTTCTGTTTTGTTTCATCAGACCAGAGGATATTTCTCCAAAAAGTATGACCTTTGTCCCCATGTGCAGTTGCAAACCGTAGTCTGGCATTTTTTGGTGGTTTTGAAGCAGTGGCCTTTCAGGTTATGTCGATATAGGACTAGTTTTACTGTGGATATAGATACTTTTGTACCTGTTTACTTCAGCTATTCACAAGGTCCTTTGCTGTTGTTCTGGGATTGATTTGCACTTTTTGCACCAAAGTACCTTCATGTCTAGGAGACAGAACGTGTCTCCTTCCTGAGCGGTATGACAGCTGCGTGGTCCATGGTTTCTACTTGCGTACTATTGTTTGTACAGATGAACGTGGTACCTTCAGGCGTTTGGAAATTCTATGATGTCAAGCAAAGAGGCACTCAGTTTGAGGTAGTCCTTGAAATACATCCACAAGTACACCACCAATTGACTCAAATGATGTCAATTAGCCTATCAGAAGCTTCTAAAGCCATGACCACATTTTCTGTAATTTTCCAAGCTGTTTAATGGCGTCACTTAGTGTATGTAAACTTCTGACCCACTGGAATTGTGATACAGTGCATTATAAGTGAAATAATCTGTCTGTAAACAATTGTTGGAAAAATTACTTGTGTCATGCACRAAGTAGATGTCCTAACCGACTTGCCAAAACTATAGTTTGTTAACAAGTAATTTGTGGAGTTGTTGAAAAACRAGTTTTAATGACTCCAACCTAAGTGTATGTAAACCTCCAACTTCAACTGTAGTATATATCACAGGAGAAAGCATCCGAGCGAGCGAAACAGCGCCCCTCTATATGTAGCCCATGTATCTGATGCTGTCTGGACAGAAATAGTATGAGATGCCATACTCTTTTGGTCCAGACACATCAGATACATGGTCTACACATCTACACATACTGAGACAGAATGGCACAGTTTCGTTCGCTCAGATGCTTTACCTGAGATTGATGCGTCTTTCTGTCGGTGAGCGTCTCGGTCAAATAAATGATCAATATTTCAATAWTTTATTTGGACTGACAAGTAGGAGCAGTGCACTATATGACTGTTGTTCCAAGATACCAGGAAAACATAAGGGTGTTGAGTTAGTGCTGCTGACTATAGAACAGTGTTCTCCAACTCCTATCCTGGAGAGCTACTGGATGTGCAGGCATTTGTTCCAGACCATCACTAACACACCTGATTCAAATAATCAACTAATCATGATCTTCTATCGACACCATGATAGCTGGATCGGGTGTGTTACTGCAGGGCTGGACACCCAGGGGCTTTCCAGGATCAGAGTAGGAGCCCCTGCAGAGTCTGCCCGGTTACGCATGGGGGCATGGGAGATATTGTGTTCAGATGACTATCATAACTGAGTAATGATCCGAGTACGGTGTCCATGTTGCTGAAATTGAGGCTGTCCTAATATGGACACCGTATCTGAGAGCTAGGTAAAGATCTAAACCTAACATGTTCAGATGTAAGTGGTATATTTTCAAAACTCTAAGTACAAACCTCTAAACTGATAATCGATCAATCAAATGTATTTATRAAGCCCTTTTAACATCAGCAAATGTAACAGATGCCACAAAGTGCTATACAGAAACCCAGCCTAAAACCCCAAACATAACTCTTGTAATACCCCCTATCTTATGTTCAGAACCGTTGATTGTGCATTTGTTGGGATTTCACACATCTTTCACCCCTGAGTCATTCATGCAAAATCAATGTTTTCTGTGAAATATGAGCACATTTTGTTTAGTCACCAATACATCAGATAATGATAGGCTCATCATTTAGTCATTTCAACAGCCATTTAAAATACAATATATACATTTCTAAACTGTTCGTTTTGAATGCTGAATAGAAAGAACAGTAGATGGTAAATATAATATTCCGTACAGTATTTGCCTATAACTTCACATGTAATATGGCATGTTGTGAGGATGTTGAGAAATATGTCAGTTTCATTACAGTTTTTTTTATCGCTTTGGTGCAATCTTCACAAGTAGGTGGTACATTTTCAAAACTCTTAGTACAAAACTCTAAACAGAATATTCAAAAAGGCAGTTGTTTCAAAACTCCASTACAACACACAAAATCATAGTCAATTTTYCCCCAAACTTAATCAGTGTTTTATCGAGAAATAAATGTTTTGCATGTTCATATAAAGTAATTTATTTTCACAATGTAATGCTCACATTACTTTAGATATGATTCTCTTCTCTTAAAATCCATTTTACTAGTACTTAATTGATGATCACTTAAACTTTTAGTAAACCTATACATTTTAAACTGGTTTGTCTACCACATATTTTGAGAACTACATAATGAAAATGTACACTGAGTGCACTTTTTTTTAAGGTGTCTGTGACCAACAGATGCATATCTGTATTCCCAGTCATGTGAAATCCATAGATTAGGGCCTAATGAATTTATTTCAATTGACTGATTTCCTTATATGAACTGTAACTCAGTAAAATCTTTGAAATTGTTGCATGTTGCTTTTATATTTTTGTTCAGTGTATACTTGAATGTACTACTATGATGATGATGACTATTATTTTACTTCACAGTACGTTTAAAAAAAAGTCAGATATTGACAAGATCAGAGACATACTGTGTGTTACAAATCAAATTCACACTGCTTTAGTAAAATTGCATTGGCCAATAAAAGCAGACACTTTCATCCAAAGTGACAACTGTCCACACATTTTGGTATGTGACCCCAGTGGGAATCGAACCCACAACTGTGGTGTTGCTAGTGCCCTGCTCTTGTAAACTGAGCCACATACAGGACCACTACAATACATACTGTAAGTACTATACAATACTGTAAAATACAGTAGACGATTACAATATAGGTGGAAGATGTCTGGTTRCCAGACCCATGAGYGTACCATCCTCCTTCAGGCCATGGATGAGGCATGTGATGACATCGTTCCTGACCTACAGTATGTCAGGCTTGATTTTGCCATGCCAAAATGGTTTTCCCCAGGTTCATGAACAATGACGATATTTACTGCGATTTCTATGAGCACCTAAAGTATGTCCAAAGGCTCAAGACATACTTGATGCAAACTAGTGCCTGCTAATCGTTATGTTTCTTTCATTTCTTTCATTTGATTACATTGTGAAAGATGTCTTCAATGATCACACCTTTTTTTATTTGATTTTATTTTACCTTTATTTATACAGGTTTTTCTCATTGACATCTCTTTTCCAAGAGAGACCTGGTCCAATAGCAGCAGGGGGAACAACGTTTCAGACCAAACAACTTACATACACTAACACAACATTAAACAGAACTATTAAAACACACATACAGTTCAACAATTACATATTACGTTAAACACACAAAAGTCTTGACTAAAAACAGCTGTCCTAAAGACAATTACACTCTTTTATGATATATACATCAATCAAGTGTTTAAACTCCACCAACAAAACTTGATCATACATGGAATAGAACTTATGGAAATTTGATGTTCAGTCAATTTGAATGGATAGTGCAAGTGTATTGCCTAACGTGAAAACACTGTAATTTACAGTAGCCTTCTGTAGCATACAACATAATGATTGAAATATATTGTTATATACAAGCCAGGTATTTCAGCAATGCATTGTACACTACTCTATAATTCAAAATAGAGTGACTCTTTCCACTTTGTCCTATTGAAGCCCACTGGCTGATGGAGAAGGGTGTAGTATTTACAGCCACATCCATATATGATTTGGTTTTACCTTCCAGCATACACTACATATACAAAAGTATGTGGACACCCCTTCAAGTGGATTCGTCTATTTCATCCACACCCATTGCAGACAGGTGTTTAAAATCAAGCATACAGCCATGCAATCAGGTCAATRGCCTAACTGAAGAGCTCAGTGACTTTCAATGTGACACCGTCATAAGATGCCACCTTTCCAACAAGTCAGTTCGTCAAATTTCTGCCCTGCTAGAGCTTCACCGGTCAACTGTAAGTGCTGTTATTGTGAAGTGGAAACGTCTAGGAGCAACAACGGCTGGACAGTGGTAGGGCACACAAGCTCACAGAACGGGGCCGCCAAGTGCTGAAGCTCGCTACAGAGTTAGAAAACTGCCTCTGGAAGCAACGTCAGCACAATAACTGTTCGTCAKGAACTTCATGAAATGGGTTTCCAAGGCCGAGCAGCCGCACACAAGCCTAAGATCACCATGCGCAACGCCAAGCATCGGCTGGAGTGGTGTAAAGCTCGCCGCCATTGAACTCTGGAGCAGTGGAAACACGTTCTCTAGAGTGATGAATAATGTTTCACTATCTGGCAGTCCAACGGACAAATCTGGTTTTGCGGGATGCCAGGAGAACGCTAACTGCCCCAATAAATAGTGCCAACTGTAAAGTTTGGTGGAGGAGGAATAATGGTCTGGGGCTGTTTTTCATGGTTCGGGCTTGGCCCCTTAGTTCCAGTGAAGGGAAACATTAGCACTACAGTATACAATGCATTCCAGACGATTCTGTGCTTCCATCTTTGTGGCAACAGCTTGGGGAAGGCCCTTTCCTGTTTCAGTATGACAATGCCCCCATGCACAAAGCGAGGTCCATACAGAAATGGTTTGTCGAGATCGTGTGGAAAAACATGACTAGCCTGCACAGAGCCCTGACCTCAACCCCATTGAACACCTTTGAATTGGAACGCCGACTGCGAGCCAGGCCTAATTGCCCAACATCAGTGCCCAACGTCACTAATGCTCTTGTGGCTGAATGGAACCATGTCTCAGCAGCAATGTTCCAACATCTAGTGGAAAGCATTCCCAGAAGAGTGGAGACTGTTATTGCAGCAAAGGGGGGACCAACTCCATATTAATGCCCATRATTTTGGAATGAGATGTTCGACGAGCAGGTGTCCACATACTTCTGGTCATGTAGTGTAAATTGATGTCAGATTGATTCATCTATGTGGTAAAAATATACATATGTACAGTGTTCAGCAGTTATCAAACGATGTACAGTGCATTCGGGAAAGTATTCAGACCTCTTGTATTTTTTCACATTTTCTTACGTTACAACCTTATTCTAAAATTGATTACATACATTTTTATCTTCATCAATCTACACACAATACCCCATAATGACAAAGCGAAAAAAGTTTTTGAGACATTTTAGCAAATGTATAAAAAAACAAACAGAAAACCTTATTTACATACGTAGGTATTCAAACCCTTTGCTTTGAGACTCGAAATTGAACTCAGGTGCATCCTGTTTCCATTGATCAACCTTGAGATGTTTCTACAACTTGATTGGAGTCTATCTGTGGTAAATTCAATTGAATGGACATGATTTGGAAAGGCACACACCTGTCTATATAAGGTCCCACAGTTGACAGTGCATGTCAGGGCAAAAACCAAGCCATGAGGTCRAAGGAATTGTCCATAGAGCTCCGAGACAGGATTGTGTCGAGGCACAGATCTGGGTGAAGGGTACCAAAACATTTCTGCAGCATTGAAGGTCCCCAAGAACACAGTGGCCTCCATCATTCTTAAATGGAAGAAGTTTGGAAGCACCAAGACTCTTCCTATAGCTGGCCGCCCGGCCAAACTGAACAATCTAGGGAGAAGGGCCTTGGTCAGGGAGGTGACCAAGAACCCGATGGTCATTCTGACAGAGCTCCAGAAACCTGGCACCATCCTACGGTGAAACATGGTGGTGGCAGCATCATGCTGTGGGGATGTTTTTCAGCGGCAGGGACTGAGAGACTAGTCAGGATCGAGGGAAAGATGAAMGGAGCAAAGTACAGAGAGATCCTTGATGAAAACCTGCTCCAGAGCGGGGCGAATATTCACCTTCCAACAGGACAACGACCCTAAACACACAACTAACAAAACGCAGGAGTGACTTTGGGACAAGACTCTGAATGTCCTTGAGTGACCCAGCCAGAGCCAGACTTGAACCCGATTGAGCATCTTTGGAGACACCTGAAAATAGCTGTGCAGCAACACTCCCCATCAAACCTGAGAGAGCTTGAGAGGATCTGTAGAGAAGAATGGGAGAAACTCCCCAAATACAGGTGTGCCAAGCTTGTAGCGTCATACCCAAGAAGACTCGAGGCTGTAATCGCTGCCAAAGGTGCTTCAACAAATTACTGAGTAAAGGGTCTGAATACTTATGTAAATGTGATACTGCAGTTTTTTATTTGTAATACATTTTCAAAAATGTCTAAACCTGTTTTTACTTTGTCATTATGGAATATTGTGTGTAGATTGATGAGGGGAAAAAACTATTTAATCAATTTTAGAATAAGGCTGTAACATAACAAAATGTGGATTAAGTCAAGGGGTCTGAATATTTTCCGAATGCACTACATCATTTTGGTTCAGTATCAGTTTTGAGCACTGTGATTAAGTGATAGTTAATTGTATTGTTAAAGTTAATTGTATTGTTAACAAATAACAAGACAATCATATCAAAAGTAAAGTGAATATTGCATTTTGAAMAGCAGATACTTAGATTGAATATGTATCCAAATAGAAAGATTTATTTGAAAAAATTGAAAGTTTTGAGTTTTGGAGTTTTGAAACATGAGCAATTTGGATTATCTGTTTAGATGTTTGTGCTTAGAGTTGTGAAAATGTACCATATACTTGTGAAAATTGCACCAAAGTGATTGAAAAAACCCTTATTAGACAATAAGCTAATTTGATTCATATGGTTTTGAGATAATGTGCCGTGTTTGTGACAGGTGACAGAATTAGTTCAGTAAAAATTAGTTCAGTAGTTTACAGTAAAATGTATTATTATTTTGTTAAATTATGTAACTCTATAAATTGAACCAGTGGGTCAGTTTGTAGATTTGCTTCATAAATAGTTTGATCACAGCACTGGTTTAAATTGAATAGTGCCGTGTGTGTGTGCCAGTGTTGACGACCAGACATAATCAACACTCCATTCCGAGATTCAACAGCTGCATACTCATATTGCGTACTCATCCCTGCCAAGAGTTACAGCACTGGTCATGTCACGGTCAGAGAGTGGCCCTACTCAGTATTACACAGATCTCATTGATCTGGTTTGTATATCCGATATCTGGATGACAGATTTAATGCCAAATTACTGAAACGTGCACTCCTGGTTGCAAACTCCTGTTTGATCAGAGATAAGCTTAAGGTAAGTAAGGCATAGATGCAATCAGATCAAGCGGCATAACAGATGTTTTGGTGGTGTCGGAGGTGGAACTGCGTTGGAGCTCTCAAATTGTTGAGCAGCTGCTCTTGTGATCATTGTCACGAAGCCACACCCGTCCCACTCGCGTTAGAAGTTCCGAACAAAATAGTGTAACGTTTACAGAAATAAATCGAATTGAAAATCATTAAACAAAATAATGAGGATTTAATCAGCCTGATCAAGGTGTAGATTACATCTCACAATCCAGTGTTCGAACTCGTAAATAAAGGCTGCATGGGATTTGTCTTAATGCAATGGCAATGTCCGCTTTAGGTATAATGCCAGGAGCCGCTTGTGGATTTGACAGCTCTAAAGCAGTTTCACCTCTGACACCCTCAGCTATGCAGTTGTCGGCTAATGCATATCTGATTGAATTCTAAGCCAGGAAGAAAGGAAGGAAGGAAGGAATAAAGTGATAAGGCCCACGAGCGATCAGGGCAAAGCTGCCTTTGAGGAGTCAGGGTGGGCATCCAACAAAGAGGCACAGTTGTAGAATCTCCATGGCTCTGCAAGGCAATGGTGGCCAACCGTGTAATGTACACTGGGTATCTAGGTAACCAGAGAGGTACCCAGCCGCCAGGAAAGAGAAGGAAAGTGGGCGAAGCCCCAGTTATGTCAGCTCTGCATCTGAATAACTCCAGCCCCTGTTGCATAATCCAAATGATTTCTACCGTCTGTATATTTCTGTCTGTCTGCCCATCTGCCTGTCTGTATATCTGTCACTTGTTTGCCTCGGCTGTCTAGTACCAAGTTTATTTACCTTATCGTCTATCTATGCGGACCTCATTCCATTAAAAAACACCATTCCATGCTGTGACCAAGGCTAAACCTTCCTTCCCCCACTGAAACAGGGTAAATTTAGAGGGCTATTTTAGACAGGCGGGCTGGTCAGTGCAAGTCTCGGAGAGTAGATACAGTTACTTTTGGAGTCAGCTTGTTAAAACAGCAGGTGGTAAATCATGTTGGCCGTTAATCGTAAATGGTTCCAAGTCCTCTGCGGGTGGTTAACAAGGAACTGGTACCCTAGAATTCGCACGCACGCACCCACCCACCCACCCACCCACACCCACACCCACACCCACACCCACACACACACTCACCAATACACAGTGCAGACTTTCACTGGATCAGTGATTTGTCATGATTGATCATTTTTCTCATTTTTCATCTCACAAAACCTCTCAAAACACAATAAGTCTACATACAAACACTGCTTTAGTGTATTTTAACCGTACAATGGGTCTTCACTGTGTTCAGCTTCACTATATACATTTCCAAGGTGATAATTATAGCCATTGCCTAATACCTCAAGGTATTCAACACAGCGCTGTATTCACCCAGTGATTTAGTTAGAGCTCATAGGTCATACTCTGCTATGGGTCAGTACAGGCTCTAAGATGTCTTGTGAAAAGCCCTGTAAAAGCTATCAGCTATCGGGAGGCAAGGCAAGACATCTTCTTTAGCAGCCAATAACGCATCCAGACATGAGGCTTCCTAGATGGGCCATATCTCTCATCTCAATTCATAGGCAAGGCACACATACAGTATATGGGGCTGGATTCAAATCCAAAAAAGCCTGATGGTTCATGATATGCCTGTGGCATTTTTTGTATGCAATCAGAGAGCGAGAGACAGACAGATMGAGAAAGTGAAACAGCTGTAAGCTAAAATACAAAAGGCCTAGAACAAAGAAACAACCCAACACACGGGGCAGCGGTCTAAGGCACAGCATCTCAGTGCTAGAGGCGTCACTACAGACCCTGGTTTGATTCCAGGCTGTATCACAACCGGCTGTGATTGGGAGTTCGATAGGGCGGCACACAATTGGCCCAGCGTTGTCCGGGGRMCCAGCGTTCTCCGGGTTAGGGTTTGGCCGGGGTAGGCCGTCATCGTAAATAAGAATTTGTTGTTAACTGACTTAGTGGTTTCTATGCGTTTGATGCCGTTCCAGCCATTATTATGAGCCGTCCTCCCCTCAGCAGCTTTGACTGATACTGGAGCTTTTCTCTACTGGGTCATGTTAGCAGTGGCTGTGGGTTCACACTTCACACACATAGGAGAGAACATAACAGGGATAGGAGTGTTGTACAGGCATGGAGGTGTTGGGTAGCTGACGGATGGCCTCCGAACCCTGTACCTGTAACATCAGAACGGGCCGGTGGGAGCCTGACACCCTGCGAGGCTCCAGAGGAAGCCTGGTGAACAGGCATGATGAGTCCGACCGCTTTACCATCTGTCACTATGCATTTATCAGCTAGTCAGCCAATGGGGTCAAGGCTGGAGCTGGACAGGGGATTTCCAAAGGGAGGGTAGATACTAAGTGTAAAGGTTGTCTGATATGGATCCTGGTATGGTTGTATGGGACCTGGTACTGGAGCGTATATTGTGTGGGTGGTAAGTGTAATGTTACAAGACATTTACATGACAATTGCCACTTGTATAGTGTTTGTATAATCATTTTTGTTTACTTGTTTTATTCAAGAAATCAAATCCAACTTTTGTTTGTTTTTTTGTTAAATTTCCCTTTGCCCACCTTACCCTCAAAAAGAACAACAGAACACTCCCCATTTCTCYAATGATAGTTACTTCAATCATCAATTTTGACATGGCACTTCTCCATTCTTGAATTGGAATTTCAATTCACTTCTACCACCAGGCCATCAGACTCCTGAACAGCTARCCCTAGCTGTCTACTTGCTCAGGTGCACACCTGAGACTATTTGCACCTTAAAGGGCAATTCCACCACTTTTCAACCTCATATTCATCATCTCCGGTGCCAAACCAGTGTCTAAATATGTGAAAACAGCGCGTTTCTATGACCTGTTGTTAAAAAAGAAATGAACGGTCCTAAAACATGCTTCCCTGTGGCATCGCTATGCTTAAAAGTAGAAAACAGTGATTTTCAAAACTTTCAATGAGTTTCTATCCAGAGGGAGGGTATTTTCCTGCTCCCCACGCCAGCACGAATCTCATAGTGTTTGAAAATCACTGTTTGAAAATGTTTTCACTTTTGAAGATGTCATCGGGTAAAACTTTGTAACTTTATATTTCTTTCTACAAATCTTAGAAATGCRCCGTTTTCACATATGTTTACACTGGTATTGTGCTGGAGATACTGAAAATGAGGTCGAAAAGTGGTGGGGTTGCTCTTTAAAGCTGCCACGTCCGTTTGCCATATCACAACAACAAAGAACTTACTGCAAACAACAAACAAACACACATTATTGCACGCGCGATAGAAGAGAACAATATGTACTGCAATAACAAMGATGTGGGGTGGCCAGTGACGCTGTTCCCCCCTACTGCCGATTCCATTTAAAGATTATCTACACCTAGAGACTATTTGTACTGACTCTCCCCACATCCACAACTTACACGCACAACTATGGCAGGTAGCCTAGGGTTAGCAGATGCTAAGCTACAGTACTGTTTCATCTTCCGCGTAGGTCATCGATTTTATTTTCCAAAGATTGCACGTATAAGGTATGAAAGCAAGACTATTTGCATTGCGAGCGTTGGGCCAGTAACCGAAAGGTTGCTAGTTTGAATCCCTGAGCCGACAAAGTGAAACATCTGTTGATCTGCCCTTGAGCAAGGCACTTAACCATAATTGCTCCAGGGTCGCCGTCAATAATGGCTGATCTCTGGCTATGACCCCACTCTCCAAGGGTGTCTCAGGGGGAGTTGGGATATGAAAAAAACACATTTCCACCTCTCACTTGTACATGCAGTGAAACAGGACAAATATAAGCACCCCCTATTTGACACACTGATATTCAACGCTGCTTACCTAGTATATACTGTTGATTTAACAAGACACTACCCACTTTATATTTGTAAATACAGTTATACTTGACATAGCACATTCAGTATCTATTCTGTACATCCTATTATGTATATATCAGTTTATTACTTTGCATACTACCTTCTTCTAATTACTTAATATTTGACTTTTTTTAAATTATCGATATTCATTATTGTAATGTAATGTTGAAGGAGATAGCATGCAAACATTTCCCTGCACCTTTTATACATGCTGTAACTGTGACAAATTTCATGAATTGCCTTGGATTGACCCATTCCACAAAGGCCACATACCTCTAGGTCTAGGATTAAGTTGGGAAGCAATGAAAAACATTGGTAGCGGTTTGGATGGCTGACAAATCTGAGCAGACACTGGGCCTCTCTTTAGTCACCTGCCCTGACAACAAGGAGCTCATTGGGTTGTATTTAACCCGGCCTCCTTGGGACACCAGGTCTGTTGAAGGGTTAGCAAACAGGCTCCTTTGGTTGTCTACAGAGAACTATATTAAGGGCTGGTGCCTTGTGGTTGTAATGGGTCCCTGAAAACAGAATATGTTTTCACAGAAACATGATTCTCGCTTGGTCCGTCTAGCAATCCATTTGGATTAGTGTTGTTTTTTTTCTAAGAATATGATGGTTGGGTGACCTTAGACTCTGRAGTCACGTTTTATGGATTTGTGACAACTGCAATACAGGCATGTGTTCATACTGTATACTGTCTCTGTAAGGTCATAAACTAAACTGCCAGTAGAGATACAGGATGTTTGCCTAGTATTTACTAAAATACATATAGTATTCTACTTTGAGGAATTCTAGACAGTTGGTAGCTATATACCGGCTACCAAATGGTACTAAATATGACTTATTTGAATTAATCACAAACAAACAGAATAGTAAATACTAGATACTTATTGTGTAATAACAATCTTACCTCTTTTCTCAACGTAAACATCAGGTAAATAGTAAAGTGTAAGATAATCAATCACATTGTAGGCAGTCATATTGGCATGAAGCCGTTTGGTTTGGAATTGTGTGGAGAGCGTCCTAACGTCCCCCTTCAACAAGGCATTTCTTCATCCGTGCACTGTGGTAGAGCGGGCAGAGACACAGGCATCTAAAAACTGCAAACTTGGAATGGACTTGAGTACTTCTCCGGTGTCACTTTGACCTTCCTATATGGTGGGAACCTCTACCCAGTCCCAACAGACAGTCTTACTTTACTAAAGCCCTGTCAATGAGACATTTGTGTGATCTGAAAAACAGAAATCATTGGGTGCTACTTTTCTGCAGTAATAGAGGGCCTGCATCTTTAAGACATTCAATGCGAGCAAAAGTGAACTGTCATCAATACTCGTAACCATGCCCGGCATGCAGGGTTGCTCCCTACAAGCTCCATTGTTTATTTTCTACCACACACCATTAACCCGAAACCACACCATCACCACCACTACCCCATCCTGGTGTCTAATAGCTGTCTATTTACAAACCGATGCTGGCACTAAGACCACACTCAATGAGCTGCATAAGGCCATAAGTAAACAAGGAAATGCTCATTCAGAGGTGGCGCTCCTAGGGGACAGTGATTTTATTGCAGGGAAACTGCAAACTAGAGGCGACAAAACTCTAGATGACCTTTACTCCACACACAGAAATGCATACAAAGCTCTCCCTTGCCATCCATCTGGCAAATCTGACCATAACTCTATCCTCTTGATTTCTGCTTACAAGCAAAAACTTAAACAGGAAGTACCAGTGATGCGCTTAATACGGAAGCGGTCCGATGAAGTGGATGGTAAGCTACAAGACTGTTTCGCTAGCACATCCGATGGCATTGCGGAGTTTACCACATCAGTCACCGGCTTCATTAATAAGTGCATTAAAGTATCAATACAGAACTATGATTGAATCCTACTACGTCGGCTCTGATGTTCATCGGATGTGGCAGGGCAAACTATCACGAATTACAAAGAGAAACCCAGACATTWACTGCCCAGTGACACGAGCCTACCAGACGAGCTAAATGCCTTCTATGCTCACTTCGAGGCAAGCAACCCTGAACCATGCATGATAGCACCCGCTGTTCTGGATGACTGTGTGATCATGCTCTCCGTAGCGATGTGAGTAAGACCTTTAAACAGGTTAACATTCACAAGGCCGCAGGGCCAGACGGATTACCAGAATGCGTAGTCAGAGCATGCGCTGACCAGCTGGCAAGTGTTTTCACTGACATTTTCAACCTCAACCTCAACCTGACCCAGTCTGTAATACCTACATGTTTCAAGCAGACCACCATAGTTCCTGTGACCAAGAACGCTAAAGTAACCYGTCTAAATGACTATCACCCCATAGCACTCACATCTGTAGCAATGAAATGCTTTGAAAGGCTGGTCATGGCTCACATCAACACCATTATCCCAGACACCCTGGACCCACCCCAATTTGCATACCTCCCCATCAGATCCACAGATGATGCAATCTCCAACCTGCCCTCTCCCACCTGGACAAGAGGAACACCTATGTGAGAATGCTGTTCAATGACTACAGCTCAGCATTCAACATCATAGTGTCCTCCAAGCTCATCACTAAGCAAAAGGACTCTGGGATTGAACACCTCCCTCTACAACTGGATCCTGGACTTCCTGACGGGCCGCCCCCCATGTGGCAACAACAAATCCGCCACGCTGACCCTCAACATGGGTGTCCTCAGGGGTGCCTGCTTAGTCCCCTCCTGTAGTCTCTGTTCACCCACGACTGCTTGACACAACTCCAACACCATCATTAAGTTTGCTGATGACTTGGCGGTAGTAGGTCTGATCACTGACAACAATGAGACAGCCTATAAGGAGGTCAGAGGCCGCAAGGCACTACAGAGAGTAGTGTGTACGGCCCATTACATCACTGAGGCCGAGCTTCCTGCCATCCAGGACCTCTATACCAGGCGGTGTCAGARGGAGGCCCAAATAATTGTCAAAGACTCCAGCCACCCAAGTCATAGACTGTTCTCTCTGCTACCGCATGGCAAGCAGAACCGATGCRCCAAGTCTGGAACCAACAGGACCCTGAACAGCTTCTACCCTCAAGCCATAGGACTTTTAAAGAGTTAGTTAAATWGTTAAMCAAATAGCTACCCGCATAACATTTTTTGACTCATCACATACACTGCAGCTACTGTTTATTATCTATCATGTTACCTAGTCACTTTATCCCTAGTTATATTTACATATCTACTAAATGACCTTGTACCCCTGCACATCGACTCGGTAATGGTACCCTGTTTACAGTATATAGCCAGTTATCGTTACTCCCCCTAACAATTGTCAAAGACCCAGCCACCCCAGTCATAGACTGTTCTCTCTATTACCGCATGACAAGCGGTAGCCGGAGTGCCAAGTCTAGGACAAAAAGCTTCTCAACAGTTTTACCCCAAGCTCAAGACTCCTAACGCGTAACCAAATGGTTACCCGGACTATTTGCATTGTGTCCCCCCCCAATCCTTTATGCTGCTGCTACAACTCTGTTTATCTTATATGCATAGTCACTTTAACTATACGTTCATGTACATACACCTCAATTGGCCCGACCAACCAGTGCTCCCGCACATTGGCTAACCGGGCTATCTGCATTGTGTCCCACCACCGCCCAACCCTCTTTTTACGCTACTGCTACTCTCTGTTCATCATTATGCATAGTCACTTTAAACCATACCTACATGTACATACTGCCTCAATAAGCCTGACTAACCGGTGTCTGTATTAGCCTGCTACTCTTATTTTCAAATGTCTTTTTTACTGTTGTTTTATTTTCTTTACTTACCTACACACACACACACACACACACACACACACACACACACACACACACACACACACACACACACACACACACACACACACACACACACACACACACACACACACACACACACACACAACACACACCACACACACACACACACACACACACACACACACACACACACACACACCCACACACACACACACACACCTTTTTTCCCCGCACTATTGGTTAGAGCCTGTAAGTAAGCATTTCACTGTAAGGTCTACATCTGTTGTATTCGGCGCACGTGACAAATAAACTTTGATTTGATCATTGTGTATTTATTATTACGTTTATTATTACGTGTTATTACTTTTCTATTATTTCTCTATTTTCTTTCTCTCTTCATTGTTGGGAAGGACCTGTAAATAAGCATTTTACTGTTAGTCTACAACTGTTGTTTACTAAGCATGTGACAAATAAAATTAGATTTGATTGGGTTGGACCCTGTGGGTGCTGTTGACACCCGAATCCTGAGGTGTCAGAGTGGCAGGCTGCAGCTATAAGCAAGACCCCTTGGCATGTCACACTGCATGGCTTCTGTTACACCGACATTGGGGAAGCACAACATGTAGGTCACATGGATTCATTCCATACACTATATTAGCCAAAAGTTGACTTTGTGGAAATGTCTGGATTACCTAGTCTTGTAAAAACAAACAAATGACCAAGGTTGTTTAACGTTTTACTTAAAGTACTTTAAATCAAGTTAGATTGGGTTGGTTTACAGGGTATGGTTTAAAAACAGATTATGGAGTAAGGTTGAAAACCAGTGATGTGAAGACCTCAAGGACTGAGTTTGAATTCCCTTGTTCAAAATCAACCACTAGAGGGCATTAACCCCCATATCTGACAGATGGTCAGAAATCAGCGACTTAAACCACTGGGAAAAGATGCATAACAGGGGTGCCAGGTTCCCTTAGGTAGGCTAGTGCGTTCCCACACCTCAACATTCTCTCAAACCCTTTCATGGGTCTGTCTGCTCACTCTTCGGCCGTGCGGTGTCTTCCCACTTYTGACATCGATGTAGTGAACTGGGCGGTGGTCTGACTCTGCATACAATAACACCACTGTCTGACTGAATAGCCGGATTTATGTTTATCCATGCGGCATTGTAACAAAGCACTGCAGGTATGATTGAATTCTAGTATAATTCATATTCATACAACATTTGATCTATTGTTTGTTTTATTTATCATATTTATGGACCTTTGATTTATATAATATTTTAGGTAGAGGAATAGATAACGTAACATATGCAAGCACGCGCCATACTGCGCATACAGAATCAGCATCATCATCATTTTTTTAGGAGGAAAAGGCACCAAGCATGACTGAATATCCGACCAACCTCCTTGACGTCAGATAGTTGCACTTGCATGAGAGAGATGTCGACTTCCTCGAATTTGGGATTTCCAAAAGCACAGGAAACAACTTTAGTACATCATTTACTTTTTCGTCCGTCGTTTCCAGGTGAAATGAGGTAAGGACACAAAGCTTTGTCTAGCCCAATTTCGGAATTAAATACGAATTCGCAGTGTGTGCATTGGCCGCAGAGACCTCTATTTGCAGATWCTTTAGGTTATGTTTATTTAGGGAACTTCCCCTTATCACAAAACTGCATAGAAAATCACCAAATGGTTAAAAACACTAGTCGAGTGGCATTATGTGGCTGCACATTCCGTGACTGTTAACATTCTTTTCAGTAGCCTAAGCCTATTATGCTCATTTATTCCAAAAAGCCATTACCACAACAGGATTTGTCAAGACTTGTTGAGGAGTTTTAGGAAAACATAAGAAAAAGTTAAGAATTGAGTCGCGTAGTAGGCTGTATAATGATTTGTTTTATTGCCAAACAAATACATATATATTAATCTTATAATTATTGTATTAAAATAATGATAATTAATTATAATTCATGTTATGTTGTATTGTCATGAGCTATTATTATGTTAAATACTGTAAAAGATGTCTCCCTGTGGAAGGTATGCATATCATATTTTTWWAAATAAATCTTGTATTAGTGTGTATTCTTTTCTTTTCTAGGCTCAGCATAAGACTTGCTTACCTTTTCCTGTATAACCTGCTTCAGTTCTGTGGGCACACATGGATATTTGCAAACATGACAGCCAGGTTTCTCACATTTGGTGGAGGTAAGTTGTCGAGAGCAGAGTTAAAACAGCAGAGCTGGATAGTCTAGACCAGGGATGGGCAACTTCCACTGAACTCATAACGAGGCGCTGCAGGGGTCTGCTACGGGTGTGCTGATCTCGTTACTACTGTTATTCGTACGTTTTATCATGCTTGATACTCGTGTTCGGAAAACCCGGAAGCGTGCTTTMAATGTCGGTAGAGCCTATACTTCAAGTAGGCTACGCGTTACTGCGCTATTACTCAGATCACATCTTTATGTTACTTCATTCATTACGCACATGCAGTCAGAGCCAGATTTAGCCTTTTGTCATAATTTTGTTGGTGGGCCCTCCCCCCCACCTTGAGAGCAAAACATTTTCGCAGCCCCCCTCTTGACAGCTGAGAGAAATTGTTTTCGTTTTTGCCATTTTAAAGCAAGTTTGCTGCATTTCTACACATTTTGCCACGGAGCGGAGAGAAGATTTTGCAATTTTATAACAAATTTCATGCAACTCTACACATTTTGCCAAAGGGTTCCCCTATGGGGACAAACCGAAGAACCCTATATGGTTCTACTTAGCACCCTTTTTTTATAAGAGTGGAGACTAATCTAAAAATGTTTGGCTGACAGTCAGTGACTTACATAACGAGAAAAACTGCTGTGGGCTGCTAGTAGTTGCCCATCCCTTGTCTAGACTCAAGAGCCTATTCATAAATGCTTTACAAGACTGTATAATGCAGTATGAGTACAGGTAAAGTATGAACCCGAACCGAATGTTCTTGTTTTCCAGACGCGCTTGCTGACACCTTCTATGCTGTGGGGGTTGTGATGAGTCTATGCCAGCTGTTGTCCGTGCTGGAGCTCTTCCACATCGCYGATGGGATCGAGAAGGCACGCCTTCTGCCACGGTTTGTTCAAGTGTGTGCCACTGCCAAGCTTAACACTGTGTTCTGTCTCTTTGGAGTCTGGGCCCTGTTCAAATACTACAAAGTGTA
This sequence comes from Salvelinus sp. IW2-2015, assembly GCF_002910315.2. Lineage (NCBI taxonomy): Eukaryota > Metazoa > Chordata > Actinopteri > Salmoniformes > Salmonidae > Salvelinus > Salvelinus sp. IW2-2015. The sequence goes on from NC_036876.1 coordinate 10,084,046, forward strand.
CCCTTCATCCATTAATTGAGAATTTTCACTTTACCGATCAGACAAAATAGGACCTGTTAGAGCAATTCATCTCTGATTAGTGGTCCTGTTTGGTGTGTACACGACTGTACGTGACTGTGCAAGAAACAAATGGAGATAAGTGATGCACTATGTAATTTTGGAAAGCACAGTATGTCCGCAACGACTTCTGTGGTAGTAGTTCACGCCAATATCAAAGACCTCAAAAGTAGTCTAATGCCAACGTTTCCTTGTCCAGGTTATGACCAGAAACTTCCTACTGTTTATGGTGATAGTCAGTCAAGAGGAGATCCAGAGTAAACCAGTTGTGTGTGCACAGTTTTACCTGTGGAATATTCTAGATCTGTTAAGGTATGTATATTTCATCGGAACAAAGACATAAAAAGGGTTTGGGTTGCACATTTTTGTCCTAACTCAGCACTTACATCTGATTCAACTATTCACCTAGCCCTTGATTAGTTAGGCTGGAACAGGTGTGTTGACCTGGCAGTATGGTGCCGTGACAACAACATTTCCCTCRACCTCAGTAAAACCAAGGAGATGATCGTGGAMTATAGGCWCARTMATGAAGAAGGTGCGACAGTGCCTCAGGGTCGCATGGCGCTACAGAGGGTGGTGCGGACAGCCCAGTACATCACTGGGACCGCGCTCCCAGCCACCCAGGACCTCTATATGAGGCGGCGTAAAAGGAAGGCCTGGAAAATCGTTAAAAACTCCAGCCACCTAAGCCATAGACTGTWSTCTCTGCTTCCGCATGGCAAGCGGTACCGGTGCATCAAGTCTGACAGCAACAGGCTCCTGAACAGCTTCTATCCCCAAGCCATAAGACTTTTAAATAGCTAACAGAATGTCTACACGCACTGTCTGAGTTGAYCCTTGTATTTTATTTTTGCACTGTCTCTATGCACACTCACAAGACTCTACACATTCTCACTCACTGACACGTGAACACACACATAACATGCACACATTAATACTGACTCTACACACACGCACGCACATATAATCATAATTTACGCTTCTGTTACTCTGTTTATCATATATCCATATGCCTAGTCACTGTAGCCGTATACATATATACCTCAGTATTCTTCAGAAAGTTCTGAAAGTATTCACACCCCTTGACTTTTTCCACATTTTGTTGTGTGACAAAGTGGGATTCATTTTTTTGTTAACAATCTACACAAAATACTCTGTAATGTCAAAGTGGAATAAAACTTCTAACATTTGTAAAAGATTAATGAAAAATAAAACATGGATATATCTTGGTTAGATRGGTCTTTAACCCCCTAAGTCAATGTGTTAGAATCACCGTTGGTAGTGATTACAGCTGTGAGTCTTTCTGGGTAATATGTCTTTAAGAGCTTTTCACACCTCGATTGTACAACATTTCCATTACTCTTTTCAAAATTCTTCAAGCTCTGTCAAATTGGTTGTTGATCATTGCTGGACAACCATTTTCAGGTCTTGCCATAGATTTTCAAGCAGATTTATGTCAAAACTGTAACTCGGCCACTCAGGAACATTCACTGTCTTCTTGGTAAGCAACTCCAGTGTAGATTTGGCCTTGTGTTTTTGGTTATTGTACTGCTGAAAGGTAAATTCATCTMCCAGTGTCTGATGGAAAGCAGACTGAACCAGGTTTTCCTCTAGGATTTTGKCTGTGCTTACCTCCATTCAGTTWATTTTTTATCCTCAAAACTCCCCAGTCCTTAATGATTACAAGCATACCCATAACATGATGCAGCCACCACTATGCTTGAAAATATAGAGAGTGGTACTCAGTAATGTGTTGGATTGGATTTGCCCCAAACATAACACTTTGTTTTCAGGAAAAAAAGTAAATTGCTTTGCCAATTTTTTTACAGTATAACTTTAGTGCCTTGTTTCAACAAGATGCATGTTTTGGAATATTTGTATTTTGCAAGGTTTACTTCTTTACTGACTTCTTTTCAGTTAGGTTAGTATTGTGGAGTAACTAAAATGTTGTTGATCTATCCTCAGTTCTCTCCTATCACAGCCATTAAACTCTGTAACTGTTTTMAAGTCACCATTGGCCTCATGGTGAAATCCCTGAGCGGTTTCCTTCCTCTCCGGCAACTGAGTTAGGAAGAACGCCTGTATCTTTGTAGTGTCTGGGTGTATTGATACACCATGCAATGTGTGATTAATAACTTCACCATGCTTAAAGGGATATTCAATGTCAGCTTTTTTTTACCCATCTACCAATAGGTGCCCTTCTTTGCAAAGCATTGGAAAACCTCCCTGGTCTTTGTGGTTGAATCTGTGTTTGAAATTCACTGCTCAACTGATAATTGTATGTTTGGGGTACAGAGATGAGGTAGTCATTCAAAAATCATGTTAAACACTATTATTGCACACAGTGAGTCCATGCAACTTATGTGATTTGTTAAGCACATTTTTACTCCTGAACTTATTTAGTCCTGCCATAACAAAGGGGTTGAGTACTTATTGACACAAGACATTTCAGCGTTTCGTTTGTAGTTAATTTGAAACATATAATTCCACTTTGACATTATGGGGTAATGTGTGTAGGCCAGTGACACAAACATTTAATCAATTTTACATTCAGGCTGTAACAAAATGTGGAAAATTTCAAGGGGTGTGAATACTTTCTGAAAGCACTGTAGCTTCTCACTTTCTCTTATTTCTTGTGTGTTTTTGTTCTACCTTATGTMATTTTTAGTGCTACATTGATATTGGTTACTGCATTGTTGGGTTTTGAGCTTGCATGAAAGGCATTTCACTGTTCTTGTGCACGTGACATTAAAACTTGAAACTAGTGTTAAGATGGAACAAAAATGTGCACCACTCCAATGGTTGCTAATGGGTTGACTTTTGGTTCTGTCTGRCATTTGCAGGTACCCCCATGTTCTCCTGTGTTTAATGGGAACGGATTCCTTTGCCATGCTGTGGGCTCGATACACCCTATCCATCCCCATCTACATAATCTCAGTCATCACAGAAGGTTCATACGTTACTATTATTTTACATAAGGTGCACTCAGTAAGATTTCATTGCCACAGCTCAGGGATTATTTCAACTATTAAAATACACCCCCTGGTTTTTGAAATAGATTCTTGCAGGGACGTGAATATGGTTACAAAAAAGAAAATATCTGAATGAATCTGCTGTTTTTATACAGTGAGGGTTTGAGACCGATGCTTTGACAGTAAACATTAAACAGTGGTTTTATAGGTTGCTTGGAATGTTATTTTTCTCTCGCAGAATTTAGTTCCTGACCAACAGATTCATTAGACTCTTTATCTACAGACTCAGGGCTCATTGCATCTTACGGAATGCCCCTTTAAAAGGCCAATCTGCAGTTGAAACAATAACAAAGCTTCTACCCCATCACTGTTTTAGTAAAGAGATGAGGGATAGAGTTTGAGAAATGTAACCACTCTCAAATGTATAGACAGAGCTATGGATAAAAGGACTGATCATCCATGATATCAAAACCATGTTTTGAGGCTATACAGTGTTTGTTTTTACATTTGTGTTGTTTACAAACATTGTAGTAAAACAAGATTATATTTTGGGTTCTGATGKGCTACAACAGTTGAWCTAAGCTCATGAGGCATTTYTAAGTTATTTTTTTGAGGGGAGAGAAGATAGAGAAATGTAATAGTACACTTTCACTTGGTTTGTTTTAATCTCCTCTCACAGTGTCTCGTTTTATCCTGTTACAGTTGGTGATGGTGTGTCAGGCGAATTAGTCAGGCGTTGCATGTTGTGAGGAAACAATATTTCGAACAGACAGGAAGTGAGTTGGCACAGCAGGCTGACCAAGATATTAAAGTCAGGAAATGGGACACATTCCAACTTCTTTAGGCGCCTGTGTGTGTTTTTTAGACAGTACAGAGTACATGCATTTTGCCTAAACAACTTCTGTGTTTTAACAGTAGACCATAGACATTTTTGCAATTTTGCCTTCCACTTGGTCTATTTTGTGTAACGAAGAGTGTGTGCGAAGAATTTTTCTGCTTTGGTCTTTTCCAGGCATTACCATTCACCAATCACTGCCTTACTTTGAGTCATTGGGAACATACTCATTCCAGCTCAGCCTGCCTGTGTCTGCAGACATTTACTTCCCTATCCTCCTGAAGGCATACTTACCTTTACTGGCTGTTGGTAAGTTAACAGATTTAGCTTCCTTAGCAGAGCCTAAAGGCGCAGGCTGAATGAAACTGGAAGAGCCATTTACAAAAAGGGAATGTTTCTGTAATTAATTCCTTAAATGAGTTCCACTATGTCTGAYGGAAACAAAACACTGCATTCCACAGTAAGAACCTCATACCAATGTTTAAGCATGGTGGTGGTAGTGTGATGTTTTGGGTATGCTTTGCTGCCTCAGGACCTGGATGACTTGCCATCATTGAAGGAACCATGAATTCGCTCGCTATCAAGCAGGAACTTCTAAAGGAGAATGTCTGGCCATCTGTCCGTTGACTGAAGCTGAAAGCCGCCGATGGGTCATGCAGCAAGGACAATCCATCCCCAAAAAACACACAAGCCAAGTCTACATCAGAATAGCACAAAAAGCAACCCCACCCATTTTCCAAGTTCTGGGAATCGCCTAGTCCCAGGTCCTAAACTTTTTCTGTCCCACCGACCCCATTTTGATATCTGAAAATTCTCACAAACCATGTGAAAAAAATTCTGTACATAACAGCCAATGTTTACTTTTTTATTTGGGCTATGCCGGTCAATTGAAAAACATTCTAACATTATTCCTGATTGTCTCTCCACCCATCACATACTTCTTAATGTGGGGCTATGTCAGTCAATTGGAAATTAGTCTGACAATGCATCTTATCTCAGCACCACTAATGAGATGGGTGTGCTTAATGCATGTCGCGTCGGAGCTTCTCAAAGTCAGGGGGCGTGGTCGACACTGCACTCCTCATCTCTGCTGTCACATCCAACCTGGATCGATATTTGGTTTTAATGCAGATGMTYGCGCTGAATACAGCTTCACACAGATATGAGCTGGCGAAKGGTACCATGAGTTTTATGCTGCTTTCAARACAACTAGGATTCAAGGTCAAATCGTGACGTTAGTGATCTTCAAGTCGGGAAGTCGGAGCTCTAAAAAGAGGCCAGAGTTCCCGAGTTGGAATTCCAAGTTGGAGGACTGTCAAAAACGATTTTTTTCCCTCTCGGAGCTCGTTTTTCCCCCCAGAGTTCCCAGTTGTCTTGAATGCAGTGAAGTCGGATAGCAGAGATTTCTGAGTTCCCAGTTGTCTTGAATGCAGTGAAGTCGGAGAGCAGAGATCT
>NC_036876.1:10089428-10104217 GCF_002910315.2 Salvelinus sp. IW2-2015
TTTGGAAAATTGTACGATTTGAGAGTGTAACGTTGTTCATTCACAATGGATGTGAAAAAAAAAAAAAAAAACAAAGACTTAGTCGACTTTCTGGTGGTAATGTAAAATATAAATGGTATCTTTTCAAAAGCGAACCATGCCCCTTCCCGCGGATCACATTCGGAGTGTATGTACCGCTCACTTCCCAACACTTGGAGTCTTCTATGTGTCCTTGCTCATTTGACTGTGCGTAAGGTTAAATCTCTCTCGGCACTCCCCCTCGATAACCGCCAAGCATTGGTATGAAATAGATCATTGTTATGCTCGGATCCCATATCGCCACAGTGTTGCGAACTGCCGTGCGCGCAGTGGATTGTGGTTTGATGTAGTTTACAATCGAAGTTACCTGCTGCAGTACACCTCCGAGTTCTGTTCTCAGGTCTTTTTCCGGCAGTTGCTCTTGGTGTACCATACAATGCGTCCATATGGCAGAGTGAGACACATTCATAACTAGAGTGCAGAGGTCTGCCCACCGTCCCGCTATAGATGGAGCCCAATCTGTGCAAAAGCCCACCATTCGAACCCATGGAATCTGTTTTTTTTTTATCAATAGAGGCACGTAGCAAACTAAATATCCCATGTACCCTTTCATGCTCGGGAATCATGAGACGCATCATCATCGCATCTGCCGACATGTATAGCGAACAAAAGTCAATACATGGGCATCTCAGCCCTCACAGCTAACGTCCATTTGGAGAGCATAAGCTGGGGAGTTTTGAGTCCAGCTTCAGTTCTCTCTTGATTGCTAGCAATATCATAAATGCTTCATATAACAATGGTATGAAGCAAGTTTCTGTGCCTCTGCCTCTCCACACATTGTTTCCACCAAATCAATTGCCTAGCTATTCACCGTGGGAATGACTTATGTGCAATGGTCAAGTACTGCCTTTTCCCACTATTTAAGGTCGCTCTGGGTTCTTTTAGATTTGAATAATTTTCATTTACATTTTTAAGATTAAACACATTACAATGATTTTGAGATAAAAAATAAAATAATCTTTGTAAGTATATATTTTTTCTCAGGATTTTGGAAATTCTCCCGTTACCCCATTTTCATATCAGGTGACCCCACATGGGGTTGCGACCCCTAGTTTGGGAACCACTTGCCTAGTCAAAGACCATACCTAAACCCAATTGAGATGTTGTGGCAGGACCTGAAACTAGCAGTTCATGGAACGAATTGCAAAAATCTCTGAAGTTGGAGACTTTTATCTCCCTCAACAACTTTAAAAATCTGCTATCCGAGCAGCTAACCGATCGCTGCAGCTGTACATAGTCCATCTGTAAACTACCCACCCAATTTACCTACCTCACCCCCCATACTGCTTTTATTTATTTACTTTTCTGCTCTTTTGCACACCAGTATCTCTTCTTGCACATGATCATCTGATGATTTATCACTCCAGTGTTAATCTGCTAAATTGTAATTATTCGATTTATTGCCTACCTCATGCCTTTTGCACACATTGTATATAGATTATCTTTTTTTTTTCTACCATGTTATTGACTTGTTTATTGTTTACGCCATGTGTAACTCTGTGTTGTCTGTTCACACTGCTATGCTTTATCTTGGCCAGGTCGCAGTTGCAAATGAGAACTTGTTCTCAACTAGCCTACCTGGTTAAATAAAGGTGAAATAAAAAAATAAATAAAAAAAATGGTCGAAAACCCACAAATATCATTGAGTTAAAGCAGTTCTGCATGGAAGTGTGGGCCAAAATTCCTCAACAGGGATGTGAGAGACTGATCAACAACTACAGGAAGTGTTTGGTTGCAGACATTGCAGCTAAAGGTGGCACAAACAGTTAGAGTGTAAGGGAATTACTTTTTCACACAGGGGAATTGGGTGTTGCATAACCTTGTTAATTAAATAAACGAAATAAGCATCAACATTTTGAGTCATTTGTTCACTCAGGTTCCCTTTATCTAATATTAGGATTTGGTTGAAGATCTGATAACATTCAGTGTCAGAAAATACACACACACAAAAAAATAGAGAACATCAGAAAGTAAGCAAATACTTTATCACAGCACTCTAGCTCCTGTACTGAATATTTGATATTCAACTACTTGCCCTGCCCATGAACAAACCTGCTAACTGTGACAACCTTTTGTCTTTCTAGGGGCTTGTGTAACAGTGTGGCATTCGCTGAGTGCGAGGGAACTGCGTCTTGACAAGTGGAATAAGAAGATTAAAAGGAAATGAGGTGGATTTCTTATTGTAGGATATATCACTTCGGGAGTCACTTAAGAAGACATGATAGACATTATTACCCAACAGCAAATGAGAACATCTTCCTAAGAAGCCCTCTTTGCACAACATCGCTTTGACGAGGTCACACTTTCGTAATAGTTGGCTAAGCAAAATGTTTATAAACGTGTTCAGTTGAGAAACTTGCTGGTCTTTTCTTCCAAGGCTTGATGTCCAATCTAAGCACTACTTCGTCTAAAATGAACAAAACATCAGAAAATCAGTTTGTGTTAACATCTCAAGTGTTTTAATGAGGAACTCATGGTTGCACAACAAGTCTTTTTCTCAATAATGTTAGTAAAGCAAACAATTGCACAGTACAAGTGGCAGGAATGATAAGCTTCCATACACACACATATATATGTACGTACGTACGTACGTACATACATACATACATACATACATACATACATACATACATACATACATACATACATACATACATACATGTCCTGGGGAAAATAGATTGTTTCATGGCCAAACCATCCCACAGTGGAAAGCCCACCTTAAAGCCAGGGCAGGCACTGGGGTGTCTAGACTCTCCACAAGGCCTTTCCACAGTGCTAGATTCCTTAGTYGCTACATCCATATTTTATATATACCCATTGATTCTTGAAGACTATAACTTGCCTCATGAGTTTTGTTCAATTGTTGTACTTCATCAGAACCCAAAATATAAGCTTGTTTTACTCCAATGTAAAAAATAAAGTAACCAAACACTGTATAGCCTCAAAACATAGTTCAAACTATAATGTTGATATAATGGATGGTCAGTCCTTGCATCCATAGCTCGGTCTATGAATTTGAGAGTGGTTACATTTCTTCAGGCCCATCCCTCAGCTTTTTACCAAAACAATCAAGGATTCTAGCTTTAAGCAGGACACCTCGGAGTGGGGGAATTCTTCTTCTCCTCCCTCTCAAATTCCATCCCTAACCCCCAAGTCACCTCTGCGGCTGCTACCCTGGGATACCGCCCACAATACACTGCTACAAGCAGACCAAGGCAGTGAGTGTTTAAAGCGTCAAAGCTGAAGAAGGTCAGGCTGGGCCGAATGGCTGTGATGTCACTTCCTGTGAGCCCAGAGGAAAGCAGGAAGTTGGCCCAGGTCACCAACCGTACGCTCGCGTCCACACCGCTTTTTTCTTGAAATCTGTGGAGGACTTCAGAGCCAGCAAGGCAGCTGTACAGAAAGGGGAGAGAAATATCGGTGGGGTGTGAGAAACCAGTACTTAAAGAAGTCGAGAATGGTCAGTGGTCAAAATCAAAAAGCCCTTTTCCCTTGAAATACTGCATGTACTTCCTATTTTTCCATATAAAAGTGTCTGCTAAATGACCATATTATGAATTGGACATTGAGCTTTGTGGCGCTGTGTCTCACCTTTGGCAGTGTTGATGGAAGTCTCTGACAGACCAGTTTCCGGACCTTCAGTGATGCTGAAAAGCCAATCTATGAACTAAGAACCACACAAAAATAGTTTTCTTATTGGTAACCGTCTGCTACCAATTCACTGACATTATTCATCTCTTATGTTGTTTAGAGCCGTGCGTAGTAGTGTCTTTTTGTGATCTGTTTCCACATAGTAAACCTCATTTTGTCATCACACAAACAAAATGATCAATGTGTGGAGGTTGGGGACCTACCTTCTGTGACTGTTCCCTCCAGGGCTCTTTAGCCAATAGCTGCCTCAGGCTGTGGGGCAATCCCAACAGGCATAGCGAGACTGACTGCTCGGCCAGCACGGCGTCACCGTAGAGAGCGTGAGGTAGACCGGGCGGCTCTGACCCCTGCTGCCATGGAAACCACTGGGTCCTAACGCCCAGAAGGAGGGGCATGGTGTGGTCGCCCCAGGAGATCACCGCCGCAGCGAATACCTGGAGCAGGAAGTCTGTGGCCTGCACAGGATGATAGGGTAATGGAGTMCAGGTTATTCAGCCCAAGTATATGCAACACACAAATAGACTACCTGATTAAAAGACTACACACTGTGCACTTGGCAATTAAACGACTATAAAAGCATACCAATGCTAACAAATAGAAGTCAGAAATCATACCATTCCTTGAAATACCACAGCTACAACTTCACGAGGGTCGACATTCCAAAGTAATTCCTGAATGATAGCCATTCAACCAGAACCCACCCACTACAGACCCACCCACTACAGACCACTACAGCACATACAGTGAGCTCCAAAAGTATTGGGACAGAGCCAAAACAACAAAACATGTGTCAATCTACTCCAGCACTTTGGATTTGAAAATATACAATGACAATGAGGTTAACATGCAGACTGTCAGCTTTAATTTGAGGGTATTTACATCCATATCAGGTGAACCATTTAGAAATTACAGCACTTTTTGTACACAGWSYCCCCATTTTAGGGGACCAAAAGTATATACAGTGCATTCAGAAAGTATTCAGACCCCTTAACTTTTCCCACATTGTTACTTTACAGCCTTATTCTAAAATTTATTAAATTGTTTTACACACAATACCCCATAATGACAAAGCAAAAACTGSTTTTTAGAAATGTTAGAAAATGTATTGAAAATAAAAGACTGAAATATCACATTTACACAAGTATTCAGACCCTTTGGTCAGTACTTTGTTGAAGCACCTTTGGCAGTGATTACAGCCTTGAGTCTTCTTGGGTATGACTCTACAAGCTTGGCACACCTGTATTTGGGGAGTTTCTCCCATTCTTCTATGCGGATTCTCTCAAGCTCTGTCAGGTTTGATGGGGAGCATTGCTGCACAGCTATTTTCAAGGCTCTCCAGAGATATTAAATCGGGTTCAAGTCCGGGCTCTGTCATGGCCACTCAAGGACATTTGGAGACTTGTCCCGAAGCCACTCCTGCGTTGTCTTGGCTGTGTGCTTAAGGTCGTTGTCCTGTTGGAAGGTGAACCTTCGCACCAGTATGAGGTCCTGAGCACCCTGGAGCAGGTTTTCATCAAGAATCTCTCTGTAATTTGCTCCTTTCATCTTTCCCTTGATCCTGACTAGTTTCCCAGTCCCTGCTGCTGAAAAACATCCCCACAGCATGATGCTGCCACTACCATGTTTCACCGTAGGGGATTGGTGCCAGGTTTCCTCCAGACGTGACGCTTGGCATTCAGGCCAAAGAGTTCAATCTTGGTTTCATCAGACCAGAGAATCTTGTTTCTCATGGTCTGAGAGTCCTTTAGGTGCCTTTTGGCAAACTCCACTGAGGAGTGGCTTCCATCTGGCCATTCTACCATAAAGGCCTGATTGGTGGAGTGCTGCAGAGATAGTTGTCCTTCGGCAAGGTTCTCCCATCTCCACAGAGGAACTCTAGAGCTCTGTCATATTGACCATCAAGTTCTTGGTCACCTCCCTGACCAAGGCCCTTCTCCCCCGATTGCTTATTTTGGCTGGTCGGCCAGCTCTAGGAAGAGYGTTGGTGGTTCCAAACATCTTCCAATTAAGAATGATGGAGGCCACTGTGTTCTTGGGGACCTTCAATACTGCATACATTTTTTGGTACCCTTCACCAGATCTGTGCCTCGACACAATCCTGTCTCGGAGCTCTACGGACAATTCCTTCAACCTCATGGCTTGGTTTTTGCTCTGACATGCACTGTCAACTGTCAACAACCTTATATAGACAGGTGTGTGCCTTTCCAAATCATGTCCAATCAATTGAATTTACCACAGGTGGACTCCAATAAAGTTGTAGACACATCAAGGATGATCAATGGAAACAGGATGCACCTGAGCTCAATTTCAAGTCTCATAGCAAAGGTTCTGAATATTTATGTAAATAAGATATCAGTTTTATATTTTTAATACATTTGCCAAAATATCTAAAAACCTGTTTTCTCATTGTCATTATGGGATAGTGTGTAGATGAGGATTTWAAAAAATGTAATCCATTTTAGAATAAGGCTGTAACGTAACAAAATGTAGAAAAGGGGAAGGGGTCTGAATACTTTCCGAATGCACCGCATATGTATTAAAGTAGTCAAACATGAAGTGTTTGGTCCCATATTCATAGCACGCAATGACTACATCAAGCTTGTGACTACAAATTTGTTGGATTAATTTGCTGTTTGTTTTGGTTGTGTTTCAGATTATTTATGCCCAATCGAAATAAATGGTAAATAGTGTATTGTGTCTTTTTGGAGTTACTTTTATTGTAAATAAGAATAGAATATATTTCTAAACACTTCTACATTAACGTGAATGCTACCATGATTACGGATAATCCTGAATGAATTGTGGATAATCCTAAATGAATTGTGGATAATCCTAAATGAACCGTGAATAATGATGAGTGAGAAAGTTACTGTCCCAATACTTTGAGCTCACTGTACCAATATCTCACCTGCACTCTAAACATACCAGCTATCCCATGTATCAATTCACACACATGCACACACACACAGAAATAACACAGCACCTGTGTATGTGTTTCTGAGAATAGTGTTAAAATACTGTACTGACCTGCTTGGTGTCTCCACACTTGACAGTGGTCACTCCGTAAGCAACATTTCTTATGAGTCCCATCAGCTCCAAAAGCCACTCCATTCGTTTGGACACACCTAGAAAGTGTACTTGTTATAAACCAGGGTTTCCCAAACTCTGGTCCTCCAGTACCCTCAACGTTACATGTTGTTATTCTAAACCTGCACAAGCACACGTGATCCAACTAATAAAGATAATGGATTCGCAAAGTATTTCAAATCACGTGTGCTTTTGCAGCTAGAACAAAAATACTTTAGGAGTACTTCAATGACCAATAAATGATCAATGCAGTATATTACAAAAACTTTGCAAATACCCCTGACCCCCCTTGGCACTTCTATAGGTCAGATCAGTTCAAGCACAACGTTGAAATCCGCCAGCCCTGAAAGCTGATTGGTTGCTGGGCTGACCTGTGTTGGGGCTGGCGGCCAGACGGCATTGGTAGAAAGTCTGCAGGAGGAGCCAGCCCACCTTGTGGCTGGACCAACCCCGGAGCACGGCAGCGATGACATCGTTGAGGCCCAGGAGTGGCACTCGGCCCTGGGAGGTGAGGTGAGCCAGGATGAAGCTGGTCTTCTCCATCTGTGCCTGTAGAGGAGGCAAGAGAGCAACACATCACTCAAAGAAGGGATGTGATCGATATCGGACAAAATAGAAACGCAGCAGGAAGACAACATTGGTTTTGGGGAATGTTGATTTTAATGACGCATGGGGTGAGGCGACAATCAGTACCTCTGTGACTTGGGCGATGCGGTCGATCTCTGTGTCAGCCAACTCGGACAGACATTTGGAGACTCCCACGTACAGGTGCACCTCTTGGTCCTACAATAAACCATGGACATACATCTCAGTGCATGGTCGATATTCAATAATGCTTAGTGATCACTAGTCTTGCACACACAGCCATTTCTTGTCGTGTGATTGACTAAGAAGAAAAACGGACAGGTGTACTTGTCTAAAACAAAGAAAGATTTCCCTGCCTGTATGTGGTTGGGGAGTACGTTGAAGATCTTCTCTATAGTAGTACACAGGACGGCCCASACGGTGTTGGGCGGGTTGGGGAGGGCCATGGCCTGTGCCAGGCCTCGGAGGAGGGACAAACAGATGGCCAGGCGCTGGGGCCGGACRTCCTGCTGGAACTGCTGCAGACCCAGGGTCTCCACGTAAACCTGAAGCTTGTCCTCCGACACGTGCTTCATCCATACAGAGAGATGGTCGTAGAGGTGACCTCGCGTCCGCATCTAGGGGGAAGACAACCGTGGAGGAAGAATRAATGGAGGGCTCACACTCTTCACTTCGTTCCCAGGGAGGGTTTATTACAAGCTGTAATGTCTGGCCAATTGACCAATTAACTTCCAGGGAGAAAATGAAACCCATAGTACTTTGACCATCCACTGACATTCAGAATTGAAAATCCCTGAATGGCATATTCATAGAGCATTACAAACTGGGTTATGGAGGACTCACACTAAGACTGTGGACCAGGGGAGGGCTCAGCCACACCCCCAGGAAGAGAGATGCACTCTGGGAAGACTGGGCTTGGTTGGATGCCAGCTCTATACATTGGTGTTGGACCACCTCACCTGTTGGGAAAATAACATGTATTTTGCTAATACATGATTGCTAGGCTTTCACTGTGTGTGTGTACATATTTTCATATTTATCCTTTCCTACTGAGATGTACATCTCTTTTACAAGGAGGCCATATCATTTATCTGTGTGTTTGTGGACTGTATTACTATGTGGAACAGATAGGTGGCGAGGGTATCACAGTACCAAAGTTGAGCCTCATGAGAGGGGACAGGATGGCGCTCCAGTTGACAGGGGGGTACTGGTAACTCCCTCCCACTGTGGCCAGGGGGCCCAGGGCTGTCTTCACCAGGCTAGGGTGGGAAAACTCTGGACCTTTCTTTCCTGCCTCGGTGAGGAAGTCCACAACAGACCTGATCACACTCTTCTCTGGGAGGTAACTGAAGTCCTGGGGCACTGAGAGAGAGAGAGGCGCTTGACTAAGCTTTTTTCCATGCATTGGAAGGGGCAGGATTTACACGTTTAGCACGACTCCATTAGTTGTGTTACACAGGGCAAGCTAAGTCTAGCTAAAGTATTTAAAAGAAAATACTGAGTCATGCRTAGAAGTACATACAGTCGTGGCCAAAAATATTGGCACCCTTGCACTTTTTTCAAGTAACTCACAATTTTCACAAAAAATAAGTTGAAATTGACCAAAGCGTTTGGTCTCCACAATTTATTTCATTGTTAATATTACAGAAYGTTTGTTTTTCATTCAGAACTTAATATATCCATTTAAATCAGAAAATAAACAAATGGCATTATTGATACCCTCGACTTAATATTTGGTAGCACAGCCTTTAGTCACAATTACTGCAATCAAGCRCTTCCTATAGCCATCAATGAGCTTCCTGCACCTTTGTACTGGCAGTTTGGCCCACTCCTCTTCTGAGAACTGCTTCAGTTCTCCCAGATTTGAAGGGTGCCTTCTCCCAAATACTGTTTTCAGATCTCTCCGCAAGTTTTCAATGGGATTTAGGATCTTGACTCATTGCTGGCTACTTCAGAACAGTCCAGAGTTTTGTCTTGAACCATTCCTGGGTGATTTTTGAAGTGTGTTTGGGGTCATTGTCCTGCTGGAAAACCCATGAGCTTCGACGGAGACCCAGCTTTCTGACACTGGGTCYGACATTGTGCTCCAAAATGCCTTGGTATTCTCCTGATTTCATGATGCCATGCACAAGTTCAAGGCACCCAGTGTCAGAGGCAGCAAAGCAACCCCAAAACATCACTGAACCTCCTCCATGTTTGACTGTAGGGAAGGTGTACTTTTCRTTGAAAACTTCCATTTTGTTTTCTGTAAACAGAGAGATGGTGTGCTTGGCCAAAAAAACTCTAATTTGGTCTCATCTGTCCAGAGGACATTCTCCCAGAAGGATCTTGGCATGTTCAGGTATGTTTTGGCAAATTGCAGTCTGGCTTTCTTATGTCTCTCTCGCAGCAGTGGGTTCCTCCTGGGTCTCTTACCATATAACCCCCTTTCATTGAGTTGGCGACGGATGGTGTGAGTTGAAACTGTCATACCTTTGTGTCTGATGGTMCGCTTGAGTCTGTGTGGCAGTTGATCGAGGTGCATTCTCCACCATTCAAACAATCCTTCGCTGCAATCTTCCATCAAGTTCTCTTGCGGCCACGTCCAGTGAGGYTGGCTAYAGTGGCATGGGCCTTAAACTTCATGATAACATTACGTACGGTGGAAACAGGAACATCAAGGTCTCTGGTGATGTACTTGTAGCCTTGAGATTGTCAACGCTTGGCTACAATCTTGTGTCTGACCTCCTCAGCTAATTCTCTGGTTTTCGTTCTTTTCTCCATGCTCATTRCGGTACACACAGTGACACATAACAGGAGAATGAGTCCTTTTCTCTATTCAAACTGGTTRAATGAGTGATTTTTATATTGCAGGCACCTGCAACTCACCACAGGTGAGTTCAATTCCAAAGTARAGGAAAATCACCTGCTTGAAATCTAATTATTTCTAACTACTTAAGCTAACATACAGATTTGTTCAACTGTATACCAAAGACATGCATATGTGGATACCAAAATATTTTTTWATTTCAGCAGAAATTKTGCATTATTTGAAAAAAGTGCAAGGTTGCCAATATTTTTGGCCACAACTGTATAGAACAGTGGTCACCAACCGGTCGTTCGCGATCGACTTGTCAATCTCCAAGGCAGTTCTAGTCGATCGGCAAATATTTCTGTAAAAAACCCAACGATAAAGCCTTGTGTTCCTATTTTTTTATTTATTTTTTTAAAAATGTATTAGTCTCGGGCTGTTGGTGGTAGGTGCAGCCATTTCAGCTGCCCTGCGCGCCGGGTAGGCAAACTGTTGCCATTTCATGTGTCTGAAGGTACAAACTCTGCCTTCCCAGTGGGCCTGGAGAGGAAATCAAGTGCACTATGTTCCCGCTGGCCAATCAGATTGCTCAGATGACCGAGTCTGCAATAATGTAGCAGACATAACAGAAAGCTACGCCAAAATTGATACTGTGAGATTTCAAAACGTTTAAAACCATGACTAGAGAGACTGTCAACGAATAAAGCAAAGAGCTGCTGTTTTTATGAGTGTTCTTACTCAGCACTGTCAACACTTTGTATTCAACACTTTTATAATCCATAAAATTCCTGTTCTTCCTATTATCACTCAGCGCTAAAACAAGCAGTGCAGMAGTAATGAATGAGAAGGAAAGTGTATCTACAGCCATGGCCAAAAGTTTTTGAGAATGATACAAATATTAATTTCCACAGAGTTTGCTGCTTCAGTGTCTTTAGATATTTTTGTCAGATGTTACTATGGAATACTGAAGTATAATTACAAGCATTTCATAAGTGTCAAAGGCTTTTATTGACAATTACATGAAGTTGATGCAGAGTCAATATTTGCAGTGTTGACCCTTCTTTTTCAAGACCTCTGCAATCCGCCCTGGCATGCTGTCAATTAACTTCTGGGCCACATCCTGACTGATGGCAGCCCATTCTTGCATAATCAATGCTTGGAGTTTGTCAGAATTTGTGGGGTTTTGTTTGTCCACCCGCCTCTTGAGGATTGACCACAAGTTCTCAATGAGATTAAGGTCTGGGGAGTTTCCTGGCCATGGACCCAAAATATCAATGTTTTGTCCCCGAGCCACTTAGTTATCACTTTTGCCTTACGGCAAGGTGCTCCATCATGCTGGAAAATACATTGTTCGTCACCAAACTGTTCCTGGATGGTTGGGAAAAGTTGCTCTCGGAGGATGTTGGTACCATTCTTTATTCATGGCTGTGTTCTTAGGCAAAATTGTGAGTGAGCCCACTCCCTTGGCTGAGAAGCAACCCCACACATGAATGGTCTCAGGATGCTTTACTGTTGGCATGACACAGGACTGATGGTAGCGCTCAACTTGTCTTCTCCGGACAAGCTTTTTTCTGGATGCCCCAAACAATCGGAAAGGGGATTCATCAGAGAAAATGACTTTACCCCAGTCCTCAGCAGTCCAATCCCTGTACCTTTTGCAGAATATCAGTCTGTCCCTGATGTTTTTCCTGGAGAGAAGTGGCTTCTTTGCTGCCCTTCTTGACACCAGGCCATCTTCCAAAAGTCTTCGCCTCACTGTGCGTGCAGATGCACTCACACCTGCCTGCTGCCATTCCTGAGCAAGCTCTGTACTGGTGGTGCCCCGATTCCGCAGCTGAATCAACTTTAGGAGACGGTCCTGGCGCTTGCTGGACTTTCTTGGGCGCCCTGAAGCCTTCTTTACAACAATTGAACCGCTCTCCTTGAAGTTCTTGATAATCCGATAAATGGTTGATTTAGGTGCAATCTTACTGGCAGCAATATCCTTGCCTGTGAAGCCCTTTTTGTGCAAAGCAATGATGACGGCACGTGTTTCCTTGCAGGTAACCATGGTTGACAGAGGAAGAACAATGATTCCAAGCACCACCCTCCTTTTGAAGCTTCCAGTCTGTTATTCRAACTCAATCAGCATGACAGAGTGATCTCCAGCCTTGTCCTCGTCAACACTCACACCTGTGTTAACGAGAGAATCACTGACATGATGTCAGCTGGTTCTTTTGTGGCAGGGCTGAAATTTAGTCGAAATGTTTTTTGGGGATTCAGTTCATTTGCATGGCAAAGAGGTACTTTTCAATTAATTGCAATTCATCTGATCACTCTTCATAACATTTGGGAGTATATGCAAATTGCCATTATACAAACTGAGGCAGCAGACTTTGTGAAAATGTATATTCATGTCATTCTCAATTTTTTTTGCCACGACTGTATAGGCTTGCGTTGTTATTATTAGTGACTTGGGTCTTTTTTAATATCAAGGAATRTTTCACTTTCTCTGTTTATAGGTGTAACAACATGAATTTGTGCATGARGCAGAAATAATGCGGTGTGACTCGAGTTTCGCCATCAGCTGGAAGATGGTGTCCCTTTTTGGTCAGTGTCAGTGGAGGAAAGGGAGAGCGGAGGGATATTGAGAGACGGACCTTCAGTCTGCTGCTCTCTCCCTTTGCTGAGACTGACCATCAGATGCAGGCACCAGCCCAGTAAAWTAAAAATATCATTATTTAAATGTATGCTCACTCAGCTGTGCCTCACAAGTACTACACCAAYGGCTCTATTACCGGTGTGATCATATAGCCTACCTCAAWTKTTTMAWTWTTTWWTTTATTTAAATGTCCCGAACAACAATGCATTGGCAGGTCAATTCAAGCAAAGCCAGTATGCGGTGATAATGTATTGGGCCTATAGCTTACTGCACAAACCTMATTTCTACAGTACTGTTTTTAATTGGYTAATGTTGCATAGGCTTACATTTTTTAAGTCAYGTTAATAAAAARTSAGAGCGGTAGATCTCGGCATGCATTTTGACTCAGAAAAGGTTGGTGACCACTGGTATAGAACCACTGAATTATAGGATCTCTATGAAGCCACAAATCTCTAGGTATGTTAGGTCTGAGGCATGTTGTTGTGTGGTCCTTACCTGCTGTGCGGCTGTGGCTGGTGGACATGTGGGCCAGGTGGAGGTGCCCCACCAGACAGGCACTGTTAGACTGCAGCCCGATGGCCCCTGAGAATGTGATGATCTACAGGTGAAAGACAGGACCAGTGTTAGTTTGTTGCTTGTTTCTTGCTTTATGCATGTCCCTTGTGAGCTGTTAAAACAACATCCTCTTGAAGGAYAGTAAACGTCATCAATCAATCAACGTTCTTACCTGTGTGATGGCCCGTATGACCTCGTTCATTCTGCTCTGCTGCTGGGAGGACTGCTCAGATTCATTCTTCAGCTAGAAGGGAGAGAACGGACACACATTGTCACTTATAACAGAGAGGAAGAGKAAGAGAAAGAGAGAGGACCAACTGGGCGTAAAATCAGTCTCCCACCAGCAGGTGACGTTTTTTCGCCAAGCAAGGAGTTTTTGTATGGAGGTCAATGAGAGTGTGTCGAATTTGGTCCCCCAAAAATGTATGGCTTATTTGCTAAGTGAGGTTTACTGGATCTAATATAAGTCTTGTAATGCTTAAGTTGTTACAAGTGTACTGATATAAGTAGGACACGTGACATCCTGGCAACTTTGAGAAAAAATACTTTATATCGGAGTTGTTTCGAGATGGCCATGCATATTCATGACATGAGGTTAGTAGCATAGCATCTCTCTCCATTGAATACAGGCAGTTGACTTCAACAACTTTCATTGAATATTCAAAAAAGGATTACAATAATGAGATGTATCCACCAATCCAAAGAAAGGATAGGTGGGGGCTAGACAGCCTGCCGTGCTGCTTTGTGGACRACGACTCCCATTGTTAGGGCCGGAGAGACATCTTGTCAGTATTTCCATACTCTTTGCTTATATTCACTTAGAACACACTCTACCATTGCACATGTAAAGCCATAAATAGCTGTTTGGCTCTATCTAGGGGGAAGTTTTTGAACTKTTCATTTGGGAGGATTACCTTTTGTATTTGTACAGTACAGCACCTCACTTTTAAGTTCGATTCCACTAACCCCATCCCAAATGTAGGAAGACTCACCTGAAGGATGCCAGTCTCTGATCCCACCAGAGCCACCAGGCCGTTGACAGCAGCCAGCCTCTGCATGGTGGGACAGCCCTGCAACACAGGGGAGGAGAGCCCACTCAATTAATTACAGCCGGACTCACACTGTTCATTGGCATGAATCACTTGCGATGCCAGGCCCATTGTTTAAAATAGCTTGTTTGGAACATAGGTAAAYGTTTGCTCTGCCCTGGTTGTCGCTCCAGTACCTCAGCCAGTAGGATCTTGATCCAGGCATCCAGAAGGCGGGGTTGGATGTCCTCTGCCTTGCCGTGGCCGAAGGACGACAGACCATGAACAACTAGGCCAAGAGCCAATGAGAAACCTGGAGTCTGGACAACACAGGAAAGACGTATAGTTGTAGATTAACTTCTCTAGGGTATGT
>NC_036876.1:10108374-10113663 GCF_002910315.2 Salvelinus sp. IW2-2015
GGGACGTAGCGTCCCACCTAACCAACAGCCAGTGAAATTGCAGGGCGCCAAATTCAAAACAACAGAAATTTCATAATTAAAATTCCTCAAACATACAAGCATTATACAGCCATTTTAAAGATAAACCTCCTTAATCCAACCAAAGTGTCGATTTCAAAACGGATTTACGGCGAAAGCACACCCTGCGATTATGTTAGGTCAGTACATAGCCACAGAAATACACAGCCATTTTCCAGACAAAGGGAGAAGTAACAAAAAGAGAAATAGAGTTAAAATAATCACTAACCTTTGATGATCTTCATCAGATGACACTCATAGGACTTCAGTTACACAAACAGTGAGGGAAAAAGTTTTGATCCCCTGCTGATTTTGTACGTTTTGCCCACTGACAAAGAAATGATCAGTCTATAATTTTAATGTAGGTTATTATGAACAGTGGAGACAGAATATCAACAAAAAAAATCCAGAAAAACGCATGTCAAAAATGTTATGAATTTGATTTGCATTTTAATGAGGGAAATAAGTTTTGACCCCTCTGCAAACATGACTTAGTACTTGGTGGCAAAACCCTTGTTGGCAATGCACAGAGGTCAGACGTTTCTTGTAGTTGGCCACCAGGTTTGCACACATCTCAGGAGGGATTTTGTCCCACTCCTCTTTGCAGATCTTCTTTAAGTCATTAAGGTTTCGAGGCTGACGTTTGGCAACTCGAACCTTCAGCTCCCTCCACAGTTTTCTATGGGATTAAGGTCTGGAGACTGGCTAGGCCACTCCAGGACCTTAATGTGCTTCTTCTTGAGCCCTCCTTTGTTGCCTTGGCCGTGTTTTTGGGTCATTGTTCATGCTGGAATACCATCCACGACCCATTTTCAATACCCTGGCTGGGAAGGAGGGGTTTTCACCCAAGATTTGACGGTACATGGCCCCGTCCATCGTCCCTTTGATGCGGTGAAGTTGTCCTGTCCCTTTAGCAGAAAAAACACCCCAAAGCATAATGTTTCCACCTCCATGTTTGACGGTGGGGATGGTTTCTTGGGTCATAGGCAGCATTCCTCCTCCTCCCAACCACGGCAAGTTGTGTTGATGCCAAAGAACTCCCATTTTGGTCTTATCTGACCACAACACGTTCACCCAGTTGTCCTCTGAATCATTCAGATGTTACTTGGCAAACTTCAGCGGGCATTATATGTGTCTTTCCTGAGCAGGGACCTTGCGGCGCTGCCAGGATTTCAGTGCCTTCACGCATTAGTGGTGTTACCAATTTCTTGATGACTTGGTCCCAGCTGCCTTGAGCAGCATTGGACAAGATACCTCCTGGTAGTTCTGGGACTATTCCTCACCGTTCTCATGATCATTGCAAACTCCACAAGGTGAGATCTTGGCATGGAGCCCCAGGCTGAGTGAGATTGACAGCTCTTTTGTGTTTCTCCAGTTGCGAATAATCACAGAACTGTTGTCCCCTTTCTCACCAAGCTGCTTGGCGATGGTCTTGTAGGCCATTTTCCAGCCCTTGTGTAGGTTACAATCTTGTCCTACATCCTTGGAGAGCTCTTTGGTCTTGGCCCATGGTTGGGAGAGTTTGGAATCTGATTGATTGATTGCTATCTGATGGACAAGTTGTCTATTTTAACAGGGAACCAAGCTGAAGATTAGGAGCACTCCCTTTAAGAGTGTGCTCCTAACTCTGCTCGTACCTGTATAAAAGACACCTGGGAGCCCAGAAATTCGTTTTTGATAGGCAGAAGGTCAAATACTTATTATCCCTCATAAAATGCAAATCAATTTATAAGCATTTTTGACATGCATTTTTCTGGAATATTTGTTGTTTCGTGTCTCTCATGTTCAAATAAACCTCATTAACATGAACAACTAGGCCAAGAGCCAATGAGAAACCTGGAGTCTGGACAACACAGGAAAGACGTATAGTTGTAGATTAACTTCTCTAGGGTATGTCTAGGGTATGTGGGACGGTAGCGTCCCACCTAACCAACAGCCAGTGAAATTGCAGGGCGCCAACTTCAAAACAACAGAAATTTCATAATTAAAATTCCTCAAACATACAAGCATTATACACCATTTTAAAGATAAACCTCTCGTTAATCCAACCAAAGTGTCGGATTTCAAAACGGATTTACGGCGAAAGCACACCATGCGATTATGTTAGGTCAGTACATAGCCACAGAAATACACAGCCATTTTTCCAGACAAAGGGAGAAGTAACAAAAAGCAGAAATAGAGTTAAAATTAATCACTAACCTTTGATGATCTTCATCAGATGACACTCATAGGACTTCACGTTACACAATACATGTATGTTTTGTTCGGTAAAGTTCATATTTATATCCAAAAATCTGAGTTTAGGCGGGACGCTACTGTCTCACTTGGCCAAAGGCCAGAGAAAATGCAGCGCGCCAAATTCTAATTAATTACTATAAAAATCACATTTTCATTAAATCATAACATGAAAGATACCAAATTAAAGCTACACGTGTTGTGAATCCAGCCAACATGTCAGAATTCAAATAGGCTTTTCTGCGAAAGCATACGATGCTATTATCTGAGCATAGCACCATAGTAAACAAAAGAGAGAAAACATTTCAACCCTGCAGGCGCGACACAAAACGCAGAAAAAAATATATAATTCATGCCTTACCTTTGACGAGCTTCTGTTGTTGGCACTCCAATATGTCCCATAAACATCACAAATGGWCCTTTTGTTTGATTAATTCCGTCAATATATATCCAAAATGTCAATTTATTTGGCGCATTTGATCCAGAAAAACAACTTGTGCAACGTGACGACAAAATATCTCAAAAGTTAYCTGTAAACTTTGCCAAAACATTTCAAACTACTTTTGTAATACAACTTTAGGTATTTTTTTAAAGTAAATAATCGATCAAATTGAAGACGGGATGATCTGTGTTTAATACAGGAAGAAAACAAACTCAAGCATGCTTTCTGGTCTTGCGCCTCTATCAAACAGTACACATGAAGTGACACTTTTTCAAGATGGCCGTACTTCTTCATTACACAAAGGAATAACCTCAACCAATTTCTAAAGACTGGTGACATCCAGTGGAAGCGGTAGGAACTGCAAGCAAGTCCCTTAGAAATCTGGATTCCCAATGAAACCTCATTGAAAACAGGGTGACCTCAAAAAAAAAGAAATCTGAATGGTTTGTCCTCGGGGTTTCGCCTGCTACATAAGTTCTGTTATACTCACAGATATGATTCAAACAGTTTTAGAAACTTCWGAGTGTTTTCTATCCAAATATACTAATAATATGCAWGTCTTGTCTTCTGGGGATGAGTAGCTGGCAGTTTAATTTGGGCATGCTTTTCATCCAAAATTCCGAATGCTGCCCCCTACCCTAGAGAAGKTAACAACATTACACACACACACAAACCTCGCACACTCATGAAAATGTACCATCTCACCTGCTGGCTCTCCTCTGTCATGCTACGGAGAGCGCTCATGATCTCCTCTGCTTTAAGGGCATCAACTACCCCTCCACTGAAGGCTGCCACCCCCACACCTGCTACAGAGTAGGCCAACACCTTAGGAGGGAGGAAAGGAATGAGGGAAGGAGATAGCATATGGACATTTAAATKATGATTTATAAAAGGTGAGCAGACTATAAATATTATCTGGTAATAACCTTATAAATTATTTATTTAAGGGAAGACATCGTTATAAACCCTGCTTCAGGTGTCAAATTTGACACTACACAGTAAAACAGCAGTGAATGMGAAATAAACTAAACTAATATGAAGATTTGGGCCATACCTCCTGCAGCATGCGACCCTGACTGCTGCTGTCCCCCTGTAGGGCCTCCAGCAGCTTGTCCAGGGTGAGGCCCACACGGACCCGGTGCTCTGTCTGTCCACTGCCACTAAGGGCCCCCAGCACCAGGCCTAGGCCCAGCACACAGCCCGCACTGGAGAAAGGAGAGGTAGTGAAAAACGGAAGATAGTAGGGGAGTACATTGTTGCACAAACTGAAAGCTTGCCACCTCATACGCACGCATCAATAAATCATTTCAGACAATATATGGTGGATAGCTAATGAAAGACAAATATCTTGTGAATACAGACAATATTCCGATTGTTGAAGTGTTTACAGCGAAAACACAATATATCGTTATATTAGCTTACTACAATAGCTAGCACACAGCAACATTGATTCTAGTCAAACGGTAGCGGTTAGCACAGTTCGACAGATATTATGAAAAAGACATCCCAAATTGGGTCCTTATCTTTGTGGATCTTCCATCAGAATGTTCTCTCAAGGGTCCTTTGTTCAGAAACGTCTTTATTTCGATCCAGAACGAACAAATACCCTCTTGAATTAGCAAGCACACTGGCAGTGCGACGCTACCTCTCCATCTTGAAAAAATTATTGCGTCGCATCACGTCTAAAGTCCAGAAACATTTCAATAATATAATTAAAGTATATTGAAATAACATACTTTAGGATGATATTGTGACATGTATCAAATAAAATCTAAGCCAGAGATCATATTCACCTTTACAGAGTGTTTTCCAGAGGCCGAGTCCAGGTGCTACTTCGCGCCCAGAAAGAAAAATAAACTGCGCAACACTCAATCAAAGAGGCTGTGTTCAAATACAGGACGAGATAATCAACTGATTTCAACTCTCGCTTCCGCATGACACACAGGGAAGGCGTATGACGTGTTCTACAGTCCTAAGTGACATGCCCTTTTATAGACAAGGGCTCGAAGAGCGACATCGATTTTTGGAAATCTCACTTCCGGAAGGAAATGGACGTAAAAAATAGTTTCTGTTCCACTTAGAGAAATAATTAAAACGGTTTTAGAAACTAGAGACTGTTTTCTATCCAATAGTAATAACAATATGCATATTGTAAGAGCAAAAAATGATTAAGAGGCCGTTTGAAAATTGCACATATTTTCCAGTTTTTCAATACGCCCCCTGCAGCCTAAACAAGTTAACACTTTTTTGGTTACTACATGATTCCATTGTGTTATTTCATAGTTTTTGTCTTAATATTATTTACATGTAGAAATAGTAAAAATAAAGAAAACCCTGAATGAGTAGGGTGTCAAACTTTTGACTGTATTGTATGTAAATGTAATATTTCTGTTTTTATTCGTAATACATTTGCAAAAATTTTCTAAAAACCTGTTTTTGTTTTGCGTTATGGGGTATTGTGTGTAAATGAATGAGGAAAAATAACAATTTAATTCATTTTAGAATAGGCTGTAACGTAACAAAATGTTGAAAAGTCAAGGGGTCTGAATATTTGC
>NC_036876.1:10118350-10123952 GCF_002910315.2 Salvelinus sp. IW2-2015
CTTAGAGTCACAGTAACAGACATATCTCAACATCAACTGTTCAGAGGAGACTGCGTGAATCAGGCCTTCATGGTCCAATTGCTGCAAAGAAACAACTACTAAAGAACACCAATAAGAAGAAGAGACTTGCTTGGGCCAAAAACACGAGCATTTGTCATTTTGCTCTGATGAGTCAAATTTGAGATTTTTGTTTCCAATCGCTATGTCTTTGTGAGACGCAGAGTAGGTAAACGGATGATCTCCACATGTGTAGTTCCCACCTGAAGCATGGAGGAGTTGTGGAGGTGCTTTGCTGGTGACACTGTCTTGATATATTTAGAATTCATGGCACACTTAACCAGCATGGCTACCACAGCATTCTGCAGCGATACACCATCGTCTCTGCTTTCTTCAAAGCATTTATTTGGGCTGCAATTTCTGAGGCTGGTAACTAATGAACTTATCCTTTGCAGCAGAGGTAACTCTGGGCBTTCCATTCCTGTGGCGGTCCTCATGAGAGCCAGTTTCATCATAGCACTTAATGGTTTTTGCGAAGGCACTTGAATAAACTTTCAATGGTCTTGACTTTTTCTGGATTGACTGAATTTAATGTCTTAAAGTAATGATGGACTGTCCGTTTCTCTTTGCTTATTTGAGTGGTTCTTGTCATAATATGGACTTGGTATTTTACCAAATAGGGCTATCTTCTGTAAACCACCCCTACCTTGTCACAACATAACTGATCGGCTTGAGGAAAGACGCATTGAAGGAAAGAAATTCCACAAATTAACTTTTAACAAAGCACACCTGTTAATTGAAATGCATTGGTTGAGAGAATGCCAAGCGTGTGCAAAGCTGTCATCAAGGCAAAGGGTGGCTATYTGAAGAATCTCAAATATATTTAGATTTGTTCAACACTTTTTTGGTTACTACATGATTCCATGTGTGTTATTTCATAGTTGTTGTCTTCACTATTATTCTACAATGTAGAAAATAGTAAAAATAAAGAAAAACCCTGGAATGAGTAGGTGTGTCYAAACTTTTGACTGGTACAGTAAATATTCAGAATCTTTGGCAGCGATTACAGGCTTGAGTCTTCTTGGGTATGATGCTGCAAGCTTGGCACACCTGTATTTGGGGAGTTTCTTCCATTCGTCTCTGCAGATCCTCTCAAGCTCTGTCAGGTTGGATGGGCAGCGTCGCTGCACAGTTATTTTATGGTCTCTCCAGAGATGTTCGACCGGGTTCAAGTCCGGGCCCTGGCAGGGCCACTCAAGGACATTGAGATTTGTCCCGAAGCCACTCCTGTGTTGTGTGGCCCCAGTCTGAGGTCCTGAGAGCTCTGGAGCAGGTTTTCATCAAGGATCTCTCTGTAATTTGCTCCGTTCATCTTTCCCTTGATTCTGACTAGTCTCCCAGTCCMTGACGCTGAAAAACATCCCTACAGCATGATGCTGCCACCACCATGCTTCACCGTAGGGATGGTGCCAGGTTTCCTCCAGACGTGATGCTTGGCATTCAGGCCAATCTTGGTTTCATCAGGTCAGAGAATCTTGTTTCTTATGGTCAGAGTCCTTTAGGTRCCTTTTTGAGAACTCCAAGTGKGCTGTCATGTGCTTTTTATTGAGGAATGGCGTCCGTCTGGCCACCCTACCATAAAAGCCTGATTGGTGGAGTGCTGTAGAGATGGAGAGGAAAGAGAGGAACTGAAGCTCTGTCAGAGTGACCATAGGTTCTTGGTTGCCCTTCTCCCCCGATTGCTCTGTTTGGCCGGATGGACAGTTTTAAGAAGAGTCTTGGTGGTTCCAAACTTCTTCCATTTAAGAATGATGGAGGCCGCTGTGTTCTTGAGGACCTTCAATGCTGCAGAAATGTTTTGGTTCCCTTCCCAAGATCTGTGCCTCGACACAATCCTGTCTCGGAGCTCTATGCTCTAACATGCACTGTCAACTGTGGGACCTTATATTGACAGCTGTGTGCCTTTCCAACTCATGTCCAATCAATTGAATACACCACAGGTGGACTCCAATCAAGTTATAGAAACATCAAGGATTATCAATGGAAACAGGATGCACCTGAGCTCAATTTTGAGTCTCATAGCAGAGTCCGAATACTTATGTAAATAAGGTATTTCTGTTTTTATTTATTTTTAAATAATTTGCCAAAATTTCTAAAAAMCTGTTTTCACTTTGTCATTATGTGGAATTGTTTGTAGATTGATTTTTCTATTTTTATTAATTTAATACATTTTAGWATAAGGCTGTAACGTTAACTAAATGTGGGAAAAAGTCAAGGGGTSTGAATACTTTCCAAATACACTGTATAAGATGGTAGGGCAGTGTCAATCCAGCCATTCTCATATCTTATATTTATTGAATAATTTATAGGTGCAATTCAGACACACTCACTTGTACTCCAGGTTGCTGTCAAAGCAGCAGGCTTCCAGAGTGTCTAGAGAACTCATCAACAGCTCTGTGATCGTCTGACCGGACACATCACTGAACCAGAGAGATAGAAGGAAGGAAAAGAGAGAATGCTTTGGAAAAACACAGAAACACAATGACACCCAATGACATCCAATGTCACAATACCAACAAACAAACACACACACACACACACACACCTCAAGAGTCAATTCTCACACACACACACCACCTCTACCCCCAGGGGTTAGGGTTTGCCCCCTACCTGAGCCTCTCCTGGTGCAGGCAGGACAGCAGCATGCCCAGGGCCAGGCCAGAGTGAAACTGGACGGCCTGGGAGTCGTCTGCGGTGGGCGAGCCGGGAAGCCCCGCCCTCAGGGTGGCTAGGACCTGTGGCACGCTGTCCTTGTGCCAGGCAACCAGCACGGGYACCACCAGGGACAGGGCCAGGGCGGCACAGGAGCGGGCGATGGCACTGGCCGTGTTCTCTCCCGAGTAGGACCGCTAAGTAGGATCAGTAAGTTGAAGAAAATACTAATTAAAACAATAAAAAAASATAGGCCTACCCATACTGTTGAATGGTATTGTAGAGACATTCAACAACAGTGTACAGGTATCCATTTCATTTTATGATGTAACATCAATATAGCATGATTTAGATGCCAGCATAATTCAGTGATAATTCTAGTTGTTGTGATTGGTTGGTGTACTGACGTGTAGGAACCAGGGGAAGACTTGTCCTCTGGGCTTGTAGCTGCTGCTGACGATGCTGAGGAGAGTGTCCAGGACCATGGCCAGCCAGGTGGATGTGGACAGGATCTCAGGGCCCACCTACAGCATATACCACAACAAACATGGCAGGGGAGAGTTACAGCACCACCCAAATGGGAGAAGCTTTAGATGACTGTGGTCCTTTTTCAGTTCATATTTATTAGGACATTATCTGGTAAAACAATGGGATACTTTCAGAGACACTCCTTTCCTATTTTATGGTACATAAATGACCAGCTATTTACTTAAGCAATAAGGCACGAGGGGGTGTGGTAATATGGCCAATATACCCACAGCTAAGGGCTGATCTTAGGGATGACGCAACGCGAAGTGTCTGGATACAGCCCTTAGCTGTGGTATATTGGCCATATACCACAAACCCCCAAGGTGCCTTATTGCTATTATAAACTGGTTACCAACGTAATTAGAGCAGTAAAAATACATGTTTTGTCACACCCGTGGCTGATATAGCACGGCTGTCAGCCAATCAGCATTCAGGGCTCGAACCACCCAGTTTATAATAAGAAATAACATGGTAAAATGGTAATTACACAGTAACAACCTTAGCATGCATTATTTGTTGTTTTCTCTTCAGATTCATTATAACAAACACTACTAGGCACCAGGGTACTGGTATCCCTTGACACCACATCATTTCCTAGTTAATACCAGGTAAGTACCAGTGCTATAAAATACAATGCTCCCATAACGTGTGGAGTCTGCTCTTACCCCAAGTCCTCCCTCCGTGTCAGCGGGCATGTTGCTCTCGTATTTGGCCAGCACCGCAGCCAGACCGCTCAGAGCCAAGATGGAGTTCCCCTGCACCACCGGACTGTCCCTATCGCCACAGAGTCACAGGTGTAACACAGGGTTACCATGACAACAGTAGCAGGACTCACCGCCATCGTCAACCAAACAGTGTGGCTACAGGCCAGTGCTCCTCGATCCCGGTGTTGGGGGGCTTTAAGTGCGTACAGGATTTTGTTCCAGTCCAGTACAAACCCACCTGCTTCACGGGTTTGAATGATGGCACTGACCTAGTCTAGAATAGTCCCACTGTTTTGTTGAGACCAAAACTATCAACAGACAAACAATCGGTAAAATCCCTTACCATAATTATAAATGTAATATGATTGCGACAAGTTACATTGTTAATGCATACACTCGACACTGTGGGAAATTCAATGTCAATGCAGAGGAGACAAACAGACTTACTTTGCTGCAGATTTGACAACATCAGTCAGCTGGTCCCTGACCCTGTGTAGAGGGAGAGGATAGAGGGAGAGAAGGGGAGAGGAAGACAAGGAGGATGATTTAGATTCTATCGCTGGACGGGGGGTGAACGTTTCATCTTCTCATGTCTTGATTTACGATTACGCACGCACACAGTCTCTTTTCATCTGAGAGTAGCACATCACTCACATGGCGGATGTCTGTCCCAGTGAGAGCATGCATTGACAGCGATGTTCCCTCTGGTGTGCGTGTGTGTGTGGAGATACAGTTGAAGTCGAAAGTTTACATACACCTTAGCCAAATACATTTAAACTCAGTTTTTAACAATTCCTGACATTTAATCCAAGTAAAAATTTCCCGTCTTAGGTCAGTTAGGATCACCACTTTATTTTAAGAATGTGAAATGTCAGAATAATAGTAGAGAGAAAGATTTATTTCAGCTTTTATTTCTTTCATCACATTCCCAGTGGGTCAGAAGTTTACATACACTCAATTAGTATTTGGTAACATTGCCTTTAAATTGTTTAACTTGGGTCACACGTTTCGGGTAGCCTTCCATAAGCTTCCCACAATAAGTTGGGTGAATTTTGGACCATTCTTCCTGACAGAGCTGGTGTAACTGAGTCAGGTTTGTAGGCCTCCTTGCTCGCACACGCTTTTTCAGTTCTGCCTACAAGTCCTAAGAGAAGTACTTTTATGGTAGCGAAAAGTGAAAATCAATCTCAGAACAACAACAAAGGACCTTGTGAAGACACGGAGGAAACAGCCCAAAAGTATCTATATCCAAGTAAAGCGACGTCCTATATCGACCTAACCTGAAAGGCCGCTCAGCAAGGAAGAAGCCACTGCCCAAAACCGCCATAGAAAAGCCAGACTACGGTTGCAAACTGCACATGGGGACAAAGATCGTGCTTTTGGAGAAATGTCCTCTGGTCTGATGAAACAAAAATAGAACTGTTTGGCCATACTGACCTATCGTTATGTTTGGAGGGAAAGGGGGAGGCTTGCAAGCCGAAGAACACCATCCCAACAGTGAAGCACGCGGGTGGCCAGCATCATGTTTTGGGGTGCTTGCTGCAGGAGTGTGAGGGTGTTGGTGAATGGACAAAATGCAGAGTCAGGCGCAGACCACATGTGAGTAATAGTCCAAAATGTACTCAAAATATAGAGGCTGAGAGTCTCCAACCAAGGAAACC
>NC_036876.1:10123977-10268872 GCF_002910315.2 Salvelinus sp. IW2-2015
AATTTCCTGACTTCAAGCGCCATGCTCTACCACTGAGCCAAATTGGACCATTTTTCTACTAGAATGGCTGACAGTGATATGAGGAAATGTGCACAGCCGATTCTTCCAAAAGTTAACTGAAGCCAAGATTCCAGCATACTAAGGTGGATTAACCAACTGTCCATCCATCACCTCAACAGAGAAACATACCAGTCCTAGAGATAACTATAACCAGTCCTTCATGAGGTAGTCACCTGGAATGCATTAAGGGTGTGCCTTCTTAAATGTTCATTGTAGAATTTCTTTCCGCTCTTAATGCATTTGAGCCCATCAGTTGTGTTGTGACAAGGTAGGGGTGTTACAGAAGATGCCCTATTTTGAAAAGACCAAGTCCATATATTGCCAAGAACAGCTCAAATAAGCAAGAGAAACGACAGCCGTCATTACTTTAAAGACATGAGGTCAATCAATATGGTACATTTCAAACAACTTGAAAGTTTCTTCAAGCACAGTCGCAAAAACCATCCAAGCCTATGATTGAAAACTGGCTCTCGTGAGGACTGCCACAGGAATGGAAGACCCAGAGTTACCTTTGCTGCAGAGGAAAGTTCATTAGAGTTACCAAGCCTCAGAAATGCAGGCCAAATACAGTTGAAGTCAGAGTTTACATACACTTAGGTTGGAGTCATTTAAAAATAGTTTTCAACCACTCCACAAATTTCTCTGTAACATAACTATAGTTTTGCCAAGTGGGTTAGGACATCAACTTTTGTGCATGACACAAAGTAATTTTTCCAACAATGGTTTACAGACAGATTATTCACTTATTAATTCACTGATATCACAATTCCAGTGGTGTCAGAAGTTTAACATACACTAAGTTGACTGTGCCTTTGACTGTGGAAAATTCCAGCAAAATGATCTCATGGCTTAGAAGCGTTCTGATAGGCTATTGACATCATTTGGAGTCATAGGAGGTGTACCTGTGGATGGATTTCAAGCCTAACTCAAACTCAGTGCCTCTTTGCTTGACATCATGGGAAATAAAAAAGAAATCAGCCAAGACCTCGGAGAGAAAAAAAATGTAGTACCTCCACAAGTCTGGTTCATCCTTGGGAGCAATTTCCAAAGCCTGAAGGTACCACGTTCATCTGACAAACAATAGTACGCAAGTATAAACACCATTGGACCACGCAGCCGTCATACCGCTCAGGAAGGAGACGCGTTCTGTCTCCTAGAGATGAACGTACTTTGTGTCGAAAAGTGAAAATCAATCTCAGAACAACACAAAGGACCTTGTGAAGAGCGGAGGAAACACTACAAAAGTATCTATATCCACAGTAAAGCGAGTCCTATATCGACCTAACCTGAAAGCCGCTCATCAAGGAAGAAGCCACTGCTCCAAAAACCGCCATAGAAAAGCCAGACTACGGTTTGCAAACTGCACATGGGGACAAAGATCGTGCTTTTGGAGAAATGTCCTCTGGTCTGATGAAACAAAAATAGAACTGTTTGGCCATAATGACCATACGTTTATGTTTGGAGGAAAAGGGGGAGGCTTGCAAGCCGAAGAACACCATCCCAACAGTGAAGCACGCGGTGGCAGCATCATGTTTGGGGTGCTTGCTGCAGGAGTGTGAGGGTGTTGGTGAATGGACAAAATGCAGAGTCAGCGCGCAGGACACATTGAGTAATCAGTCCAAAATCGTACTCAAAATATAAGCTTAAGTCTCCAACAAGGAAAACACAATACTCCAGAGCACAAATAACAACACGAAACCACTGACCAACCATAATCGCACAAAACAGAGAGGAAGTCAGAGGGTTACAGATTAAGAACAAATAATGGAATTGGAAACCAGTGTGTATGATAAAGACAAAA
Source organism: Salvelinus sp. IW2-2015 (assembly GCF_002910315.2). Classification (NCBI taxonomy): domain Eukaryota; kingdom Metazoa; phylum Chordata; class Actinopteri; order Salmoniformes; family Salmonidae; genus Salvelinus; species Salvelinus sp. IW2-2015. The sequence continues at coordinate 10,125,839 of NC_036876.1, forward strand.
CAAAACGAAAAATGAAAACATGGATCGGTGGTGACTAGAAAGCCGGTGACTCGCCGCCGGAACGCCCGCCCCGAAACAAGACGAGGGACCACTTCAGGCCGAAGTCGTTGACAAGCGACTGAGTGCACTTCTAAAAATAGATGGCTTCATAGGAAGGAAAATTATGTGGAATATTACGCAACTCTGCCAAACAAATCAGGAAGTTTACCGCATTGGTAGCAAATGGTTCTTCCCAAAGGACAATTGACCCCAAGCATACTTTCCACAAGTTGTGGCGACAAATGGTTAAGGACAAACAAAGTCCTGACCCTCAATCCAATAAAAAATGTACTCTAGGAGACAGAACGCGTCTCCTTCCTGAGCGGTATGACGGCTGCGTGGTCCAATGGTGTTTATACTTGCGTACTATTGTTTGTACAGATGAACGTGGTACCTTCAGGCGTTTGGAAATTGCTCCCAAGGATGAACCAGACTTGTGGAGGTCTACAATTTTTTCTCTCCGAGGTCTTGGCTGATTTATTTTTATTTTCCCATGATGTCAAGCAAAGAGGCACTGAGTTTGAAGTTAGGCCTTGAAATCCATCCACAGGTACACCTCCAACTGACTCAAATGATGTCAATTAGCCTATCAGAAGCTTCTAAAGCCATGAGATCATTTGCTGGAATTTTCCACAGTCAAAGGCACAGTCAACTTAGTGTATGTAAACTTCTGACMCACTGGAATTGTGATACAGTGAATTATAAGTGAAATAATCTGTCTGTAAACCATTGTTGGAAAAATKACTTGTGTCATGCACAAAGTTGATGTCCTAACCCACTTGGCAAAACTATAGTATGTTAACAAGAAATTTGTGGAGTGGTTGAAAAACAATTTTTAAATGACTCCAACCTAAGTGTATGTAAACCTCTGACTTCAACTGTATTTGGCCTGCAATTTCTGAGGCTGGTAACTCTAATGAACTTATCCTCTGCAGCAAAGGTAACTCTGGGTCTTCCATTCCTGTGGCAGTCCTCACGAGAGCCAGTTTCATCATAGCGCTTGATGGTTTTTGCGACTGTGCTTGAAGAAACTTTCAAAGTTGTTGAAATGTACCATATTGATTGACCKTCATGTCTTAAAGTAATGACGGACTGTCGTTTCTCYTTGCTTATTTGAGCTGTTCTTGGCATAATATGGACTTGGTCTTTTACCAAATAGGGCCATCTTCTGTAYACCACCCCTACCTTGTCACAACACAACTGATTGGCTCAAATGCATTAAGAAGGAAAGAAATTCTACAAATGAACATTTAAGAAGGCACACCTTAATGCATTCCAGGTGACTACCTCATGAAGGACTGGTATAGTTATCTCTAGGACTGGTATAGTTATCTCTGTAGAGGTGATGGATGGACCAGTTGTTTCAATCCACCTTAGTATGCCTGGAATCTTGGCTTCAGTTAACTTTTTGGAAGAATCGGCTGTGCACATTTCCCTCATATCACTGTCAGCCATTAATAGTAGAAAAATGGTCCAATTTGGCTCAGTTGGTAGAGCATGGCGCTTGAAAAGTCAGGATTGTGGRTTTTGATTCCCACTGGGGCAAACCATAGGAAATATGTATGTGTGCATGACTATTAGTTCCTATGGATAGTGTATGCTAAAGTGCATATTATWAAAAAAATTAAAACATTGGTACCAGAATATTGTGACGAGGAGAGGAAGCTATTTTAGACTATTGATATGTAGCCCATATTCCTGGCAGATTAGCCTTCAAATGATCCCCTCATTTGAGAAGAGAGCTGTTTTAGGAAGTCAATACATCTAGTTAGTAGTTTCTGTCACTGAGATACACTGGAATTACATTACAAGATTGGCATCCAAATTAGATAGTTAGATTCATGCGAAGCTATGCAAAAACTATTAACACTATTGTCAATCTTGTAATGTARTTCCAGTGTAACTCAGTGACAGAAACTAACTAGATTTATTCAGGAATGTTTCCTAATTCTGCATCTTTTACCCAATGGTAAAGGGCAGAGTAATCTGTGTTAAGAGCTGAGMTGTTTTTGATTATCGGGAGAGGGGTCAAAATGACAGGGCTTTATGGTGGATGCCACAGAGGAAGTAATTCAGAAAATGACCATCTCCGCAAAGGTCAACTATGTCCTGTTGTTCCATAGTCTTAAATAATGTTATACTGTCGGCTACAGGGACCAATGAAATGTGCTCTGTTAGAAGATGAGCTGGATTATGGTGGAATAGAACGGCATGTTTAAAGACAGGTGTGTGTGTGTGTGTGTGTCCGTGTCTATGTGTGGGTGTGTGTTCTCACCAGAGCCAGGCACAGTGCTGTTTGTACTGCAGCTCCTCTGGACTCTCCTTGCCTTGCTTCTGCTGCATCTCCAGCTCTGCCCGRCGACCCTAATGACCACAGCAACCATGACCACACACAACCACCATACCGGTRCAGCAACCATGATCGCAAATCAACCGCATTCATACGGCAACCATGACCATAAATTGACCAGGAAACTCAATAGAGATAAACAGAGAGACATGCAGTATTCATACGGCACGCACACACCTGTAGGACGGCATGGTAAGCTCGGCTCATGAACCCTCGCCAGGCCTGGGGTAGGAGGAGGGCACGATGCCACTCTGATGGCTGAATGTTCACCTGACCACAGAGAAGAGAAACACTGAGTATGTATGTACATTCATAYATGTACACTACCGTTCAAAAGTTTAGGGTACTTAGAAATGTCCTTGTTCTTGAAAGAAAAGCCAATTAAAATAACATTAAATTGATCAGAAATACAGTGTAGACATTGTTAATGTTGTAAATGAATATTGTAGCTGGAAATGGCWGATATTTTAATGGAATATCTACGTAGGTGTACAGAGGCCCATTATCAGCAACCATCACTCCTGTGTTCCAATGCCACGTTGTGTTAGCTAATCCAAGTTTATCATTTTAAAAAGGCTAATTGATCATTAGAAAACCCTTTTTGCAATTATGTTAGCACAGCTGAAAACTGTTGTCCTGATTAAAGAAGCAATAAAACTGGTCTTTACACTAGTTGAGTATCTGGAGCATAAGCATTTGTGGGTTCGATTACAGGCTCAAAATGGCCAGAAACAAAGACCTTTCTTCTGAAACTCGTCAGTCTATTCTTGTTCTRAGAAATGAAGGCTATTTCATGCGAGAAATTGCACGAAATAGCCTTAATTTCTCAGAACAAGAATAGACTGACGAGTTTCAGAAGAAAGGCCTTTGTTTCTGGCCATTTTGAGCCTATAATCGAACCCACAAATGCTGATGCTCCAGGTAATCAACTAGTCTAAAGAAGGCCAGTTTTATTGCTTTTTAAAATCAGGACAATCATTTTCAGCTGTGCTAACATATTTGCAAAAGGGTTTTCTAATGATCAATTAGTCTTTTAAAATGATAAACTTGGATTAGCTAACACAACGTGCCATTGGAACACAGGAGTGATGGTTGCTGATAATGGGCCTGTGTTCACCTGTAAAGATATTCCATAAATAAATCAGCCGTTTCCAGCTACAATAGYCATTTACAACATTAACAATGTCTACACTGTATTTCTGACCAATTTAATGTTATTGTAATGGACAGAAAATTTGCTTTTCTTTCAAATACAAKGACATTTCTAAGTGATCCTAAACTTTTGAACGGTAGTGTATCTGTTTCAGAACAGTATGTGTACAAATAAACTGAAAAATGGTGACGTAGGTCGTCCATCTTTAAACACGTTTATATAAAAAGAACTGTACATGTTTCCAAAGATCATCACACACCCAAACACACCTTGGTGTGGAGTTTTCATAGAAAGCATTTTGCCTGTCTAGTGGGAGTTAGCCTGTGTGTACACAAACGTATCTAGCAACTCATAAACAAAACACTTGAGAGGGAAAGTTGATGAACGGACTGCTAAAATAAACAGTTTATGCAGTATGATGAGGATGCTTCAAACTGTTACTGTAGCGTACAACTAGGGCTGTCAGCCGGTGATTGTCAAGCAAACAACTGCCGATCTCACGGTAATTGACCGTTAATTAACATAAACACATTTAGCATCTCCTGGCTTCCACACATAGACTACAAGCCACTGATGCAGACCTTTGGAGCATCTACATTTTAAAAAGTCTAATAAATCCATGTAATATAGCCTACACCAACACAATAAATCCATTATTTATTTTAGACAGATCTAAAGAAACATGATATGAAAAAAATACTCTGAGTTGTCCTTATGTTGGGCCCTGAAATGGCTAAGCCATATGGCAGTGGGTTACACTAGTTTATTTATCAAACAAGATTTGCTTAGAATTCTGTGGCATTACTTTATATTATGAAGAATGCAATCGAACAGCTGAATAAAACAGAAAGCATATTTTCTCCATGCGTCTTTTCTGTGTTGAGCGGTTAACAAAGAAACAGGTACTCCTATTTGCTTCATTTATAGTTATTTATGCAACTTTAGTTGTGACACAAATGTTGGGCCATACCTTTAGATTTTTAATACATTCTAAGGCTGCAACTCTAATGATGAWTTGCGCAGGCTGTACACACTTCATCAGTCTCTCATTCACAATTTGACAAGCACTTGATAACGCCTCGAATTTCCTGGCTGCATGCCCTTTGTGTGGCCGTAATGCCCCCTAAAAAAATCCATGCCTTTTGCGGCCAGTGGCCTTCGTGCCCTTGGGCTGAATATAATCATTCTAATTCCCTTCTCTCGGCTGTGTGCCGAAGCACCTCTCACTCACATGGTGCTCAGTCACGTGATYGGGTCTTTCTCACAGGCTGAAGACAGACACATTGGTGATGCAAATTGCGCACATACTTTTCCTATTCCAAGGCACATATTGAAGATATTGGAAGAACTGTCCACATTTACTTTTTGTCAGCCAACAAGCTGAGTAGGTCTAATGAACAGCAAAAGCACTAGCATATGTCAATCTACTATCCACCATAGTACAAAAGTTGACCTATTCTATTCTGTGTGAGAAATAAATATTCCAAACATAGTCTGGGACAGTTGTGGGATGYGATAKATCCCAGATTAATACAACCWCTAGCGTCAAAAAACATGTTTTAAGCAATGAGCCTGACGCAACAGATGAGAACATTTAGCTTAAAATGTTGATAAACTATTAGGCATTTTCTTTACATTATAAACGCAGAAATGCGCACACTGCTGTAAGCTTTAAGTGCAAATGTTCCATTAGCAGGAAAACACCATTCTCAAAAGTGACCACAAATGTGATTATGCATGTAATGATTTTATTATAAAGGTGCATTTTTAAGGTGAAAATGATCTTCCCAAACTTGAAACTCCCCCGCTGCATATGTMATGCCAGTTATGCTTTACACCTGTTGTAAAGCAGATTAATGTGCTTMATTTTAAGAAGTTATTTGGCCAYTTTAGTTGTGATACAAACCTTATCAAAACATATAGGCTMGGCTACATGAGGTGTGCGACTATGATTTGAAAAAGTCTCCCCAAAAAAGAATGCGCTGTTTGCCTTAAGCTGGGCATAATTCACAAGTGATAATATATCATTCACAAGTGATAGGCTAATATTGTCACCCATCACACCATTATTGATTTAATCTTGTCTTTACATATACTAAATAATACATGTGTGRAATTTGCTTTGATTTAGAATGGACCATTATCATGCACCTGTCTTGAAACAGGGGCAAACAGGGGCATACGTCATCTATGCACTTCAATAGCGAATGGAGGACGCTTTTCACACGGTTCATTTTCATGCCAGACAGGTAGGATATACTCCTCTTGTAAAGATAAACAATGTGCTTAAAATAAGAAAGTTGAGAAATAAATATAGTAGGCCTAGCCTATAGAAAGCTGATAGGATCCTCCTCTTTTTAATAGAAGCCATCACTCTGTTTTCTCGTGCAATTGCATAGCCTATAGAAATGTTGCGCAACATTAGCTCATGGGCTCTCATGAAGTGTTTGATTAGATTTTCAAATACATTTGCATTGATGTCAGAGTGATTAGAGGGACAATAGAGTGCTGAGTACCTGGCAGTTAGCAAGTTTAGTAGGCTACTAATGACCTTCAGCAGCGTCAGAGCTTGGAGAAGCCTAATTACTGTGACTAAATAGTCACGTGGAATTTGACTGCCGTCATGACTCATGACCGCCGGTGTGGGGGTAATACGGTCACCCTAACAGCCCTACGTAAAACCAGCTGTCAGTTTGAAACATGGCTGTTGGATGATACACAGTGGCCACCAGATAAAAGAGACAAAGTAKAAATGTTCAGGTTACTTTTCTCAAGTCAACCAGCCAGTGATGATGACGAACGGAGAGAAAGAAAGAGCGAGAGGAGACAATGAGAAACAGCRAAGGTAAGGACAACAGAAAAAGAAGAGAATGTGAGTAGATAGAGAGAACATGAACGAAAGAAAGATAAAGCGACCAGAAATATGATGGGATAGGGGAGAAATACAAAGGCATCTACAGAGAGAGGAGACACCCCCTTGCCCCTACCAACTCACTCGGAGGGCCCTCCGTTGTCACGTGTTGCTGATGAAACTTTGAGGGTTACTTCCAGAGTGGCGATGGAATCAATAAACCCATCMACTTCGGAACACACTCGTGACTTGAATGATGCAATTCATGTTCCACTTTTAAATAATAAAACTAGCAATTCAAATGAACAAATCCCCTGTTGTTTTACAAGATATAAACCTCAGTAACAGTTAAACATTTAATTTGGGGAGGTATTTAAGTCTCAAAATCAGGAAAACATGCATGTGGAACATAATTAGGCACGCCTCTCCATTCTTTTCTATGAAATTGCACAAACTCCAAACATATCGCAGTGTGTGTCGGGATAGCACTTCGCTCTGAAGCCGGCAGCTTTGCTGGCTCGTCCGAAGTTGCTATCTGAGGGTCTAATTAACCCCTACACCCTCAATAAATGTCACTCCCTCAGCTTTGGGACACTTGTGCAAATGGCGGAGGTGCACGTGAATGCATAAATGGAGGGCCGAGGGGAAAGGGGTGATTTGGGATTCATCCAGAGAGATAGGGGAGGTCACCTCGTGAATGAGAGTGGCTAACATCTGCTGGTAGCTCCGTCCCCTGCTGAGGAAGAAGCGGTTGATTGGTCGTCCATCTCGGTCGGTCTGGACGGGCAGGTCAAAGGAGAGAAGGAGGCCGGCTGGAAAACACAAACATTATATCACATAAAACTTACATTTGCGGAAAACCTAGCTAACCTGGTCCTAGTCAAATAAATTATAAATATTCATTTGAGAAATGTAACCTTTATTTTCATGAACAGTAGACTAAATGMATAGTAACTCATGCAGTCAAGAATTATTCATTTTGCATACCTTTAACTGACTAGCCAATTCCTGATTTTAATTAATTTATCCTTATATTTCAATACAGGGGATGTCAACAATTTAACCTTTATTAAGGCCTTAAATAAAGTAATTTAAGAATTTGTTTAAGGGCCCGTGGACTCCCTGTTATTTCATTTTTCTTATTGATGGTGTGTGTTGGTACCTACCTGCCAGGCCAGGTTTGAGACCAGGCTGTTTGCTCTTCTCATAGGTCTTCAGCATGAAGCCTGGGATCCCTGCCACCGTTTTCCCCTGGTCTGACCGGAGGCTCCCCCTTTTCAGGGCAGAGTGGTACACCCCACGGGGCATCTGGCTCATCTCCTGCCTCACCAGWGACGTCAGGAAGAGCTCAAATGCTGAACAGAGGGGGGTGGGGAAAGAAAGAGAAAGAAATTGGAAAAGAGGCGATAGTGGCATATTTGAATTCTGTTGTTGAAGTCTGCAATGGAACAAAATAGATAAAAAGTGCAAACCGCACCCATCTGGCACTCAGGAAGGCTAAATGAAACACTATTTGAAATAAAAACAAATACTATTTGAATTTGGGCAAACATACTGTATATAATGGATGCCATGATGGATGTCCCCAACCAGTATAAGACCAGAGAAGAGTATTCACAGTTTCACACACAATGGGAGACTATGGTGTAAACACACAGTTTATTTTTACGAGGCAAAGAAGGAAAAGAGTGGCCCGGGGCGTCTGGGAACAAAGCACGTCGACAAAAGGACATTGAGTGTCGGTTTACTTTTCAGAATTCCTCATCGTTTAATATAATTGACACGCTTCATTAAATTACATTGGAGCAGGAAACTGGAGTGGGGTAGAGTTTGGTCGAAAGAGGCTGTCGAGGGATTGGGGCAGAATTTCTGATTTATTCAAGTCAACTGCTCTGTGGTGCTGCGTTTCAGCATGTAGAGACAGTCCTCGGGGGGTATTGCTGAATAGTTTCACACAAAACAATTTAAAACGCTGCATTAAATCGAATACACTATTAAATCAGGATCCGAAAACACTTAGTCCCATCCTCAAAAGTTGGCACGGTGCTCAGTACTGACTGTGAATCTAAAGCGCTGTAGTGAGAGAGAGCGAGAGAGAGAGAGCGAGCACGTGTGTGTGTTGTGAGTATATGTGTCTAACARTACAGTAGTTATAAAAAGGACAGAAAAGGAAAAAACCAAGGTAGTTAGAGATGTGGGGTATATTAGATATGAGCAGCTTCTACCTGGCAGGACTGAGAGGGATGTGAGACCTAGGAGCTTCACATAGGATGGACCTGGAATGGACAAATCTTCTTCCTCCTCCTCCTCCTCTTTCTCCTTTACCTGTTCCTCCTCCACACTTTCAGGAAGTTTTGCGACCGGCCTGGCCTATCAGGAAGACAAACCAGCATACCAAAGACATGATTGGCTGACTGATTGCATTACACAACAATGATAAACAACCATTTGATTCATTATGAGTATAATGGATTAAAATCAGATTAAGATAACTTTTTGGGTCGATTGCACATAAGGTCCATACAAATTTTGACTTCCGCTTTCAACCCAACCCCGCCGATACATATACAGGTTTTTGGAGAGGTGCGGAGGGCTACCACACTGGGTGCCCGGGGAGCTGTTGCTGTGGCAGGTTAAGTGTCTTGCTCAAGGGCACAACGGCAGGAAATGTCATCTAGGRCTCGAACAGGCAACCCTCCCGTTGCTGGCCTGCCTCTCTTACCGCTAGGCTACCTGCCGCTCCAGAGATTAATTACTACTACATAACGTTGCTAGGTGGTTGTAGGAACATTGGGMGAGCGTTGCTATCCAGTGGGACTCTCACCTGCTCGGGGAGGTGAAGGAGCGTGTGCACTGCCTCTGAGAACTCTGACAGAGCCTTGTATCCACAACTGGCCACCTCAGGTTCCTGGAACACACAAACCCATCAAAACAAAAACATGCCGAGATCTGGGATTTGGCTAGTCTGGGAAGCAGGCTGATTTCTCCACCAACCTTGTTGAGAGCGTAGCCCCAGAGAAAGCTGACCACCTGCTCTTTGAGTTTCTGAAGGAGAACAAGCCATAGTTAAGGGCGAAAAGGCCTCAAATCACATCGAAATGAAATGCTGCACAAAAACAAAAAACACTTGTTAAAATTGCCATTGGTAAAATATGGGCCCCAGGTGTGTTATGCATAGTCAACAGATTTGGAGGACAGGTRGTGTACCTCGTACTCCTCTGTCTTGACAGTGAGCTGTGGCAGCAGAGCCAGGAGCTCTGCTATGGCCTTGACCACCAGAGGTCTAGAGTCACAGCTCAGCTTAGGGCCCAAGGCTATCCATGTGGAACCCACATCCACCACCTGGAAAAACAGCATCAATGTTTACCACCTGAAGACAACGTTATCTTAGGGGGTTTATTGAATTATGCTTATTGTAACAAACACATACCAAGTAAGACAGTATTCATATACAATATTCATATTCAATATTCAGACATCTTAGGAAATTTAGTGGCAGTGCGTGTGTGTGTGTGTGTGCGTGCGTGCATGCGTACGTGTGTGTGTGTCTGTGTGTGCGTCAGGGTTTCCATTAGGCAAATGTGACGCCGGACAACGCGACGAGAATATCTTCAATTTACCAGCCATTTGAGAAATTTACCGGACAGATATGCTTTAGGGCGTTCACTCACGGTGTTCAGAATCTTAACAAAACATGCAACTCCTGTAATGAAGCAGGCAATAAAACGTCCTTTTCAAACAGTTGCCAAAATGCAATTCACAGGAAAAAAGGGGAAAATAAACACTTAATCAGCACTTGCACTTGACCCCCCCGTAACACCACCAGCGAAACCCCCTTTCTAGCTCTGACAGCTACGTTGAGGAAAAATATACTTTCTATGCCTGTGATATATGGTTGTCCCACCTAGCTATCTTAAAGATGAAGGCACTAACTGTATGTCTCTCTGGATAAGAGCGTCTGCTAAATGACAAATGTTAAAAGCACACCTGATGCGAGCGATATATGACAGATCTCCATTCAAAAATTAGAAAGAGGGTGAAAGAAAGTTGATCTGAAAACCAATAGAACAGATATGAAATGGCATATGAGGAAGTCTTTCGTTGGCAGCTGTGTGGCAAAAGGCCTAGCTGATTATTGAGCTGCTGCTGTCAGTGAAAAGCATCTAAAGTGTGTGAAGAGAATGCGCCTTGAGTATAATTTCAAACAATGAGGCGAAGATAGCCTGTAGGTGTGTCTCTCTCTCCAAAATGTATCTCTCTCTCCAAAAAGTATGTGCTCAACTCTCCAGAATCCACTCCGCTGTCTCCCACCAATTCTTGCGCATTCATTGTTCTATGTGAATTTATTGCCCTTTGACTGTTTTTTTTAAATATTTTTTATATATATAGCAATTCCTTATTACATCTGTCACCAGTAGTAAATGTACTGTTAATCCCCGTCATTTGGTTACATTCATTTATGTTAACGCATTTGTATTACTAATTAGGCCTACAGTTATTTTGCATTCTCATTCTCGGAGTGGAACTGTCATTTGCAGAGTTCACAACCTGCTACACTTGTGAGAAACAAGTTTGGTTTTTATTTTATAACTATCATTTATGAGTTGTCCATTTTTTCATTGTCTTTTGTTTGGAGTGCTCCATGTGAGCAATGAGCATGGGTTTGGTCTCTCTGTCTTGTTAATGATAAGGAAGCGCGACCGCACGCACGCACACAACACAACGAGCGTACCTGGCCTGCTGCGCGCAAATGTAGGAGTGCCCATTTGGGGATGTTTGCTTTCTGATTGTCTTAGTCACCACAACCACCACTAATAAATTACTGAGAAGCTCAGCTTAAGTCAACAAAGTCTGTTTTTTTAACATCCATTGCGAATGATTGCCTAAGAGTTCCTCAAAGTAGGCCTATTTGGTAAATCTTTCCAACAATCTCCCCCTCGGTAATCACCAAGCCTCCATGTGAAAGAGCAAAATATCATAATCGAATCATCCCATATATCCAGTGGAAACTTCATAAAATAGCCTACCTTTCCCTTGTGCAAAAACAGCTGTTTGTCCCAAGCTCACTGGGGGAAACTCTGAGAGCCCAGAATAGGCTAGTTGATACATTGTTGCAAGTTCGCTAGCTACAGCTTTGGGCAGAATCCAGTGAGGATTTGATAGAATTTTGCACTTCACGAGCAAAAGTCAAGACAGATAAGGGAGGCAGACAGGCAAAGTAGAGAGATGAATGTGATTGAAGGAACCATCATTTTTAATCAGTAGGCTATATTTTCTACTGTTTTTATTTGTCGGCTTTATCTATTTTGAATTGGTTGACAATGGAAGTTATAGGCCAACGGCTGCATTGGCCATCTCGGAGTTCCATGTGCTCATTTATGATATTTCGCAGCCAATGATTACGGTAATGTGTCCATATGGCAGAGGCTGGTGCTCTCGCATTAGTTGAATTTAAACTTTTATATTTAAATTATTTGAACTTCTCTAGGGTAGGGGGCAGCATTTTCACGTTTGGATGAAAAGCATACCCAAATTCAACTGCCAGCTACTCATCCCCAGAAGATAAGACATGCATATTATTCGATTTGGATAGAAAACACTCTGAAGTTTCTAAAACGGTTTGAACCATGTCTGTGAGTATAACAGAACTTATTTAGCAGGCGAAACCCCGAGGACAAACCATTCAGATTTTTTTCAATGGATTTTCATTGGGAATCCAGATTTCTAATTTACCTTCTTGCAGTTCCTACCGCTTCCACTGGATGTCAACAGTCTTTAGAAATTAGTTGAGGGTTTTTCCTTTGTGTAATGAAGAAGTACGGCCATTTTGAATCAGGGTCACTTGTTGTGTCCTGTTTGATAGAGGCGCATGACCAGAAGGCTAGCTACAGTTTGTTTTAATCCTGTATTGAACATGGATCATCCCGTCTTCAATTTTATCTATTATTTACGTAAAAAAATACCTAAAGTTGTATTACAAAAGTAGTTTGACATTTTTTGGCAAAGTTTACAGGTAACTTTTGAGATATTTTGTCGTCACGTTTCACAAGTTGGAACCGGTGTTTTTCTGGATCAAACGCGCCAAATAAATGGACATTTTGGATATATATCGACGGAATTAATCGAACAAAAGGACCATTTGTGATGTTTATGGGACATATTGGAGTGCCAACAACAGAAGCTCGTCAAAGGTAAGGCATGAATACATCGCAGTGCTAGCTGCGCCACCAGAGTCTCTGGGTTCGCGCCCAGGCTCTGTCGCAGCCGGCCGCGACCGGGAGGTCCGTGGGGCGACGCACAATTGGCATAGCGTCGTCCGGGTTAGGGAGGGTTTGACCGGTAGGGATATCCTTGTCTCATCGCGCTCCAGCGACTCCTGTGGCGGGCCGGGCGCAGTGCGCGCTAACCAGGGTGGCCAGGTACACGGTGTTTCCTCCGACACATTGGTGCGGCTGGCTTCCGGGTTGGAGGTTGGGTTGTGCTTCGGAGGACGCATGGCTTTCGACCTTCGTCTCTCCCGAGCCCGTACGGGAGTTGTAGCGATGAGACAAGATAGTAATTACTAGCGATTGGATACCACGAAAATTGGAGTGCCAACAACAGAAGCTCGTCAAAGGTAAGGCATGATTTATATTTTTATTTCTGCGTTTTGTGTCGAACCTGCAGGGTTGAAATATGCTTCTCTCTCTGTTTACTATGGTGCTATCCTCAGATAATAGCATCGTTTGCTTTCGCCGAAAAGCCTATTTGAATTCTGACATGTTGGCTGGATTCACAACCAGTGTAGCTTTAATTTGGTATCTTTCATGTGTGATTTAATGAAAGTTAGATTTTTATAGTAATTTATTTGAATATGGCGCTCTGCATTTTCTCTGGCTTTTGGCCAAGTGAGACAGTAGCGTCCCGCCTAAACTCAGATTTTTGGATATAAATATGAACTTTACCAAACAAAACATACATGTATTGTTTAACATGAAGTCCTATGAGTGTCATCTGATGAAGATCATCAAAGGTTAGTGATACATTTTATCTCTATTTATGCTTTTTGTGACTCCTCTCTTTGGCTGGAAAAATGGCTGTGTTTCTCTGTGGCTATGTACTGACCTAACATAATCGTTTGGTGTGCTTTCGCCGTAAACCCTTTTTGAAATCAGACATGCTGGCTGGATTCACAACAAGTGTAGCTTTAATTTGGTGTCTTTCATGTGTGATTTCATGAAAGTTAGATTTTTATAGTAATTTATTTGAATTTGGCGCTCTGCATTTTTACTGGCTTTTGGCAATATCCCAGAGAAGTTAACTAAGATTTGTATGATTTCCACATGACATTGATTTTGAGAAACAAAAACATTATTGAAATGAACCTGATCCACAAAAACACTTATATGAAAATACTAACTGACAGGCAGATTGGTAGAAATGGTAGGATAAATTGTATGCTTCCCCAAACTTGGAACTCACGCGCCACCTATGAAGTTATGAAATAATTGCCTCCATCTTTCTATGGTCTGATTTTCAAGAACGTGAAGACATGCCTCATAACATGAAGTAAAACATTCAGGTTTCAAACAATTAAGTATGTTTTCAAAACGCATACTGCCTCACGCTCACATTGTAAAGTGGTGGGTGACGCGTTGATAGCCTGCGTAACGTTGGTTTTTCTCCTGGTCAATTTGTCAGACCACAATTTTTTTTATTGCCGTTTTTTTTTTAAATCTGGCCAAAAGCCAGCAATTACCGGCTAACAGAAACCTGGGCGTGCACGTGTACTCTCACCTCGGTGCGGCAGAGCTCGTGTAGACCTTGCAGGGCCAAGGCAGCAGGGGTGGCCTGGTCTGGTCTGGAACACTGGGCCAGAGTGTGTGTGATGGCAGCCAGCATGTCCCCTCCGTGCTGGTAGGGCCTGGGACAGACGAGTCATTAAAACCTCTTTCTAGAAGTGAATTCAAAATCCACTCCTATCCCTTACCTCCAAGGCACTTTTGTAGCTCTGAAACTTTCGTAAGATTGAACAAGTGTATATCTAATATGGATCGAAGGGTGTAGGGTGCAGAAAAAGTGTGGAAGGGACGGTAGAGGGTGTAGGGCAGGGGTGGCCAACCCTCCTCCCGGAGAGCTACTGAGTGAGCAGGCTTTTGCGCCAGCCCCGCTCCAACACAATTTAATCAGCTAATCTAGGTCCCGATGAGCAGCTGGTCAGTTGAATTAGGTATGTTAGAGCAGGGACGGAGCAAAAGCCTGCACAGCCAGTAGCTCCCCAGGAGGAGGGTTGGACACACTTGGTATAGGGAAAGCGAGGGGCTTAGGAAGAACCCTGAGGGGACAGACCGTATAAGTCTCAGAGGAGTGTTGGAGCCCACCTCTCTCTGCAAATGTCTCTGACACAGGCAGCCCTGGCTAGAATCTGTTCCCACTGGGCCTCCTTCCCCAGGAGCACAGAGGACTTCTCGAACTGGGAGATCAGCCTCTGGAGGTCAGGGTACACACGGTCCTACAGCCCAGAGAGAAAGAGACACTTAATCCTAAACCAAGACCTCCAAAGTGTCAACTCCCGCCATCTGGGAAACAATGCATTGCAAATTAAACACTCTTCTGAAAGTGCAGTGTGGACAATCAGCTGGCATCATATATTGTATTGTTATTTGAATGTAAAAAAGTATTGTGTTTTGTTTGTGATCTGAAAAACAAGAAAACGTAATACAACTTTATATTGAATAGATATACACATCTATATATCTACACTATCGTTCAGAAGTTTAGGGTCACTTAGACCTTGTTTTGAAAGAAAAGCAAAAAAATGTGTCCATTAAAATAACATTAAATTGATCAGAAATACAGTGTTGACATTGTTAATGTTGTAAATGATTATTGTAGCTGTACAGAGGCCCATTATCAGCAACCATCACTCCTGTGCTCCAATGGCACGTAGTGTTAGCTAATCCAGGTGTCACGTTCCTGACCTTATTTCCTTTGTTTTGTCTTTATTTAGTTGGTCAGGACGTGAGCTGGGTGGGTATAGTCTATGTTCTAGGTTAGGTTTGTCTTATTGGCCTGATATGGTTCTCAATCAGAGGCAGGTGTTTTACGTTGTCTCTGATTGTGAACCATATTTAGGTTGCCTGTTTTCACTATTGGTTTGTGGGTGATTGTTCCTATTCGTGCGTTCATGTGTTCTATGTTCACTTGTTCAGGACTGTAGCTTCGTTGGTTTTCGTCTGTTTATTGTGTTTGTTCGTATTGAAAAAGTATTCCAATAAATATGGAAACGTACCACGCTGCGCTTTGGTCCTCCTCTCTTTCCACCGACGAAAGTCATTACACCAGGTTTATAATTTTAAAGGCTAATTGATCATTAGAAAACCCTTTCGCAATTAACCCTTTTGCAATGAAAACTGTTGTTTGGATTAAAGAAGCAATAAAACCGGGCTTCTTTAGTCTAGTTGAGTATCTGGAGCATCAGCATCTGTGAGTTCGATAACAGGCTCAAAATGGCCAATGAACTGAAGATCTCATACAACGCTGTGTACTACTCCCTTGACAGAACAGCGCAAACTTGCTCTAACCAGAATAGAAAGAGGAGTGGGAGGCCCCGGTGCACAACTGAGCAAGAGGACAAGTACATTAGAGTGTCTAGTTTGAGAAACAGACGCCTCACAAGTCCTCAACTGGCAGCTTCATTAAATAGTACCCGCAAAACACGTCTCAACGTCAACAGTGAAGAGGTGACTCAGGGATGCTGGCCTTCTAGGCAGAGTTCCTCTGTCCAGTGTCTGTATTCTTTTGTCCATCTTAATCTTTTATTTTTATTGGCCAGTCTGAGATATGGCTTTTCTTTGCAACTCTGCCTAGAAGGCCAGCATCTCGGAGTCGCCTCTTCACTGTTGACATTGAGACTGGTGTTTTGCGAGAACACTCCTGAGTGGCACAGTGGTCTAAGGCACAGCTTTGCAGTGCTAGCTATGCCACTAGAGATCCTGGTTCGAGTCCGGGCTCTGTCGCAGCCGGCGCACAATCAGCCCAGCGTCGTCCGGGTTAGGAGAGGGTTTGGCCGGCAGGGATGTTCCTGTCCCATCGCGCACTAGCGACTCCTGTGGCGGGCCGGGCGCAATGCACACTGACACGGTCGCCAGGTGTACGGTGCTTCTTCCGGGTTAAGCGGGCGTTGTGTCAAGAAGCAGTGCGGCTTGGCTGGGTTGTGTTTTGGAGGACACACGGCTCTCGACCTTCGCCTCTCCCGAGTCCATACGCGAGTTGCAGCTATGAGACAAGACTGTAACTACCAATTGGATACCACAAAATTGGGGAGAAAAAGGGGGTATAATTTTTTTTTTTAAACGATCCCACAACTAAAGAAGCCGGATGTGGAGGTCCTGGGCTGGCGTGGTTACATATTGTTTACGGTTGTGAGGCCGGTTGAACGTACTGCCAAATTCTCTAAAATGACATTGGTGGACATTCCTTCAGTCAGAAAGCTAACTGCACGCTCCTTCAAAATGAGACAAAATTGCACATTTTAGAGTGGCCTTTTATTGTCACCTGGTGCACCTGTGTAATGATCATGCTGTTTAATCATATTCTTGATATGCCACACCTGTCAGGTGGATGGATTGTCTTGGCAAAGGAGAAATGCTCACTTACAGGGATGTAAAAAAAATTGTGCACCAGATTTGAGAGGAATAAGCTTTTGTGCGTATGGAAATTTCCTGGGATCTTTTATTTCAGCTCATAAAACATGGGACCAACACTTTACCTGTTGCGTTTATATTTTTGTTCAGTATATACAGTTAAAGTCGTAAGTTTACATACACTTAGGTTGGAGTCATTAAAACTTGTTTTTCAACTACTCCACAAATTTCTTGTTAACAAACTATAGGTTTTGGCAAGTCGGTTAGGACATCTACTTTATGCATGGCACAAGTCATTTTCCCAACAATTGTTTAGACAGATTATTTAACTTATAATTCACTGTATCACAATTCCAGTGGGACAAAAGTTTACATACACTAAGTTGACTGCGCCTTTAAACAGCTTGAAAAATTCCAGAAAATGATTTCATGGCTTTAGAAGCTTCTGATAGGCTAATTGACATAATTTGACATAATTTGAGTCAATTGGAGGTGTACCTGTGGATGTATTTCAAGGCCTACCTTCAAACTCAGTGCCTCTTTGCTTGACATCATGGGAAAGTCAAAAGAAATCAGCCAAGACCTTATTTTTTTATTTTATTGTAGACCTCCACAAGTCTGGTTCATTCTTGGGAGCAATTTCCAAACACCTGAAGGTACCACGTACAAACAATAGTACGCAAGTATAAACACCATGACACCACGCAGCCGCCATACCGCTCAGAAGGAGACGCGTTCTGTCTCCTAGAGATGAACGTACTTTGGTGCGAAAAGTGCAAATCAATGCCAGAACAACAGCAAAGGACCTTGTGAAGACGCTGGAGGAAACAGGTACAAAAGTATCTATATCCACAGTAAAACGAGTCGCTCAGAAAGGAAGAAGCCACCACTCCAAAACCGCCATTAAAAAGCCAGACTACGGTTTGCAACTGCACATGGGGACAAAGATCGTACTTTTTGAAGAAATGTCCTCTGGTCTGATGAAACAAAAACAGAACTGTTTGGCCATAATGACCATCGTTATGTTTCGAGGAAAACGGGGGAGGCTTGCAAGCCGAAGAACACCATCCCAACTGTGAAGCACGGGGTGGCAGCATCATGTTGTGGGGGTGCTTTGCTGCAGGAGGGACTGGTGCACTTCACAAAATAGATGGCATCCCGAGGATGGAAAATTTTGTGGATATATTGAAGCAACATCTCAAGACAGTCAGGAAGTTAAAGCTTGGTCGCAAATGGGTCTTCCAAATGGACAATGACCCCAAGCATACTTCCAAAGTTGTGGCAAAATGGCTTCAGGACAACAAAGTCAAGGTATTGGAGTGGCCATCACAAAGCCCTGACCTCAATCCTATAGAACATTTGTGGCCAGAACTGAAAAAGCGTGTGCGAGCAAGGAGGCCTAAAAACCTGACTCAGTTATACCAGCTCTGTCAGGAGGAATGGGCCAAAATTTACCCAACTTATTGTGGGAAGCTTGTGGAAGGCTACCCAAAACGTTTGACCTAAGTTAAACAATTTAAAGGCAATGCTACCAAATACTAATTGAGTGTATGTAAACTTCTGACCCACTAGGAATGTGATGAAAGAAATAAAAACTGAAATAAATCATTCTCTCTACTATTATTCTGACATTTCACATTCTTAAAATGAAGTAGTGATCCTAACTGACCTAAGACGGGGAATTTTTACTTGGATTAAATGTCAGGAATTGTTAAAAACTGAGTTTAAATGTATTTGGCTAAGGTGTATGTAAACATCCGACTTCAACTGTGCACACACACATAGATATGTACATACAGGCCCCTCGGAAAGTATTCAGACCCCTGACTTCTACCATATTTTGTTACGTTACAGCCTTATTCTAAAATTGATTTTTTAAACTAATCTACACACAATATCCGATAATGACAAAGCAAAAACAGGTTTTTGAAAACCTTTGGCAGTGATTACAGCCTCGAGTCTTCTTGGGTATGACGCTACAAGCTTGGCACATCTGTATTTGGGGAGTTTCTCCCATTCTTCTCTGCCGATCCTCTCAGGCTCTGTCAGGTTGGATGGGGAGCGTTGCTGCACAGCTATTTTCTGGTCTCTCTAGAGATTTTTGCTCGGGTTCAAGTCTGGGGCTTGGCTGGGCCACTCAAGGACATTCAGAGACTTGTCCAGAAGACACTCCTCCTTTGTCTTGACTGTGTGCTTAGGGTCGTTGTCCTGTTGGAAGGTGAACCTACGCCCCAGGTGTGTGCCTTTCCAAATCATGTCCAATCAATTGAATTTACCACAGGTGGACTTGTAGAAACATCAAGCATGATCAATGGAAAAGATGCACCTGAGCTCAATTTCAAATCTCATAGCAAAGGGTCTGAATACTTACGTAAATAAGGTATTTCTGGTTTTTGCTTTGTCATTATCGGGTCTTGTGTGTAAATTGACAAGGATTTTTTATTTTTTATGTAATCAATTTTTAGAATAAGGCTTTAATGTAACAAAATGTGGAAAAAGTCAATGGGTCTGAATACTTTCCGAATGCACTGTATGTATATATTCACATAAAAAAAAGTATGAATTAGACTATTGCTCTCCCATCACTAACCTGTTTCTCCCACAGAGCGGTCATGAGGCGCAGTGCCACGGCCCTCAGCTTGGGGGCGCTGCCCAGCATCTGGAGAGTGTGGAGCACCTGGGGAAGACACAACTGACAACCACACAACACAGGTCAGAGAGGGGAAGCCACACACACAGACACACGTCAATATAAAGTATGATGTTAAGTTTGAGCCAATACACTATTCAATGACACTCATGCATAAATTGGTACACAGGAACCTTTCTTGGAAGGCTTTGCGTTAAGTCTATCTTGACCATATTCAATGTGAGGCAAACTCTAAAACTGAGCACTGTCCTTTGATGTTGAGACTCCTACTACTAGTTATAGCAGCTAAAGGTATAGCATTTTTCCACTGTTTGGGGATATGACTCAGCCTTTCAAACAGGCCAGCCGTGTGCAGTGCAGTAAGTACCTTGTGGGTCCCAAAGTTTGGCAGCGAGTACAGCACAGCGTGGGACAAGTCTGGGTCACACTCCTTCCCCAGCTTAAACAACAGAACATGAAGAAGGGATGGGACCTGCAGAGAGAGAGAGCGAGGGAGGGAGAGAAAGACAGGGGGAGGGGTGAGAGAGAAAGAGGGATAGGGAGGGAGAGAGAGAGAAAGAAAGAAAGAGATAGGGAGGGAGAGAGAGAGAGAAAGAGGGGGGTGGGAAAGAGAGAAAGTGAGTGAGTGACAGACAGACAGACAGGACAGGACAGACGGGGGCACACACTAGTTGAAGCATGTTTACTTGAAGCACTTTTCTTCTTGTATAGGGGAGAGTGGGAGTAAAGGGGGGGTAATATTCTACATTCTTGCCCGAGTTCTTCTCACCCACATCATTACAGGCCGCGCTAAGCTGCACACTGTCACAACCGATCCATCTCACCCGCCACCGCCACCCCCGCCGCCACACAGCGCAAGGAAGAGGCAAAGGAATCGTCGGGCTTTGAACTTTGAAAGTCGCGTTCCTGCGCTGGTGTTACCCCCCACTCCCTCCCCCGCTCTCAAGGAGCTCCTCATTCCTTAATTTCTTCCTTTCTTAATAACTTACTTCTGTCTCTCGCTTTTCACTCCCACTCTCTCGCCTTCCTTCTTTCCAACCCCCCACAGCTGACACACTGTTGTACAAAAGCAGAGTCTTGTCCCGGAGGCTTTTGCCATTCCAAGACACCTAAGTACGCTTCCTCTCTCTCCCACAAACCCTGACAAACATATAGAGCCTTGGGGGCAGAACAAACAGACAACCCCAGCCAAATTAGTGTCAGTTCTAGTGGAGGTATCATCATCATCATCCCAGGCCAAGACTAGAGAATATGGAAAGGGAACTGAGGGAAAATGAATCTGTTATTATAGAAAGCAATAAAGACAAATTAGGTAATGCACACACGTCCAACATACAGCCAGCCCTCCATACAGTATAGTGAAGGGGTGCCAAACAGCAGGCCCATGGGCCAAATAGAAAACTGTGGCCAGATAGGTACACAGGCAAAAATATGCTGCATTTGTTTGCTTGTTTTTGCTATGCAAGTAAGTGGAACAGCCTTGTGTTCTTGTGTTAAGTACATAAGGTATAGATGCAGTGCCTTCAACACATTACTGAGTACCACTCTCCATATTTTCAAGCATAGTGGTGGCTGCATCATGTTATGAGTATGCTTGTCATCTTTAAGGACTGGGGAGTTTTTCTGGATAAAACATAAATTAAGCTAACCCCATGCAAAATCCCAGAGGAAAACCTTGTTCAGTCTGCTGAATGCAGTTACCTTTCAGAGATGAAGTTACCTTTCAGCAGGACAATAACCTAAAACACAAGGCCAAATCTACACTGGAGTTGTTTACCAAGAAGATTGTGAATTAATTTCACAGAGCTTAAATCATTTTGAAAAAAATAAGGAAAAAATGGGCAAATGTTGCACAATCCAGGAGTGGAAAGCTCTTAAAGACATACCCTGAAATACTGACAGCTGTAATCATTGCCAAAGCTGCTTCTAACAAAGTATTGACTCAGGGATGTGAATACCTATGCAAATATGATATTTTAGTATTTCAATTTCAATAAATTAGCAAGAATTTCTAAAAACATGTTTTCACTTTGTCATTATGGGGTATTATGTGTAGATGGGTGAGGTTTTGCCTTTATTTCCCTTCATTTTGAATTCAGGTTGTAACACTACAAAACATGGAATAAGTAAACAGGTATGACTTCTTTCTGAAGGCACTGTAAGGCTTAATAACAACCTCCGGAATGGGAATGCTCAGTGGTTCCCTCCTAAAATCATATAGCCCCTCCTACCCCCAACAGTGTAAACTGTTCTAACTTCTGAACTGAGACGGTGCGGGATTAACTCCCTGTGCCCCCCCCAATAACAGGGACGTAGCCTCTGGCCCCTCCCCATGGATAGCAGGCCTCCCTCTCTTGGCCAATATCCATGATCTTATGGACACCATGGTGAGATCAGGAATGTCACTTACCAGTTAGCGCAAACATGGGATGCATTGGATTGATAGAATTCCGCGTCACTGTCAGTGTGCCTACCATTATTTACTTTCATCACTACTATACATGTTTCCATGTCTCCACTTAACTCTGTTGGCCCCCTGGTTTGGGTTGAAATTGTGTGCAATTGGTTTCATCCAAAAACGTTAGCTTCAAAGGCCAGGGACTTAAGTTAAGTGCGCCGTGAAAGAGCTATTTTCAGTTCTTATAAAATCCAATTACATTTTGAGGGAATCCTCTGAAATGCCCCAATGGGCGCCCCAAACGGTCGTGTCAGAGCAGAGGTTAAAGCCACTACTCCATGCCTTGCTTCCTTCTTTCCTTCCTTCCTTCCGGGAGTAAAAGAGTGAGAGAAAGGTGTCCTTCTCTGACCCTCAGTCCCGTCCGCGACGCCTCTGCCACTGCTATGCCTTCATTAGCATAACGCGCTTATCGCTCCCCGTTCGCCCACACCTTGCCCTGTTGCCTAGCAACCCTAACATCTGCATGGCTTATCATTGGGGAGGGGGGGTTCTCTCCCTTGCCGTTTTTTTGTGTGCCTTTGAGGGAACGGCCACCTGTGTTCCCCAATACAATAACTTAGCACCTCTGCAATTATATTAAATGCACCGTTGTAAAAATCTGGGGCCATATGGTGTCAAACTACTCAGAGTACGATCAGTTTTGCCTTTCACATTTCAGTAAGTAAGATTACTTAAACAGGGGGAACCTGATCCTAGATCAGCACTCCTACTCTGAGAAGCTTGAAACATACAGCCACAGATCTTTACAACAGTGCATTGAGTGTAACTACAGAGTTTAGATGGTGACTGAATGGTTGATTACTGTGTTGGTAATTGTGTTGCCTGTTCTTCTTGGTTAAAGACTAGGTCCTTCCTTCCGTTGTTGCACTGCAGTGCCTGAAGACACTACAAGTTAGCATTGTAGTGACAAGACAGTAAGTAGAAAACATGAATAATACTGTAGATACTAGCCTAGCGTGTTTCTATTTGTGGCTTGTAAATCTCGTGTTTGCAGCACCCTAGTGCCTGCAGGCTACGGCAGCCGCAGTGGTGGTGTTGTGATTTAGCCTCCTGGTTACTGAGAGACGTGGGGGTGGGGAGGGGGGGGGGGATTAGCCCACAAGCGAATGGTGTAAAGGAGAAATTAATCAGCCCATAAAAACTGTATATGGGGTGTCGACACACACACACACACACGTGCACAAACACACACTGTAACGACACAAACATGCTTCATACTGTACACACACACACACACACACACACACACACACACACACACACACACGGAAATACCATGGGTATAAAAGGCACCAATAACTTACTGCTCCCCACTTAACTAGCAGAACAACAGGCGCTCAGGGAGCAATTACAGAATCAAAAGGTGTGCACTAAGCCATCTAATGAGCGCTGCAAATAAGGGTGATATACAATGTGACATTTCTTTATTGTCTATAGCAGGTGATAGTCCTCCAGGGTCGCAGTGTCTGACGGTTTTAATCCTTTGCCTTTCAACCGGCGGTATATAGTGCATCCGGAATGTATTTGAACCCCTTCACTTTTCCCACATTTTGTTATGTTACAGCCTTATTCTAAAATGGATTCAATCGTTTTATTTCCCCTTCATCAATCTACACACAATACCCCATAATGACAAAGCAAAAACAGGTTTTTAGAAATGTTTGCAAAAGTATTGCAAATAAAAACTGAAATATCGCATTTGCATAAGTACTCAGACTCTTTACTCAGTACTTTGTTGAAGCACCTTTGGCAGCGATTACAGCCTCGAGCCTTCTTGGGTATGATGCTACAAGCTTGGCACATCTGTATTTGGGGAGTTTTTCCCATTCCTCTCTGTAGATCCTCTCAAGTTCTGTCTGGTTGGATGGGGAGTGTCGCTGCTATTTTCAGGTCTCTCCAGAGATGTTCGATCGGGTTCAAGTCCAGGGATCTGGCTGGACCACTCAAGGACATTCAGAGACCACTCCGAAGCCACTCCTACGTTGTCTTGGCTGTGTATTTACGGTCGTTGTCCTGTTGGAAGGTGAACCTCTAGAGCAGGTTTCAATCAAGGATCTCTGTACTTTGTTCCGTTCATCTTTCCCTCGATCCTGACTAGTATCAGTCCCTGCCGTATGATGCTACCACCACCATGCTTAAGCCGGAGGGATGGTATTGCCAGGTGATGAGCAGTGCCTGGTTTCCTCTAGACGTTACGCTTGGCATTCAGGCTAAAGAGTTCATTATTGGTTTCATCAGACCAGAGAATCTTGTTTCTCATGGTCTGAGAGTTCTTTAGGTACCTTTTGGCAAACTCCAAGCGGGCTGTCATGTGCCTTTTAGTGAGGACTGGCTTCCGTCTGGCGACTCTACCATAAAGGCCTGATTGGTGGAGGGCTGCAGAGATGGTCGGGTTCTTGGTCACCTCACTGACCAAGGCCCTTCGCTCCCGGTTGCTCAGTTTGGCTGGGTGGCCAGCTCTAGGAAGAGTGTTGGTGGTCCCAAACGTCTTACATTTAAGAATGATGATGGCCACTCTCTTCTTGGAATCCTTCAATGCTGCAGAATTGTTCGGTACCATTCCCCAGATCTGTTCCTCAACCCAATCCTGTCTCGGAGCTTTACGGACAATTTCTTCGACCTCATGGCTTGATTTTTGCTCTGACATGCACTGTCAACTGTGGGAGCTTATATATAGACAGCTGTGTGCCTTCCCAAATCATGTCCAATCAAATGAATTTACGACAGGTCGACTCCAATCAAGCTGTAGAAACATCTCAAGGAAAATCAATGGAAACAGGATGCACCTGAGCTCAATTTCAAATCTCATAGCAAAGGGTCTGAATACTTTCCATATGCACTGTAGTGATAGCAACAAACAGGGTTGTGTTCAGTAGGGAGATAATGTTTGGAAGCAGAGTGAAACAGGGAATAAGAATGCACATTTTTGTTTTCAGTTTCAAAGCGATTTGCTCCAGTTTACCGTTCTGAACAAGACAGGGCAGGCAAAAAAAAATATGCATAACGTTTCTGTATTTTTTGTTGTTGCAGGATGTAACATCATACGAAATGGATGACGGTGTGCACAATTTTCGGGGACCCATTTTGGCTCGTGAGCTCTACTTTCAAAACTACTGGCTGAAATTATACAAAACCTTTTAACGCATCTTTAAGTGATTCAATAAAAACTATTGTTCATCCCCAAAAAGTATGACAGTTCTGTGTTTCCTAGAGTTGAACTTTATATAACTTTCAGTCATGTATGAATGTGGGTCTTGCGTGTGGTCAACAGTAACTTCAATAAAATGAGGCTTCAGCATGCGGTTTCCAGTAGCTACCTGTGCGGGGTCTGCCTGGGCGATGGCAGCTGCGGTTTTCAGGGCCAGTCTGCAGACGTCCTGCTGACCGGTGACCACCAGGTGAGCCACGGTAAGGGTGAGGGGAGAGGGGACGCGCTGGCTCAGGGGCAGGGCCGAGGTCACCGCCAAGAGCCACTCGCTAGCCGCCACCGGGTCCCCTGTCACCTGGCGTAGGACCTGGGTGGCCACCAGCACCTCACTGGACCACGGGCTGAGGGGTAAGGCTAACTGGGACACCTTCTGGTAAGGAGTAGGAAAGAGAGTGGGGATAAGGGGGAGATGAGGGTTGGTGGGGGGTTGGCAGAACTATGGGTATAAAGACCATATGCTAACAAGAATGCAGGGCATCATATTTACAGTATGACACACGTACTGTTAACTTGGCATATTTCATTGCTTGGCATTAATCAATAAAAAAGGTAAATCTGGAGGTAAATCCGCTTCAAGTTTTTTTGTGAGTAGGCCTTTATAGAAATTAACTAAGAAGTGCATTTGTTTACCTCAGCAGGCTTGGAGGACTCTCTCTGGGCATTCTGTAGGAGGCTCTGGGCCAGGCTCTGGTTACGTGTGTGTGTGAGGGGGTCCGTCAGGGGCTCCATGAGGGAGGAGCAGGAGAGGACCTGCAGGAGAGGCAGCACCAGCACCGGGGTCCCCCAGGGGGGTCGCTCACACTCTGGGGGGGCCAGACTTAGGGCTGCAGGGGGTAAAGATATCATCATTAAGAGGGTTGGGGTGTAGGGATGGAGAGAGAGGGAGCGATGAGTGTGTGGATAGCCGGAGGCAAGTATAGTGGAGAGAGACAGAGAGAGGTGCATGTAGGGAAGGTAGAGAAAAGAGAGGCGAGTGTGGGGGAGGGAGAGAGCGTGGAAGAGTGAGACAGGTGAGAGTAGTAGAGAAAGAGGCAAAAGGAACGAGTGAGAGAGGTGAGTGAGTGAGAGTGAGAGAGGTGAGTTTAGAGGAGAAGAGAGAGGGACAAAGAGAGGGACCAGTCTGTGTAAGGAGAGGAAGCTGAGAGAGAGTTGATACCCAGTGTAAGCAGCCCGGTCTGCTGGGACGCTGAGGCCTCGAGAAGGAGCAGAGCCAAGCCCACCATCATGTCCTCCACAGGGAACTCCTGGAAAAACACACACATGCACAGTCACACGCACGCACTTTCGAGGAAGTGAGAATACAAACTGACAACCTCCTCAACACAAACACATACACACACATCCCAACCCCGAGGGGTCTTGAAAACGCAGGGATCGTAAGCGCAGCACACTGAGCTCAAAAGATTCCCTCTCAGTCTCCAACCCCCGGAGGAATCTTTGGAGCTGTGTGTGCTCCCCAACCAATGCTTTGAGGAGATTAGGATCGCACAGCGAGGCGGATCTGGATACATTGAGCGGGAGCTGTCGACAGAATCCTAACAAACCTCCACAGCCACAGGCAGACAAACAAGCTAAAGAGCTGCTGTGCTTTGTGTCTGTCTGTGGGGAAACGGTTTGCTGGGGGTTCTTCCTTCTCAGAAATATAACATAACCATAAACAGCGGTGCAACGTCTGAAAGAGCGTGAAGCAAGAGGCTGATCTCATTAGAAGCCACACAAACTGCTTCCTGATCTGTGCAGATGAAGGAGATAAGACAAGGTGAGGAAGCAATTTTAAACTATTGAGATGTAGCCCAGGTCTACTTTGGCTTGCGCGGCTGGCTCACCTCTGTGCGGGTGGAGAGGAGCTGGTGCAGTAGTTGGAGTAGTGGTCTGCAGTCTCCGCTAAGCTTCAGACTTAGCTGACAGGCACACAGCAGCTGCAGGGCCAGCCGGGCCCTCTCACTCCCCCAGTCGGCCACCTCCAAGGCCGGGATCATGGCCTCCACGAGGCCCCGCAGCTCCAACACTGCCTCCACACTGTCCACCTGAAGATGGAGACATAACACAGGCCGCGTCAATGATCATACCATACCTGCTATGTTGTGTCTTTCACATGTGCTGTATTGTGCTATGCTATAGTGGGTTCACAGGTTCATGTCTACACTGTAAATGGTGTGTTTCCTCAAAGAAACAAAAAGGAAAATCAATCTCATCTCACCTGCATGTGAGGAACTAGTTCGTAGAGACAGCGAACCAGGCTGTGGCATACCACAGGGCTCTGTCCCGGGTCCTCTTCATTTTCCTGGTCTTTCTTCTTTTCCTGGTTGTGATCCCCTGGCTGGGGGGGCAGTAGGACCCTGAGGAGGCTGTGTCTGAGCAGAGCGTACTCTGGCAGCCGCTGGGGCTCACAGTACAGGTAGCGGAGGAAGGGGGCCAACATGGTCACGTACGCAGACTCACCCCTACACGTGTTATATGCATGCACACACACGCACAGATAGGGTAAATCTACGTTAAACACACACTTGCACGTCCATGTAGTAAAATGTAACTTTAAAGCAGATTTAAAGTAGATAATATCACGCCTCGAAGAAGAACACAAATCAAACAGGTGAACTAGCTGACAGTCATGTCATGAGTTATGGAGGACGCTCCAGCTGTACGACCAGATGACTTGGACATGTTTGAAGGCCGAGCAGTTCGGCCTCTCCTCTAGTTGGTTCGCGGGGCTGGCCAGGGAAGAAAACCCTTTAGCTAACCTGTCAGCGGCCCGCTGGATGAAGTCGTCAATCTCCAGCAGCAGAACGGGCCAGCAGTCAGGACGGTTCTCCAAGACGATGATGTATGGATGGGGGCTGCTCCTGTAACATATTAATTTATTTGTTTGGCTTTGCTTTGGGCTACTGGTAGGTATGCAATCTCTATGGATGTGTGAAGATGAGTTATGTTTGCTCACACGCTGTAAATAAATCAGTAAAATTAGTGTGCGTCCCAAAGCGGCAACCTATTCCTTATGTGGTTCACTACTTTTGACCAGAACACTATGGGCCCTGGTCAAATGAAGTTCACTATGTAGATAATAGGATGGCATATGGGACGCATCCATAGTGTCTTATAACCCCATATGTCTAGGCAGCAAAGACACTTAAATAAACAAATCATTCATAATCAATTATCCCACTTGTTTATCTGTCTTCCTTCGTCTCATTTAGCTGACAAGGCCAATGCAAAGCAATCAAGGTTTCAGGTTTCAAGTCCATGTGAAAAGTGCCGGTCCGCTGGAGTTTAGTTTGAAAGCTAATGCAACACATGCGCATGAACATATAAAAAACAGGGGGAAAAAGACATTTGGATATTAGGTTTCACGTATTCTGTTCCCTTATTTAGATATTTCATTATATTACAGGCCAGTGGGTAATAGTGTAGATATTAGGGCCACTTCGTTGTGCTCAAAGTCTTTCCCTGAATGAGTGTGAGTCTAGCAGAAGCCAGGCCTTGAAGAAGGGTGTGACTGACTGATGCATCTGGGCCTCATCGACTAAGAGTTTCTCAGGCAAATGTTCTTCTGAATAACTTAATGTTGAGGTCAAAGGCTGTTTACACAGCCACCCTAAATCAGATTTTCTTTCTATATCCGATATCTCTTTCTGACCCTCCACACACAGTTTTACATGTGACCCATATCAGATTTGCGCATTCACACTGACGTAGCATTTGAAGTAGCACGCAGATGCAATGCTCATTTCCCGTCCCTGTTCCTTAAAAAGTTGGTGGTTGTCATGCTAACGGCAGGTTATGTGCAATAAGATACACGTCAGAGCAAAAAAAAAATCTGATATGAGCGTCCTGACAGAGGGTTTGTATCAGAATTGAGATCCACATATGGAAGTGGTATAAATTGGAAGTCAAAAGATCAGATTCCATGTGGGTTTTTGTTGTTGTTAATGTTTACACATTTTACATTTTAAACAGTTTAGATAGGTATCAGATATGCAAATAATTGCCAAAAGACCTGAATTGGACTGCTGCATAAACGCAACTAACATCCTAAAATGACCACAGAACTCTGAATTAGGTCAGATATCAGTCAGCAGCTTAATCTTGTCACAAAATTGTTTCACTGAGACGTGACCTATCCATCAAACAATATATAGTCACATTTAGATGTAGTAATTAGCTAAGAATCTGTCTTAGTTGGAAACAAGCCAAATAGTCTTAATATAGGGCTTTTACTTTTTAGTCCATCTTAAAACAGATATTTTGTTGTCATGCTGAGCCTTAAAAATGGGCATAACCAGAGGCTTTCAAATTTCTTCGGTCTACAAAGCTGTGTAACTTGGCAGACGAGTTCTTCTTCTGACCTGCCCAAAGTGTACATAGATTCCTCCAGGACAATGGATCCACTTCTGACCACCAAGCTTCAGAAAGGTTGATGTAGGCAAGTCCTATGCCTCAAGCTAAGGCTAATGGAGTTTAGGCCGACAAGAAAGCAGCTCACATAGGAAACCTCTCTACCCAACAAAGTCCATGGCAATGCCTTTAAATGGCCTGGCTGTCATTGTAACAGGATCTTGCCTTATCTACTGTCAGACTGGACAACAAAAGAGAGGGGGCACAAAAAACATTACGAGGAGGCCAAAGCCAAAGAAGCCTCTTCCGAGGCTAATGCCTGCCCTCGCCCCTCCTCCCAGTCTTCCCCCTGCCACCTGGGGGTTGGGGCAGGGCTGGCGTCAGGCAGACTGTGCCCAGGCTAAGATCTGGCCACCGGCCGACTGGCGAACAGAGGGGCTGTGGTGCTCCTGGTCCCAACAATCCACAATGATGTTCAATTAGGTCAGAAAAGGAGCTCCAGTCCTGATTCTGGCAGAGTAGTTGTAAGAGGGAAATGGTTGACTGTCTTAGTGGTTAAAGAAAAGTAGGTAAACTCTGAACACCGGTGGAGCTGAAGAGGGCAAAGGCTCTTTTATGAAAAGTGATTCAAGGATTACAATAACGAGGATATAGCATCCCACTCTTTAGAATCTGAATGAGTAAACCAACCTGAAGTCTACATTTCAAGAGAGATTGGACATGGCCTTTGAACAAGACAAAGGCCCAGGTTAAAACAACACACTTGTGGCAGGGGGACATTGCCTGCAGACAGACAGGCGTGATTCTGACCACTGCCCCACGTCAATCATTGCACGCGCCACTGAGTGCCTCCAACACTGGAGGAAGGACGTCTCTCTCTCTCTCTCCCTCTCCCTCTCCCTCTCTCTCGTGTGACTGACCAGCTTGCCTGCCACAGTCTCTTGCGGAACAAAGCATCCCCCTTCCTTTACCTCCCCCTTCCCCTTCCCTCCACGTCCCATGCCGTAATCTGTCTGACTATCTCTCTATCCCTCTCCTCAGGTTCCCCGTGGTTCGTCTCAACCTCCAGTTCAATGCGGCCTATCCATCAGGCCTTCTTTCTCTCCAGACAGGCCAGACAGACCCACCATTACCTGCTTTCACAGCCAGACAATGGAGGGAGCAGGAAGCCGACAAGACTGACCTTGCTACCTTGCCATTGTTGAACTGCAAGTTCATTGGCAGTGGCAGAATAAAGGGCGCTGGGTTGGAGGGTAACAGGGCTTTAAAATCAAAGTTTGTCGTCTTCAGATTTTAAAAGTGGTCTGAAGTCCACATCCCACACCATTGGTTGTGTAGATACACTATACCAGGCTATATGGCTGAAGTTATAATGAATAGAAAAGATTTGGAAATTAGATAGTGTTCATCTTTTCCATTCATTTGTGATTGAGGCAAACAGCTGGATCTAGCCCACATAACAGATGGCGTGCAACATGAACACACCTCCCCCATTAGACCAGTTAGGACACGTGTCAAACTCCTTCCACAGAGGGCCGAGTGTCTGCGGGTTTTCACGCCACCCTTGTACTTGATAGATTAATAAAGTCATTAATTAGTAAGGAACTCCCCTGACCAGGTTGTCTATGTCCAAAAACCCGCAGACACCGTCCCTTTACAGCTAGAATCCTTAAATACAGCATTTTATTCATAAAAAAAAAAAAATTATAAATGAAGGATAAATACCCATTTATTCTTGAAGAATAAATCAAAGTTTGTCACGTGCACCAAATACCGAATGATAAGGGTAGCAATTTCACAATGCAAAGTGATTTTTCCTCCCCAAGATAAAGTTTCTTTCCAACTTTGTAACCTCAAATCAAATCAAAGTTTATTTGTCACGTGCGCCAAAAACAACAGTGAAATGCTTACTTACAGGCTCTAACCAACAGTGCAAAAAAGGTATTAGGTGAGCAATAGGTAAGTAAAGAAATAAAAACAGTAAAAATACAGTGAAAAATAACAGCAGCGAGGCTATATACAGTAGCGAGGCTACATACAGGCACCGGTTAGTCGGGCTGATTGAGGTAGTATGTACATGTAGATATGGTTAAAGTGACTATGCATATATGATGAACAGAGAGTAGCAGTAGCGTAAAATATACTTGTCTTATGAGTTTAGTTAAACTGCTGTATCCTATCAGAACCCAAAATATAATTTTGTTTTACTCCAAAGTTTGTAAACAAACACTGTATAGCCTCAAAACATGGTTCAAACTATAATGTTGATATAATGGATGGTCAGTCCTTGCATCCATAGCTTTGTCTATGAATTTGAGAGCAGTTACATTTCTCCAGCTCCATCTCTTAGTTGTTTTTTACAAAACAGGGATGGGGAGAACACTTTGTTACTGTTATAATTAAGGATTCTAACTTTAACTGCCCAATTAACTTTGAACTGTCCTTTTAAGAACCCACCAGTCTGGCAATGTGTGCAGGTTACGCTGACTCCCAGATGAACTCAGATCACACAAAAGGAGGTGGGGGTTGGGGTGAGGGAGACACGACAGGGCCTCACCGGGAGAAATGTATACAAGCTTTAGTGCCACACCAAGTCGGAATCGGAAATCGTCGGACGCCCAGGAGATGCAGCTGAATTGAAGCCCGTCTGGTTGGGTGGGACCGACAAGGTTATGGGGACAGACAGACAGATACAGGACGTGATCCTGGGAGAATGTCGCTCGTTTTCGCACCGGACCGCCTGAACACCCCCTCCTTCTGGTCCCGCTGGGTAGTTAAGTGGCTTAGTGTCTCTGTGGAAGATTGAGCGGAGCAGCGGCGGGCAGACGGTCAACAATGGGCACCTAGTGGGCATTCTTCATTAATCCCGCAGCATTTACAATCGCCCGGCAGAGCCAGGCGCATCCACCAATGGCGGAGCGGGGCTGTCGGCCCGGCGGCTCCACCCTGCTGCCCCAGGCACATTCATCTTCTCACCAGGGAATGACAGGGAGTGAGACGGAGAAGAGATGTAAAGAAGGGGAAAAGGTAACAATAAAATGGAGGGAAATATAGAGGAAGGGGGGAGGTATAGAAAGAGAGATACAGGTATGGTGTGAGAAAACAAGAGGGATGGAGAAAGATAGAGAAAAGATAGGCCTAGCTTGCATCTGTGTCTTTTTACCCAACACTCTGTAACTGATTTCGGGGGCCCCAGGATCTTGGCAGAGGTCCACATCAAAGACTGGGGTAGGGAAAACGAGGACAGGGGAGGGGGAGGATTCTCTCTACAGGCTTTGAGAAAAGCATCAATTTCTGCCCTGGATATACAGTAGCTAAGAGTTGTGTACATTTTACAATTACATTTTTGCCATCTAGCAGACGCTGTTATTTAGAGAAACCTACAGTAGTGAGTGCATACATTTTCATACTTCACTTCATACTGGTCTCCCATGGGAGAGTTGTGTGCTGGCTAGGTGGCTCAAGGTGCAGCCTACTACATGGCTGCTCAGATCACTATTGAAGCATCTAGTGGCTGTAGACGCTGGCCCTTTTGTACTCTGACGCGATTCGACCCTACCCCCCCCCCAACTCATGTACCTCATTCCTGACACCTTAAGTGACGGCTGAGGTGTCATGATACATGGTTCATCACTCCACTATGAAATTAAATCAGAGCTGGGCCTTAACAGCCCATCGGTGTAGGTTGATGTTACCCAAATGAGATATTAATCATTATCAGCAGGATGGCTCAGCCAGAGGACAATCCTATGGAAGGGGTCGGTATACTAACTTCCTAGCATTTCTCCACAGGGAAATAATTCTATGCTTCCCAAATTAAACCCTATAGTGCACTACTTTTGACCAGCCCTGGTTAAAAGTGGTGCACTAAGGAATAGGGTGGCATTTGGAACGCAGTCATGATCTACAGCCCCATAATTGCAGTAGAAGGCAAAGTACTCCCATATTACTATGATATCATCACAGCATTTCTACTGCTGTACAAAAGACTAAGACATACTCCGAGTTGATATTCACGTAATAAGGAATTCCCCTCGACCACAACTTGGAGGAAACAAACATTCTTTCCCATTCACCCCCATGGTAAAATATGTTTGGGTTACACAGAATGAGAGAGAAAACATCCCAAACGCTGCCGTGTTGTTCAATGTACATGTAACCAGGTCAAAAATCCTGTGAGAAGAGGCTTCAGGCTATTCGGCGTGGGAGAGTGGGAAATGTGGGGACCCTGTGTCCAAGTAGCTATGTGTGTGGAAAAGATTTAATCACAGGTAAGACATTTAACTAGTTTAGTATAGCCCATGTGTAACTCCACTCACTACTTGTAACTGTATAGTCTGTTAGTTTGTGTCATTGGTTTTGGCTAGCTTAAATGTTCCAGTCGGTAGCTAGCTGGCTTGCACTCACTCATGTGGCTGCTAGCACCTTCATGAAAATGGGAATGAGGGAAGCCCTACAATATAGTGTTTTTCTAAGTAGTGTGAACTCTCTGGAGCAGGCAACGTTGAAAAGGAATCTTTATACATGTTGTACTTTTCTTAAATGTAGTTTTGTAATTGACTAAAACAAGGAGACAACAAGATAACTGCGTTTGAAAAGTGTCAAGTTTCTACTGTGAGCCAATGGTGTAACCTAGGTAACCACAGGTTGTTTTCCCCACAGGCGTTCTATCTAATACCGACTGGGACTATTACTACTCAGAAACAGTACTATTGTGACCTCGTTGTAGCATTTCTATGAAAACCCTATAAGACATTAGGCTACTAATGTACTACATCTGTAGCATTTTCATGACTTCATTAGAATCTTAGATTACTATGATGACATCAATGAAGTATTTCCACAACTAAAATAACAACATTGTAGTATTTCCATGACCTTACAGCGGAGTAACTCAGATATTACTACTACAGACGCTATTATGACAATGTTATCATAACCATAGGGGAAAACATAACTACCTCAGATGTTATGACATCACGCTATTATGACCATTACGGATGCTATTCTGACAGGGAGAGGTGTTATGACATGTTTTATTATGACTACTACAAGTTATGACATGTTATTCTGACTACTTTAGATGCTATTATGACCACTACATGTTATTATTACTACAGAAGTCATTCGAAACAACGCTATCGTGACTATCCACAGCTGTTATTACAACAGAACGGTATCATTACCACTGCGGAAAAATGTTATGTTATAATAAGCATTATTATTATTCATTTCATTTGTAAAGCGCTTTTCTCAACCGAAGGCACACAAAATAATAACAACAACAATCCAAAAAACAGCAAACAAATCAACACTATATACAGCTGTCGCCAGAGCCGGAGGACATGAGAACAGAATTAGCAGAGGTCCTTGAAAGCCTTTCTGAACAGCACAGTCTTGAGCTGTGCCTTAAAGGAGGACAGAGACTCTGCAGCCCTAATAGTGTCGGGAAGTGAGTTCCACAGCCTCGAAGCCGCGCAACTGAGAGCCCTGTCACCCGTAGTTATTAAGTCTGCTGCGGGGCTGAAGGGAAACAGAACCGGAGGAGCGACGTGTGCGTGTGGGGCAGGAGGGTCGAATGAGGTCAGACAGGTACTTGGGTCCAGAGTTGTGGATAGCTTCGTCGGTGTGAACCAGGATTTTGTAGTCGATGCGTGAGCATATGGGGAGCCAGTGGAGGTTGAACAGCACTGGAGTGATGTGCTCGCGGGGGAGGTGTGGGTGAGCACGTGAGGAACAGTTCTGGACATATTGTAGCCTGTTAAGGCACTTGGCAGATGCGCCAACAAAAAGGGAGTTACATGGAAAAATTTGACATTGGTCAAACTCTTGATGTGCGCCTCAAACGAGAGCTGACTGTCAAATATCACACCCAGGTTGCGAACCTGATTGGAGGAGAGGACCTTGACATCATCAATATTGAGGCTGTAGCTGCTGATGTTGGTAATGATAGTGCCAATCAGGACGACCTCTGTCTAGTTGCAGTTTGACTGCAGGAAACTCAACTGCATCCATGTTTTGATGTCCTGCAGGCAGCTGACCAGGAGTGCACTGCCATTGGCAGTGTTTGTGGAGACATACAGCTGTGTGTTGTCAGCATAAAAGTGAAAGCCCAGTTCGTGTTTCCTCAAGATGTTCCCAGTGGCAGAATGTGGATACAAAACCGTAGTGGCCCCAGTACGGAGCCTTGAGGGTCCATGTCGGAGCACAACTCTGTCTGATTTACTGGGATCGATGGCTACAAACTAGTAGCGATCAGTGAGATAGGACCTGAACCAGTCCAAGACAGTGTCTGACAGGCCCTTCTCCATGCAGTCTAGCAGGATGGCATGGCTGACCGTGTTGAATCCTGCACTGAGGTCCAGCAGTCAGAGGATGCTCGCAACCCCAGAGCCAGCATTCACGAGGTCATTAGTGACCCTTACCAGGGCAGTCTAAGTACTGTGTCTAGCTCTGAAACCCAACTGGAAGGGCTCAAGTAGGTGGCCAGGTGGCTTTGGAGTTGGCTACAAACAGCACGTTTGAGGAGCTTACTCAGGAAGGGCAGGTTGGAAATAGGCCTTTAGTTCTGGAAGTTGTCATGGTCAGATCCAGGCTTTTTAAGTACTGGTGTGACTGCGGACAGTTTGAGCTGAATGAGGGACACACCCAGTGATGAGGGACTTGTTGATCATTTCTGTGAAGATAAACTCCAGAGCAGGTAAGCAGGTCTTGACAAGGGAGGTGGTGATAGGGTCAAGTAAGCAAGTGGTGGGCCTCTTTGTCCTAACCAGCTTGGTTGCATCAGCTGCAGTGACTGTGGTGAAGGTGGAGAACCTTGACTCAGGGAGCATAGGACTTGGTAGCTCAACTAAAGAGGCTTGGGAGGTCAGGAAGGTGCTATTCATGTTTTAAAGTTTGCTTTGGAAGAAGCACAAGTATTGATTGCACCGTTCTGGGAAGGCTGAGGTAGCACAATTGTTCACAGGTTGGAGGTAGGGCTGTTATGGTGACCGTATTACCGCCACATCGGCGGGCACGAGTCATGATCGCAGTCAATTTCTACGTTACCGTTTAGTCGCGGTAATTAGGCTTCTCCAAGCTCTGATGCTGCTGCTGGTCATTAGTAGCCTACCAAACATGATAACATGCTAACCACCTGGTACCCAGCACTCTATTGTCCCTTTAATCACTCTGACATCAATGCAAATGTAATCGAAAATGTAATCAAACACTTCATGAGAACCCACTAGCTCATGTTACGCAACATTTCTATAGACTATGCAATTTGAAAACATAGCTTTGATGGCTTCTATTAAAAAAAAGGAGGATACCATCAGCTTTCTATAGGCTAGGCCTACCATATTTATTTCTCAACTTTCCTAATATTAAGTACTTTGCTTCTCTGTACAACAGGAGTTTAGCCTACCTGGCTGGCATGAAAGGAACCACGGGAAAAGCGTCATCCATTCACTATTTAAGTGCATAGATGACATGTATTTTTTCCCCTGACCCTGTTTTGAGACAGGAACGTGACAATGGTCCATACTAAAATCAAAAACAAATTCTCACATATATTATTTAGTATATGTAAAGAGAACATTAAATCAAGAATAGTCTGATGGGTGACAATAATATTCTATCACTTGTGAATATCCTATCACCAGCTTGAATGCAGTAAGGCAAGAAACAGCGCATGCCTCCCCCCCCCCCCAGACTTTTTCAAAATATAGTTGCACATGTAGCCTAGCCCAGGTGTGTATAGTGGCCAAATGACTTCTTAAAATGAAGCACATTCATTTGCTTTACAATGGGTATAGAGCCTAACTGGCACACACACACATTGCGTGAGCTTCAAGTTCGGGGAAGATCATTTTCACCATAAAAATGCATGCATAATCACATTCGGGGTCACTTTTGAGAATGGTGTTTTCCCGCTAATTGATCGCATTTTGGAACATTCGTACTTATTGCCTACTGCCGTGTGCGCATTGCTGCGCTTATAATACTGAAGAAAGCCAAATAGTTAATCTACATTTTAAGCTAAATGTTCTCATCTGTTGCATCAGCTTCACTGTTTAAATGAACAAGCGAAGCCCACAGCCATAGCCAGACAATGGCCTAACATAAGGACAACCCATAGTATGCTATTCTATTCTTCTGAAATAGATCTAAAGAAAGATGATATGAAGCAAATGTAGTCTAAAAATAAATAATGGTGTAGGCTATATTAAATGGATTTATTAGATGTTGTAAAATGTAGATGTTCCAAAGGTCTGCATCAGTGGCTTGTAGTCTATGTGTGGAAGCCAGGAGATGCTAAATGTGTTTATGTTAATTAACGATCAATTACCGTGAGACCGGCAGTTATTTGCTTGACAATCACCGGCTGACAACATTTCATGACCGCCACAGCCCTAGTTGGAGGAGCTTGCTCACAGTAGAGAACAGCACCCGGGACTTACCACTGCTGTTGCTGATCAGTTGGGAATAGTAGGATGTCCGAGCTGCATTTATGGTGTGTTGGTATTCTTGCTGATGTTGCTCATAAACTCATAAAATCCTGTTTTCAAGACCCTGTCTTTCAAAGACAATTTGTAAAAATCCAAATAACTTCACAGATCTTCATTGTAAAGGGGTTAAACACGGTTTCCCATGCTTGTTCAATGAACCATAAACAATTAATGAACATGCACCTGTGGAACGGTCGTTAAGACACAGCTTACAGACGTTCGGCAATTAAGGTCACAGTTATGAAAACTTAGGACACTAAAGAAGCCTTTCTACTGACTCTGAAAAACACCAAAAGAAAGATGCCCAGGGTCCCTGCTCATCTGCGTGAACGTGCCTTAGGCATGCTGCAAGGAGGCATGAGGACTGCAGATGTGGCAGCCATAGCCATAGCCAATAAACTGCAATGTCCGTACTGTGAGACTCCTAAGACAACGTAACAGGGAGA
This sequence comes from Salvelinus sp. IW2-2015, assembly GCF_002910315.2. Lineage (NCBI taxonomy): Eukaryota > Metazoa > Chordata > Actinopteri > Salmoniformes > Salmonidae > Salvelinus > Salvelinus sp. IW2-2015. Next base: position 10,164,443 of record NC_036876.1, read on the forward strand.
CAGGACGGACAGCTGATCATCCTCGCAGTGGCAGACCACGTGTAACAACACCTGCACAGGATCGGAGCGTCCGAACATCACATCTGCGGGACAGGTACAGGATGGCAACAACACCTGCTCGAGTTACACCAGGAACGCACAATCCCTCCATCAGTGCTCAGACTGTCCGCAATAGGCTGAGAGAGGCTGGACTGAGGGCTTGTAGGCCTGTTGTAAGGCAGGTCCTCACCAGACATCACAGGAAACAACGTCGCCTATGGGCACAAACCAGACAGGACTGGCAAAAAGTGCTCTTCACTGACAAGTCGCGATTTTGTCACACCAGGGGTGATGGTCGGATTCGCATTTATCGTCGAAGGAATGAGCGTTACACTGAGGCCTGTACTCTGGAGCGGGATTGATTTGGAGGTGGAGGGTCTGTCATGGTCTGGGGCGGTGTGTCACAGCATCATCGGACTGAGCTTGTTGTCATTGCAGGCAATCTCAACGCTGTGTGTTACAGGGAAGACATCCTCCTCCCACATGTGGTACCCTTCCTGCAGGCTCATCCTGACATGACCCTCCAGCATGACAATGTCACCAGCCATACTGCTCATTCTGTGCGTGATTTCCTGCAAGACAGGAATGTCAGTGTTCTGCCATGGCCAGCGAAGAGCCCGGATCTCAATCCCATTGAGCACGTCTGGGACCTGTTGGATCGGAGGGTGAGGGCTAGGGCCAATCCCCCCAGAAATGTCCGGGAACTTGCAAATACCTTGGTGGAAGAGTGGGGTAACATCTCACAGCAAGAACTGGCAAATCTGGTGCAGTCCATGAGGAGGAGATGCACAGCAGTACTTAATGCAGCTGGTGACCACACCAGATACTGACTGTTTCTTTTGATATTAACCCCCCCTTTGTTCAGGGACACATTATTCTATTTCTGTTAGTCACGTCTGTGGAACTTGTTCAGTTTGTCTCAGTTGTTGAATCTTGTTATGTTCATACACATATTAAGTTTGCTGAAAATAAACGCAGTTGACAGTGAGGACGTTTATTTTTTGCTGAGTTTACATCTGCGCATGTACAGTTAGCCTAGTTTTCTTATACGGTTGTTCTAGACGACGGACAGTTGCTTTGAAAGAGCGTCGCTCTTCAGTGTACCAGGGAGGCGATTTGGAGAAAGACACCATAAAAGGTTTTCAAAGGAGCAACTTCATCCAGTATGGAGGCCAAGGCAGTGTTGTATTAAGCCAGAGTCAGTAACTGGCAGGTAGAGATCGATTTAGTAAGCTGGCCAGTGTTAACCGTTTTCAGACTTCTAAACTGAATGGAGCGTTTCTTGGGCCGAATGAGTAGAGGAATAGCTAGGGTGAAGGTGATGAGTTTATGGTCAGACAGCACTGACACATTTCCTTCCAATTTGGCGAGACGCCTGTGGAGACCAGGTCCAGTTTATGGCCTTTCTTGTGGATAGCAAAGTCCACGTGTTGTTGGTGTCCAAAGTTGTCCAGGACATCCGCCAGGCCGGTAGAGAGACTGCAGTCAGGGGAGTCGACATGTATGTTGAAATCACCAAGCACTAGCATAGCATGGGCTCAGGGGTATTAGTAGCTCAGATAGTTCAGCAGGAAAGTTAGGGAGGCCAACAAATTAACACAGACAGTACTGATACAGAGCCATTGATCTTGAAAGGCATTCATTCAAAACATGACAGCTGGTACTGCAGTAAAATCACAGTGCTGTCAGTCCTGCAAATTACAGCCAATCCGCCACCCTGTCCGGATGTGCGAGGACAGTCCAGGTAGGTGTAGCCAGATGGAGGGAATTTGTGGAGGGATATGTACTCATTGGGCTGATGCCAAGTCTCAGTGAGAAAGAGAATGTCTAGACCTCTATCAGTGATGATACCATTCAGTCGTAAACCTTTGTTGTTTATGGACCTTGACATTAAAAGCCCCAGTTGTGCATGATGTACTGCTTGGATTACGAGTGCACACACCAGACTTTTTTGTTAATTAGTCTCCTACCGACCCGTCATCTGCATTTTTCCCGCAAGATCCCGTCTTGCTTAAGGCTGTTGCTCAGCTCCCTGCACAGGGTTGTTTTAATATGTTAAAAACTTCTGAGAAAATCTTGGGTGTAGTGAGTGATAGTTGCTTCCATTTCTGTATCTTTTGCTCCAGCCTTTGGTCCAGTAGATGGGAGATGAAATAAAAAGAGATGAGGATCTGAGCTGGTACTTGAATCCAAACAATTAGCTAGTTGATTGGAGAAGTAGTCAAATACAATATATATATATACAAAAGTATGTGTGGATTCATCTATTTCAGCCACACCCTTTGCTGACAAGTGTATAAAATGAGCACACAGCCATGCATCTTCATAGCCAAACATTGGCAGTAAAATGGCCTTACTGAAGAATGGAATGGCCTTACTGACTTCCAACGTGGCACCGTCATAGGATGCCACCTTTCCAACAAGTTAGTTCATCAAATTTCTGCCCTGCTAGAGCCACCCCGGTCAACTGGAAGTGCTGTTATTGTGAAGTGCAAACATCTAGGTGCAACAATGGCTCAGCCACGAAGTGGTAGGCCACACAAGCTCACAGAACGGGACCGCCGAGTGCTGAAGCGTGTAAAAAAAAGTCTGTCCTCAGTTGTAACACTCACTACCGAGTTCTAACTGCCTCTGGAAGCAACGACAGCACCAGAACTGTTCGCCAGGAGCTTCATGAAATGGATTTTCATGGCCGACCAGCTTCACACAAGCCTAAGATCACCATGCACAATGCCAAGTGTCGGCTGGAGTGGTGTAAAGCTCGCCGCCGTTGGACTCTGGAGCAGGGGAAAAGTGTTCTCTGGAGTGGTGAATCACGCTTCTGGGTTAGGCGGGATACCAGGAGAACGTTACCTGCCCCAATGCATAGTGCCAACTGTAAAGTTTGGTGGAGGAGGAATAATGGTCAGGGGCTGTTTTTCATGGTTTGGGCTAGGCCCCTTAGTTCCAGTGAATGGAAATCTCAATGCTACAGCATACAATGACATTCAAGACGATTCTGTGCTTCCAACTTTGTGGCAACAGGTTGGAAAAGGCACTTTCCTGTTTCAGCATGACAATGTCCCTGAGCACAAAGCGAGGTCCATACAGAAATGGTTTGTCGAGATCGGTGTGGAATCTCATCGAACACCTTTGAGATGAATTGGAACACCGACTGCGAGCCAGGCCTAATCGCCCAACATCAGTGTCTGACCTCAATAATGCTTGTGGCTGAATGGAAGCAAGTCCCCGCAACAATGTTCCAACATCTAGTGGAAAGGCTTCCCAGAAGAGTGGAGGATATTATAGCAGCAAGGGGCTAGGGGGGGGCAACTTCATATTCATGCCCATGATTTTGAAATTAGATGTTCGATGAGCAGGTGTCCACATACACTACATGACCAAAAGTATGTTAACTAATTTAACGTTGTTGGTAACATTTTTAGTTCTGTTCAATACTTGATCAGCTAAAAGTTGATAAAACAATGCACATAGAAAACACTTACAAATAACTAAGGATACATTTGCAGGAGTATACTACCAAGGCTGCCACTATGCGCCATGGCAAGCATGAAATTACCTGAAGGAGTAGTGATAAGTGATGTGGACTCAAAGACCCGCACTCCACTCCAATCAATAGTCTCACACTCAGAACCTAACTTGATGTTATGAATCAAAAGTAGCCTAGACATCTTTCCTCATGTGGTCACAGTAAAGTTGAGAAATAGAGCAATGTGTATGGTCCTATATGGCCCCCAACGTCAGACCACGGGAAATAAAAATAAAAAGTGGACTAACCTGACGGAGCGGGGACAAGTGAAGTGGAATAACCTGATGGACTAGCGACAAGTGAAGTGGACTAACCTGATAGAGTAGGGACAAGTGAAGGGCGTTCCTTTGTCTCGCTGGTCCGCTTGCACCTGGAGAAGCCTTCCTATCACTTTTATCAACCCCTGCACATTCCTGTTCATAAGAAACAGAAAAAAATGAATAAGGCCAGGAGTATAACTAGCAGTTTACAGAAAACCCAGATGGCTTAGTGCTATACTGTGCAGAGGACCTTACAGGGATACTTCGGGATGTTGACAATGACGCCCTGTATATACCTCCCCAGAGTCAGATGAACTTGTGGATACCATTTTTATGTCTGTGTACAATATGAAGGAAGTTAGAGGTAGTTTCGTAAGCCAATGCTAACTAGCGTTAGTTAGCATTGGCTCGCAAAACTTCCTTTAACTTCCTTCATACTGGACAAACTTTGCTGTGGGGTTGTGGAAGCTGTAGTCAGAGATTTAAGCTATCCGATTGGCCAGCGCAGTAGGAGCACTTGATTTAGCTCTCCTGGTCCGCCGGATAGGCAGTTTGTTTCTTCAGACAAATAAAATAGTTCAAAATGGGAACATTTTGCCTATCCAGCGTAGGGCTTCTGAATCAAGTGCACCTACCGACAACAGTAGAAGACTAATAAAAAAAAGACTGGAGCTCAAGGCTTTATCATTGGCTTTTCTACAGAAATGTTTGGTGATAGACTATGAATGCCTTGAAGATTGACTAGTTGATCAGGATCGACCGGTTGGTGACCACTGCAGTAAGAGAAGCACACTGTACACTTGTACAATGATATTAGACGGCGCATGCGATAATATCAGAGATGGGAAAGGTCACAAGCTGTTTGGCGTTCCATTTCCTGCTGCGCTGGCCATTACCTCAGCACGATCAATAGCTCAAAGTCAGCAGTAGCAGCAGCCTGGCGAGTGCCAAAGACAGCGTGTCCCCTCCTCAGTGAAATTACTTTGTTACCATCTTATTACAGTGAGAGCAGAGGGCCTAAGGTGTTATGAACAACGCAATGCCAACAGGGCAGAGCGTTCAGATTCCAATGCACCACCATCATTCAATGTGTTTACCATTGTAACAGACCTGAATGATTTTGGTTAACAACAAAAAAGAAATAAAAAAAATAACATACTCAATGTCATACAGTGAATGATAGTGGCCATGGTTATCATACTGCACGGATATGATCTCTAGGCCTATACGTGGAGTGCAGTGTATTTTCAACGCTACAGAACTACTATCGAAAGAGTTCCATGACTTTTAATATAGCACGATCAACTGCTCTACAGTTTGGTGTGACAATACCGTGTAACAGGATGTCCTGATAAGTGTTCAACCACAGAGAGATAGGGGAGGGGCTCATGTCTGACAGTATGGCTAAGCTCTGTTAAGACCTCAACAGCGCGCAGGAGGCTGTCGTAGAAGAAGAACGGTAGAAGACAATTTTTATGAGTCTGACTCTAATCAAGTCTGTCTGAACTCTCTGAGCACGTGTAATAAAAGGCTGTAATACACACCGAGACATATTTTCTGAATTGTGTGTGCGCGCGCCAGGGTTTCCGTTAGCTGGTAACAGCCGGCTTTTGGCTTATACATTTTTTTTTTAAAGATAAATAAAACTGGCTCTGGCTAGTTGACTGGGAGAATAAGAAAAAAATCCCATTGCGAATAAAGCTTTTTAGCCTATTCATTGATGGAAATACCAGTCAATGTTAATACATTTGACTGGTCATGCTTAGCGGTCGATAGGTTAATTTGCAGAATTTTGTGGAATTAAATTGGCACGTGTACAGTATATTCGGTATGCATCTTATTTATCACACGCTTACAGCATACAGATACTTTGTGTGAAATCTGCTGCTGCTACAGCCTCTCAAACTGCATGCATAGGCAACGGACGGCAGGCTTCATCAGCGCATCACACACCACTTTGCAATGAGCTGGAGGCAGTATGCATTTTGAAAACATATGCTTAATTGTTTGAAACCTGAACGTTTTACTACATATTATGAGGCATGTCTTACCTTGCCAAAATATCCGTGGAGGCAATTATTTTAGATCAACTTTCTTTCGTTGTCCAGTAGCCAAAGGCACAATCCTATTAGATCTCCCCTCTTTCTAATGGATATTTCCATCTCTGTCACATGAAACCGATCGCATGTGCAGTGCTCTTTGACAACAGTGTTTTCCTCCGTAAATTGCATTATGGAACAAACACTTGAGCGTAGGCTAGTGCCTTTTTTTTTATGTAGCCCAGGCCTACTGGTTGTATGAATTTGGGATCTATCGTCCCACAACTGTCCCAGAGCCTGTTTGGAATAGGCTATTTCTTACTCGACAAGCTGACTATAAAATAGGTCAACTTTCTACTATGGGGGATAGTAGACTGACATAGGCTAGTGATTTTGCTGTTCGTTACTCGTCTTGCTGGCTGAGGAAAAGTAAATGTGGACAGTTCTTCTAACATCTTCAAAGAGCACATCAGAATTCAAGAATGACCACACATCATTGCATCCTCGACTTGCATGTTCTGTTAATATGAATTACCATCATCTAAATGTGATTTCTGTAATTCTGAGCACCGTGGGTGGACGCCCTAATCAGGTCACGTGCCCAATGCTTATGGGTTAGAGGGCGACCGACTATGATTTTTCAACGCCGATACCGATACCAATTATTGGAGGACCAAAGCCGATACCGATTAATCGGGCGATTCTTTACATTTATTTGTAATAATGACAATTACAACAATAATGAATGAACACTTATTTTAACTTAATATAATACATCAATAAAATCAATTTAGCCTCAAATAAATAATGAAACATGTTCAATTTGGTTTAAATAATGCAAAAACAAAGTGTTGAAGAAAGTAAAAGTGCAATATGTGCCGTGTAAGAAAGCTAACGTTTAAGTTCCTTGCTCAGAACATGAGAACATATGAAAGCTGGTGGTTCCTTTTAACATGAGTCTTCAATATTCCCAGGTAAGAAGTTTTAGGTTGTAGTTATTATAGGAATTATAGGACTATTTCTCTATACGATTTGCATTTCATATACCTTTTACTATTGGATGTTCTTATAGGCACTTTAGTATTGCCAGTGTAACAGTATAGCTTCCATCCCTCTCCTCGCCGCTACCTGGGCTCGAACCAGGAACACATCGACAACAGCCACCCTCGAAGCAGCGTTACCCAAGCAGAGCAAGGGGAACAACTGCTCCAATTCTCAGAGCGAGTGACGTTTGAAACGATATTAGCGTGCACCCCACTAACTAGCTAGCCATTTCACATTGGTTACACCAGCCTAATCTCAGGAGTTGATAGGCTTGAAGTCATAAACAGCGCAATGTTTGAAGCATTGCGAAGAGCTGCTGGCAAAACGCACAAAATGCTGTTTGAATGAATGCTTACGAGCCTGCTGTTGCCTACCACCGCTCAGTCAGACTGCTCTATCAAATCATAGACTTAATTATAATATAATTAATTATAACATAATAACACACAGAAATACGTGCCTTAGGTCATTAATATGGTCGAATCCGGAAACTATCATCTCGAAAACAAAACGTTTATTCTTTCAGTGAAATACGGAACCGTTCCGTATTTCATCTAACGGGTGGCATCCATAAGTCTAAATATTCCTGTTACATTGCACAACCTTCAATGTTATGTCATAATTACGTAAAATTCTGGCAAATTAGTTCGCAATGAGCCAGGCGGCCCAAACTGTTGCATATACCCTGACTCTGCGTGCAATGAACGCAAGAGAAGTGACACAATTTCACCTAGTTAATAATATTGCCTGCTAACCTGGATTTATTTTAGCTAAATATGCAGGTTTAAAAATATATACTTCTGTATATTGATTTTAAGAAAGGCATTGATGTTTATGGTTAGGTACACGTTGGAGCAACGAGTCCTTTTTCGCGAATGCGCACTGCATCGATTATATGCAACGCAAGACACGCTAGATAAACTAGTAATATCATCAACCATGTGTAGTTATAACTAGTGATTATGATTGATTGATTGTTTTTTATAAGTTTAATGCTAGCTAGCAACTTACCTTGGCTTCTTACTGCATTCGCGTAACAGGTGGGCTCCTCGTGAGGCAGGTGGTTAGAGCATTGGACTAGTTAACCGTAAGGTTGCAAGATTGAATCCCTGAGCTGACAAGGTAAAAATCTGTCGTTCTGCCCCTGAACAAGGCAGTTAACCCACCGTTCCTAGGCCGTCATTGAAAATAAGAATGTGTTCTTAACTGACTTGCCTAGTTAAATAAAGGTGTTAAAAATAAATAAAACATTTAAAATCGGCAAAATCGTCTTCCAAAATTACCGATTTCCGATTGTTATGAAAAGTTGAAATCGGCCCTAATTAAATCGGACATTCCGATTAATCGGTCGACCTCTAATATGGGTCCGGTAAATTTCTCAAATGTCCAGTAAATAAAAAAATGCTTCCGGTCAAATGTCCGGCGCTACATTTTTTTTACGGAAACCCTGGTGCGTGCGTGTGTGTGTGTGTGTGTGTGAGTGGACAAGCATGTGTGTGTAATACCTGGCGGAGGGCAGGAGGTTGAGGACGCTGTTGAGTATGTAGTGCAGGTCGGCGTGGGCCTGCTCTACCAGAAGCACCACAGCGTCACAGCAGGCTGAGCGCACAGCAGCACAGTCACTGCAGCACTGCTCCCACAGGGTCTCCATAGCTGGGCCCTGCAACACAGTCAGACACAGTCAAAGACACAGGAGAGGCAGAGGCACAGCCACTACGACACTGCTCCTACAGGGCTCCACACCCGGGAGTCAGACACAGTCAGAGACACATGATGTGGTCATAAACAAATTGCATCAATCGAAAACACAGCGGGTCAGTCAGAAACAAATGTTACAGCCTGAGGCACAGCTTCACACTCAAACATGATACTCAGACACAAATTTGAAAGCCAGACACCTACCTGGGTGGAGGACTGGCTGATCCTCTCATTCTGGCCCTTCTCTTTCAGCACAGCCGCAACCAGACTCCTCACCGTCTGCAGACATAGACAACAGGCTTACTACGGAGTTAGATCCTGGCTCACAATAACCTGAACAGTATGACCCCCATTGCATCCCCAATCCAGAGACAATCTCTCAGTCAGCACTTTACCTGGGCCTGTATGAGCGGGCTGGGAAAGTCAAATCTCTTTTTCAAATTCTCACTCATCTTCTCTGGTCATGCCTGCGAGTGAGGGAGAAATACCAAAAGATTATTCTTAGGATTGAGAGCACAGAAACTGGAATATTTCCAAATAAGTTCAAAGTTAAATAGAACGGAGCTCTCCTTGTTGAAAACAAAAGTACACAACAAAACTAAGGTTATTGAAGAGGATACCTGGAAAATAAAACTTTCTGGCCATGTTTCAGAGACATTTTACATGACATTTTTAGTCCTAGCTCCCAGGGGACTGACATGACAACCTACAAAACGAGCTGAACTGCCCAAAGACAGAGTGATTCCCCAAACTCCAGCCATCTGCTGTGTCATATAGGCTACAACTAGCCTAATGCACTGTGTACCTACATTGAAGAACAGCCCCCAAGCAGGTACCTGTATCCCTTTGAAAGACGACCCCCGCAGTGTGAACTAAAGCTGACAGGTGGCATTGGCCACTGACATAATTTTGCATGAATTGAATGCATTATTCACGAGACACTTTCCCGAATACAGACAGATGACTGGCCCCCGAGCAGTTTGCTAGTCGCTACATTGAATACATTGAAACTTGGACCATCTCAGGTTGTTGTTCCATTAAAGAATGACAATGAGGCAGAGAGGACAGACAAGTGGACTGACTACCAGATGGTTATTGTCAGGGCCCTGGCTGCCTGGCTGGCTGATAGCCAGGGAGATCTGTATGTGCTGTGTGAGACTCTGAACAGAGGGGGAATATGGGAGACAATGTAGGCCCCCCCCTACCGCACCGCACTCCAGCCCCACCCGTTCCCCCTCTATTATAGAGCTGATAAGTGACAGGCCAACAGTGTGCAACAGCCCATTCACAGCCCCTGACGCAGCTATAACATTCACTCTCAACGACGTAATACAGCATCCACAGAAACAGCCACACTACTGCAGCCCAAACGTATAGCGAGGTAAGGCTCTCATATTCAATGCTAAAAGTAGACTTCTGACAACTGTCTTCTACAAGTTGGTGTTTATGGTTGAAACTTATCGTAGGCCTTTGTGACGTGACTGACTAGGATTAAAGGATCAAATCCACCTGTCAATGCTGGTTGGGTGATATTACACTGCACAAGGTGCTTGGTTCCATAAAATGACATTTTGTTGTGAAGGGATTGAAATGTGGCCTAAATTGGGCCGTGTTATTAAATGTGTATAAAAGACAATAGAGGGAATAAACTAACATTCATATTCTTTGAGAGTGTAAAAACAAAGTTGCTGTTGTTGAATTAGGCATAAGCAAGATGGTATAAAATAGTTTATGGATTGACATGACTATGTTCAAACATATTCAACTTGCTCTATAGTCTGACTATGCTGAGGTTTGACACCCAGATATAGTCTTTTAAAAAATAGATGTTATTTCACTGTGCTGCATGGCACATTTTCCAAACTCAAAGAGGGACAATAGTCAGTGAAACATGTCAATTAAACTATTCAGGGGTTTCTAGACTGCCTTTAATAACTTGCTCACTAACAATGTAAACAGGCCTGTACTGCTGGCTCAGCATTGTTAGTGTAAACAATGTGACATTGTTTAAAATGCTCATTCCTGTGCCTTTGAAAAAACAATGTGACATTGTTTAAAATGCTCATTCCTGTGCCTTTGAAAGTGATAGTCCTAACGCTTGTGGATAGCAGAATTGACTATGGCTTGTTGCTTGCCCTCCAAAACGATTTAGTTACTGGTTAAGGCAGGCAGGCAGAACAGATAGCACATTATGTTTACATTGTGGGATACATGTATATCCCATACATGCAATGGGATACATTTGGTAGAATTACCATAAACTCTACCAACAGCGTGGCTGCCTAGCTGCTGGTGTACCTGGGGTTACTAATAGTAGAGACAGAAGACATATCAATACTATCATGATGAGTTTCCTGGAAATGAGTTGCAAGCGCCAAGTTCCCTGACGCTTGCAAATGTTAAACAAATGTACTGTAGCTAGCTAAAACAGCATCTGTGCATTAGAGACGTCTCCAACGCCCAGAAAGCTCCGATTCACCACGAACAGGTCGGAAGCCCACAACAGCTCAACACACATTTGGAAGTGCCGAATAGACTTTTCTGTTTCTGTTGCTTTTAAAATGTAGAAATGTTTTGTTAGTACATACCGGCCGAAACGTAAGTAAATGAAGATAGTTACTCAGCGAAACTGCATATTTGGTCATCAATTAACGTATTTTGACATTATAACGCTTGCAGAGCTGGTGAATGGGAGTTTGAGTCGGAGCTTTCAAATATACTGGTTCAGTAGCTAGCTAGATATCAAGCTACAGCTAACTTTACTGTACATCTAAGCCACTTTCACCTTCAGTTAGGTTAATCATTTTGAGGGCTTGATAACTTGCAAATAACACACACAGTTACAGTTGGCAGTAAGTTAGATACAAACTAACAGAACGTCTGTTGAAATTATACCTAGCTAGCTTGCAAAGTTTAATGAATTTGGTGAGCTAGCTCCTAAACTGGCCACTGCACTGAATAGCCAATAACGTTAGATTGCAGCGCGCGAAATCTTATTCCACATAAGACATGCAGTATTTTAAACGTCTACACATTTACATTACTGACCATAATACAGACCTAAACTTTCTAACTTAAAATGATCAACCAATATCTGTAATTGCAATACACTTCAAACTGTACCTCTGGTCCAGAACTGGCAAAAACACATGGGAGTACGGTGTGCAGTAAGCGTCAAACAAGTATGGAAAACTCAATTGAATAATTCCATAACGTACATGTCATTCAAACTTATTTGAATAAACAATGATGTCATATTTGAATAAATAAGAATCCTATTTTTCTTGAATTGATTATTATTGCATACATATATTTAAACTTGCATTAATCTGGATATAGCCTACAGATGATGATGAGGAGGACGAATCACTGGACACAGGTCTTGTGCATCCTATAAAACACCAAATTGCCAAAAGAAACCTACTGTAATGTTAGATCAACATTTCACTAGCAAGTTTTTTTATGGTTGTTTCCTTCATTTCAGCATGCAAGATCATAACTGAAATGGTCTTTTAGCTGTAAATTGCTGTTATCATTAGAAAAAAAGCTTTTTTCCCCAAATAACATTGTTGGGACTGGGACTTAGTTTTCCAGGGAATTGTCAAGTGTGAAGAAATGTTTCTATTCTATTAAATGAACTGTGCTGTGACCTTGAACACCGTAGGATGATTGCCTTGAGTTTCTGACACCTCAAGTGAAATTTCTCTGTGAATGTGCTGGATTTCTTGATTTCTTTTTTAAATTATTATTATTATTTGTGTACTTGTTTGACATTTTACTGCATTGTTGGGAGCAAGTAACATAAACATTTTGCTGCACCCACTATAACATCTGCTAAACTGTGTACACGACCAATAAACTTTGATTTGATGAGTGGCATGGCCAAACCAGTCCTCACAGACATGATGGTGTTGATGAGTATGTAGGCTCAACAGGTGGAACCAGTGATAACTGGTCCTAGTGTTACATTAAATGTCAAGGACACGATATAATACCAAAATTAAATTGAATCATAATGAATCATAGCCACTGTCATCCCAGGTTTGCTTGCTTGCTCGATCACATCGACAGCGTCATTGCATTTTGGTACACCAGAAGTACATTCCTTTCCAATGGAACCCTGGGTTCGCATTGCAGCATTCCGTTGCAGAGGCAGTTGCAGTACTTTCTGTGTGGTGCATACAATGGATTTATGCGTCAAACTGTATGCGTAGACGGCTTGACAGAAATGGTAGCAGAAGGTGAATGTTGAACTTTTGTTGCACACATCCATATGATGCTGCGTACTATTTTGCGCAATGATGCTATCGGTGTGATCAAGGCTATAGCGTTTCTTCAGCAAACATTCTGTGTGCAATACAAATATTTAATTTTACTTGATGTGATTTGGATTGGTCTATTGTGTAAGTGACTATGGCCAAAGGTGGCTTGGTTAGGTTTTTCTCTGGACTTCCTGTTTTAACGGACCGATGAGGAAATCGATACTAATCCATCCTGTCATGGCGCTTTGGTTTGGCACTGCATGCATCACCACCTCTGCAATAGGTCATCTTTTTGTGCTTGCCTCCATTATACCGATATTAAGAGCTGTCAGATTAGGACACCACTTGACCTGATCCTCAATAAAATCATGATTACCTTTGTAACAATAATCCATGTGTTCAAGCAGATGTAATCTCTAGTGGGCAGACTACCTAAATGGTACAGTAGATCTTCCTTTAAACTATTGGCACCGATAGCTAATGAGCAGCAATAGTTCCGGTGCATGGGTTTTTCGTCACTGGTTATTTGGACAAATCACGATTTCGCAGGTGCGCATCTTTCGAATTTTGCAAGGGGAGGGTACATCCAACCCATACGCTACGTTTGTAACCAAGGGGGAAGGGGTAATTTACCACATACCACTGGGAAAAATCCACTTTACCGCCCCTCCAACTGGTAATTACTAGTGGAAACGCATCTATCATCCTGAGCTCCCACATGCTGACCTCTGACATCACCTACTAAGGAAATGACCACAAATCACAAGGCCAAATCTACACTGGAGTTGCTTACCAAGAAGACATTGAATGTTCCTGAGTTTTGACTTAAATCGGCTTGAAATCTATGGCAAGGTTTGAAAATGGCTGTCTAGCAATGATCAACAATCAACTTGGCAGAGCTTGAAGGATTTTAAAAATAATAATTGTCAAATATTGTACAGTTCAGGTGTGCAAAGCTCAAGGGTGTTTATTTATTAATTCATTTATAGAGCCCCACAGTGGAGGTGTCAAAATACCCATAAAACCTAGTGGTCAAACAGGGAAATGGTTCCAATCCTTTTTCCAACATTCATTTTTCCCATGGGGAATTTTAGAAACACTTAAAATAATTGTCAGTTTAAAGAAACGTAGCCAATTTATTCGTTACTAAATGTAGAGAACATTAGACAGTTAATCCAGAGATTCTTACTTTTGCCTCGATTCGTCAGTCTCATCCAAATCATCATGGCATTTGTAGTTCTTTATGACAGCCACATTAGCAGCTAATTAGCATTTCATTTTKKKGGGGGGGGGGGGGGGGTAAATACAGGTGAACGTATTGATGAAAGTCACCTTGTCCTAAAAAGATTTACACGGTTAGCGAAATGTCACGCCAGGGCAGGCCTACACAAAAAAAAGCCTTATTTTAAAGTATATCTAAAATCCCCTATGGGAAAAATGAAAGGTGGAAAAACAATTGGAACCAATTCCTTGTTTGACCGCTAGATTTTATGGGTATTATGACACCTCCACTGTGGGTCTCTATTTGTCAGGGACCATGTACAACATGCCATTGCACCAGATTTAGCTAGTTTGCTAATTGTCATTTGTAGTGCCTGGGCTTAACACCTATGGACACAAAACTTATGCTGCTTTCGTAACCAAGTTGGTGTTGGGAATTTGCCAGTTGTGAAGCCGTAAATACCAGTTGGAGGGCCATTCAAGTGGATTTTTACCAGTCTTATGTGGTAAATTCCCACTTGGTTACCAACTCAACATTAATCGAGCAGCTGACCAATTACGTGAGACTTTAGTTCTGGGCTAACCGAGATTAAAGTAGAAGCAACATCAAGGTGCAACAAAGGTGATTGTAAAAATTACATTTTTCAATGGGGAATGATGAACAATTGGTTAGTTGTCAAATCCAACACTTGTTAAGTCCATATTGTTAGGTTATCTTTCTTGTGAAACTGACACAACTTAAGAACAAAGACTCAGCCCACTGATGGAAATTGGAAACTGAGCCCTTGCATTGATATCTCAATCAGAAACTGTATTGAGCTCATTCGCGTCATACTGGATGTATGTAGACATGATCAGAATTGGTATTCGGAGTTAGCCTATAGTTCAAATTCAAGATGTTTAAAGCTGATTTATGGTCATTCCATAATATGCATTGGCTGTACAGCATTTACTGCTATGCGGCCTCTGCAGAAGTCAGTCCATTCATGCTTTGTGGAGCAGCGCTGTTGTGAAGGAAGTTGTCAAGGAATTTAGTTTTTGTTTATACATGACCTCTCACCCGCTCCTACATTCAACCAATCACATCAATGCGGAGCTATACAGAGCCCCTGCATTGTTAAAGCCAATTTATGCTTGATCCAATTATGTGGTTGGATGATGTTGTAGTTGGAGGCTTCCTATTGAGGGTGTGATGCATTTTCGGAGGGTGTGATGCATTTGCGGAGCCTTCGGGGCACAGCAATTGCGTCATACCCTTAGTTTTTTAGCTCCCGGATCGCATTGACAGAGCAAGCATAAATTGGCATTTAGGTTTATGTGTGTTTTAACATACATATTTCTTACAATGGCTGAAGATGTAACATAAGTTTCCAAAAACAACACACAGAGAGAATGTTTGTTTAAAAAAAGGGTGTATTTGAGGCATGTGAATCGAAAGAAAAGGAAGCACTGGATCTTGGATCAGTGTTATCCCTTTCCAATATATTCCAATTGGCAAATTTGTATTTGTAGTCACCTGTTCCTTTCGTTACGGGCGGTCCAAAAAAAGACAGGTAAAAAACTTGATTTTGTGTTTAGCAGAGATCGGCTGTGTATAAAGTAATGAGGAAGGCCAAAAAAGCTTCTAACGACGTACTTAGCTGTTCTATGAGTGGTCTGAGGCAGTCGTTATAGCGTTTTCAAGAGAAACTTCAGTAACGATGGTTTTGGGAAACAGTTGGGAGATTTAACGACTGCTCCTATGAAAGATGTAATGATGAACGTGCTTTTGGGAAACCGAGGCCAGAGCTGTTGTGAAGGAAGTTGTCAATAAAGTGTGTTCGTGTTTATACAGGACATACCGCCCCCACCAGTTATATGCCGCTATACCGAGCCCTCCACATTGTTACAAAAGTTGGGAGGCGCAGCGATGTGGTACGGCGCTTGATTTGGCCTCCGCAAGCCAACCGAGGCTCCGCAAGTGCGTCACACCCGCCATATGGAGCCTCTGGACCACATTACCAGATCAAGCATACTTGGGTGTCATTATGGGCTGGCTATGTTCAAGGAACATGAGATGTTGGACTAAAAAAAACATATGAATAGTTATCTATTTTGGGCCTCATAATATGTTGTTTGTTTTGATATGGATGGTGTATGAATGATTATGTGGATTCAATGACCATTTGCGGAAAGTATATTTTTGAGTATATTGTTTGAGTATATTGACATACAATTGTAGGCTAATAGAGGATTAAAAAAATATCTAATAGCAGAGTGTAGGCTGTGTTTGATATATTGGATAATGTTATGTTACAGTATCAAGTGCTCCAGTCAACGCTGTTGTAAGAGAGCAAATTTATGTTTTGACTGTTCATGCTGGGTCACTATGTGTACACATCAATGGTTTGAAAGCCACTTGCCTGTGTGGGTAAATTGTGAGGTGGATTTACTATAGCCCATGCATTGGTTGTCTGCGCGTGTGCGCTGTCTCATTGGTTCGCTTTCCCGCTGCTCGTCTGCGGCTCTTGTCAGTGCACAAAACAGCGCATGCGTCTTATTTTGCTCCTCAGCCTTTGAAACTCGGGGTTGAGTTCAATTAGGAGAGACCATGTCCGCCATCAGCCATATGCACTTCTCTATCTTCTCATTTAAAACAAATTCTCCATGAAATAGCGGTAGAACGCGGCCTCGAGAATGGCCACATCGGTGAGTACACTGCTTGCGACCATGCTTAGCAAGGGTGTGTTGCACGGTATTGTTTTCTTTGCTAGAAGAAGGCGGAATTGCCCGGCGCGTCTGAGCAGAAGATTTCCAGCCATATTTCTATCGAAGTACAGTAGAAACACAGATAGCTCTTGGTTAGAACTAGTTGAGCTGGGAAGCGCATATAGAATGCCGCATATCTCGTGTATAGGAGCATTAGTGCGAAAGTGATGCTTGGATAGTAAAATAATGAAAAAAGTCTACCCTGGTAAATTACACTTTTAATAGTTTTTCGGCGTTTTTCAAAATGACTTGCAGTTTGTAGCGTATAGACTACGGTAGCCAAAGCTACTTAAATGAACATCAATATAGGGCAGGCTATGCTTTCTAGACCCGATGCTTTCTTTGCTGAAATACTATGCCGGATAGTGTGTATGGGATTTTGAGTAGGCCTATATCAAATCGAAATGTGTTATTCTGCAACGTGAGTGTTTTAATTGATTTATTCCACGCATTGCGTGTGTGCCTATTGAGACCATCGTTTTGCCATGGTGCCAGTCCATATTAGCAACAATATGTGATATGATATTGGATGTTACAGGGTGCTGTTCAGGTGAAACTAGAACTTGGACATCGTGCCCAGGTCAGAAAGAAACCCACGGTGGAAGGCTTTACGCACGACTGGATGGTGTTTGTCCGAGGACCAGAGCACAGCAACATTCAGCACTTTGTGGAAAAAGTTGTTTTTCATCTGCACGAAAGCTTCCCAAGACCAAAAAGAGGTAGGATTATAATTTACCCTCATTTTTATTAGATTGTTTTGGATAGTTTTACTGTCATAGAAGAATAGACTGCTTGATTGCAAAGCAAACCCTACAACTCCAGACAAAGACTATATGGGTTGGTTTGTGTGCACGAACTTTCTTGGTAGAAAAAAAACCCACGCTGTTTTGTTATAGCCTTCACTTTGCAGAGTTTGTCATTTGAAAATATTGGAATTTCTACTCCCGAAACTTGCTTAATTCATTTGAACATGCCCACCTATAGCGCATACGTAATTTATTGGATGCGCAGTTGGAGAATTGAATACCAACATATTGATTCATTTTAGAGTTTAAAACAACCTGAGGTTAGATGAAAGCAATATGATTTTTTTATTAGAAGAGGCAAATTCCGCCCCACCTGCTGCAGGCTATGAATGATTGGGCAACCCAAAATAATGTGAGTATTCTGCAAACCATAACGTGTCTAGGTGGCTTTGTTTTCAATAGCTGATCCATGGAGGGTAACTTGGGTTTAAACGCCCCCCTTGTGGGAATTCTCAGAAACGACTTTGTCGCAAATTTCTTTCCCCCCAACACTTTCCCTGGAAAAGTTTCCCTAAAAATGTAATCTTTCGTCTCAACTTTTTTAAATCACTCCAACAAAACGATTTTGAGTTACATTGGTCAAATATTGGGTCATTTACAAAAATATACAGTACCAGGCAAAAGTTTGGACACACCTACTCACTCTAGGGTTTTTCTTTTATTTTTACTATTTTCTACATTGCAGAATAAGAGTGAAGACCTCACAACTATGAAATAACATATATGGAATCATGTAGTAACCAAAAAAGTGTTAAACAAATCCAAATATGTTTTATATTAAACATTCTTAAAACTAGCCCCCCTTTGACTTGATGACCGCTTTGCACACTTTTGGCATTCTCTCAACCAGCTTCATGAGGTAGTCACTTGAAATGCGTTTCAATTAACAGGTGTGCCTTGTTCATTAGTAAAAGTCCGAGTCCATATTATGGCAAGAACAACTCAACTATGCAAAGAGAAACGACAGTCCATTACTTTCAGACGTGAAGGTCAGTCAATCCAGAAAATGTCAAGAACTTTGAAAGTTTCTTTAAGTGCAGTTGCAAAAGAAACTCAAGCGCTAAGATTAAACTGGCTCTCGTGAGGACCGCCACAGGAAAGGAAGACCCAGAGTTACCTCTGCTGCAGAGGATAAATTCATTAGTTAACTGCACCTCAGATTGCAGCCCAAATAAATGCTTCACAGTTCAAGTAACAGACACATCTCAACATCGACTGTTCAGAGGAGACTGTGAATCAGGCCTTCGTGGTTGAATTGCTGCAAAGAAACCACTACCAAAGGACACCAATAAGAAGAGACTTGCTTGGGCCAAGAAACACTAGCAATGGACATTAGACCGGTGGAAATCTGTCTGATGAGTCCAAATTTGAGATTCATATTTCCAGTCGCTGTGTCTTTGTGAGATGCAGAGTAGGTGAACGGATGATCTCCGCATGTGTGGTCCCCACCGTGAAGCATGGAGGAGGTGTGATGGTGTAAGGGGGTGCTTTGCTGATGACACTGTCTGTGATTTATTTAGAATTCAAGGCACTCTTAACCTTTATGGCTACCACAGCATTCTGCAGCGACACGCCATCCCATCTGGTTTGTGCTTAGTGGGACTATAATTTGTTTTTCAACAGGACAATGACTCATCACACTTCCAGGCTGTGTAAGGGCTATTTGACCAAGGAGAGTGATGGAGTGCTCAGCAGGTGTGGAAACTCCTTCAAGACTATTGGGAAAAGCATTCCTCATGAAGCTGGTTGAGAGACTGCCAAGGGTGTGTAAAGCTGTCATTAAGGCAAAGGGTGGCTACTTTGAAGAATCTAAAATATATATTTTGAATTGTTTAACACTTCAGAACTTACTACATGATTCCATATGTGTTATTTTATAGTTTTGATGTCTTCACTATTCTACAGAAAATGTAGAAATAGTAAAAATAAAGAAACCCTTGAATGAGTAGGTCTGTCAACTTTTGACTGGTACCTATTTATTGAACAAAAATATAAAGGCAACAATTTCAAAGATTTTACGGAGTTAGAGTTCATATAAGGAAATCAGTCCATTTAAATAAATTAGGCCATAATCTATGGATTTCACATATGCATCTGTTGGTCACAGACGCCTTAAAAAAAAAGGGTGTGGATCAGAAAACCAGTCAGTATCTGGCATGACCACCGTCGGTCTCATGCAGCGCAACACATCTACTTCACATAGAGTTGATCAGGCTGTTGAATGCAGAATGTTGTCCCACTCCTCTTCAATGGCTGTGCGAGGAAGCCGGATGTGGAGGTCCTGGTTACATTTACATTTATTTATTTTATTTTATTTTACCGTTATTTTACCAGGTAAGTTGACTGAGAACACGTTCTCATTTGCAGCAACGACCTGGGGAATAGTTACAGGGGAGAGGAGGGGGATGAATGAGCCAATTGTAAACTGGGGATTATTAGGTGACCGTGATGGTTGAGGGCCAGATTGGGAATTTAGCCAGGACACCGGGGTTAACACCCCTACTCTTACGATAAGTGCCATGGGATCTTTAATGACCTCAGAGAGTCAGGACACCCGTTTAACGTCCCATCCGAAAGACGGCACCCTACACAGAGCAGTGTCCCCAATCACTGCCCTGGGGCATTGGGATCTTTGTTTAGACCAGAGGAAAGAGTGCCTCCTACTGGCCCTCCAACACCACTTCCAGCAGCATCTGGTCTCCCATCCAGGGACTGACCAGGACCAACCCTGCTTAGCTTCAGAAGCAAGCCAGCAGTGGTATGCAGGGTGGTATGCTGTGGTCTGCGGTTGTGAGGCAGGTTGGACGTACTGCCAAATTCTCTAAAATGATGTTGGTGGCTTATGGTAGAGCAATGAACATTCAATTCACTGGCAACTGCTCTGGTGGACATTCCTGCAGTCAGCATGCCAATAGCACGCTCCCTCAACTTGAGACATGTGGCATTATGTTGTGACGAAACTGCACATTTTAGTGGCCATTTGTCCTAGCACAACGTACACTTGTGTAGTGATCATGCTGTTGAATCATCTTGATATGCCACACATGTCAGGTGGCTCTTGGCAAAATGCTAACTAACAGGGTTGTTCAGAAATGTGTGCACAAAATTTGAGTGAAAGAAGCTTTTTTTCACATTGAAAATTTCGGACATCTTTTTTAAAAATTTTAGCTCATGGGACCAACACCTGACATGTTGCTTTTAACATTTTTGTTCAGTGTCTGTATCTCACACACACAATATACCATTAGGGGAGCCTAAAGATAAATAATCCAGTTGTTCAGATTTTATTTAACCCGTTTTTAATAAAGTAGTACAATTACTTAATGGTCGATTTGGCCAAAATGCCCCCAGGGCAATCCAAATCATCTGTAAATTACACAATTGTATTTATTTATTGAATAACCCCACCCCTTCAAAATGTATTTGCCTAAGGATGGCCAGTATGCACATATCTAAATCTTACCAAAAATGTGCTTTTCTTTCCTTAGAAAATATACATTTCCCATAAGGCGGACGGTTTCCCCCAAGTTAACCTAAACTAGAAAGGCAAAATGTGACCGCTACCCAGTGTATTTGGCGATGGTAAACAGAAGAAGGTTTGTTCAAACAGTGGAGAGCATAGTGGTTGTTTAAGTGTCTGGCACGGCTGGAAGGGATCAATTATAGTATTTGTTGGTTTGGGATTTTTACCCCCCCTTTCCTGCTGGTGTGTTTGAGTGTTCTTTGGCATGACAAGTGCTGGGAAACGTGCCAAAGTCGGTGCCTTGGAGAGACCCTGTCATATTGTAATTACACGCGACTCAGATTGCCGGGGAACATTCGTCGTTTATTGGGAACAGTTGTAAGATCATGCTGTAGTTCAACCAACAACAAAAAAAGTATTTACTCTCCTTTAACACTAATACCCGGCCTTCTCTCAACAGTATGTTTATGAAGAACAGTCATTGCATCAAGAAAAATATGCATTAGGCAAAGTACAGAATGGGTCTTATAGAATAAATGTGCTTATAGGGTTTCTGTTGCACCTCAGTAGGCTCTTTTACTATGTAAATTCTTTGTTGAAGTTCTTATACTTTGGCGCTTACACCTCTTTTTATAATATAAATATTCTGGTTTGTTGGGTATTACTGACTTGACTGTGGCCATTTGTATGTTAAATATGACCTGCCAGTGTTTTCTGGTTTCACACACAGTGGAAACTTGTTGCATGGGCAGTTGGACTAGACAGCCTTCTGATACACCTCACATGCTTATTACTTTGGCCAGGGTGTTAGCACAATTCACAACATGGTCATTGTGCATTTACCAACATCACCTGTAAGTGTTCAAATATTTCCATTGACAGCAGGTAATTGTGTGCTTTCATGTTACCAATACCTATAGTAGAAGCCTACAGTGCTCTTATTGTGACTCCTATTCCTAAAATTCAAAAATGTCACTAGTATTCTCACAGTTTTGACTGAATGAATGACAACAGCCTATTACGATATTCATTAAAATGCTGGTAGACTTGAACACAAGACAGCCATAGAACCAGTCAGCCACCATAAGGATGTTTTCATTGGTGTTGCATATGCTTGGTCCCTGTTCACTGGTGCAGGTAGGCTACAGTCTGTCGTACATGGTTGATTGTAACCCCCCCCCCACCCCTGCAATCCACCAAAGGCTGCTTTTGAGTCTGCTCTTTGTGTTGCAAAGAGACAAAACAGCCTGCTAGACTAGAGCCAGGGATTGAGGTTGAGATCAGTTCAAGAGAAAAGCTTTCTCTTTTACTGAGAGAATACTGTCTCTGAATGCTGGATTACGGGTGCAAATGTTATAACCTGACTCAGTGGATTGGATGTTGTAAATCATCACAACTCAAGTATGGCTTTGATAAGAAAGTAACTAGCCTCTTGGTCTTGCAAGAAAAAAATGCATAAACAATGAATAAATGACTTAAATGTAAATGTAAATTGTAAGTTGCCTTCTACTTCAGTTTTGAATAAATAAAAAAAAAGACAGTTGCTGTTAAACGTAAAGTTATTTCTTTATTCATTACACCAATGTTATGTACTGTTTGATTTGTTAAATTGAGCAATATCTGCGCTAGAGAGCTTCATTTGAACATTGTGGCGAGTATTCAAGTGGGTGAAATAGAAGTGTATGTATAGTGCACTGCATAGCATGATGTATTTGGTTATGAATCTACCTTGTCCATCAGTTTACTGCTATGTCATTGAGCAAATCAGTCTTCTTTCAATAAACTGGAAAATCTGTGTGTTTACATGCGCGTAAACAAGAAGCCATTTCAACAAGCATAAATCTATACTGTGTTAGGCAAATGAAGGAGAGGTGGTCAAGGCAAGTGCTATTATACAAAGTATCGCTTGTACTTGACGTTCCAAAGTGCTGCTCGCATGTTTTCAATGCGTGCAGGGAATTCTTGGGGCATTTGAAACGGATCTCTTCATTCGTGGGAACACCTGACTCAGAGTTTGATGTGGTTAGCAAAAGTACATTTATCACCCAGTATTCCTGATTCATTGCATAAATGACAGACCTAAAGATGTGCTCATGAGAACAGCTGAGGTGTGTGTGTGCCTGTCTGTCTGACAGTGTGTTGAAATCCTCCCCCACTATGTTTAATTCCCCATAGCATTAAACATAAATCAAACTAGCGTTTCTGATTTGGACACGGAGCTGCTTGAGATGTACGCTAAAAGTATGTGGACACCATCAAATTTAATGGATTTGGCTATTTCAGCCACATCCGTTGCTGATAGGTGTATTAAATCGAGCATACAGCCATGCAATAAATAGAATGGCCCATACTGAAGAGCTCAGTGACTTTCAACGTGGCACCGTTATAGGATACCACTTTTCCAACAAGTCAGTTGGTCAGATTTCTGCCCTGCTAGAGCAACTGTAAGTGCTGTTATTTTGAAGTGGGAAAAGTCTAGGAGCAACAGCTCAGTCGTGAAGTGGTAAGCCACACAAGCTCGCAGAATGGGATCGCCGAGTGCTGAAGCACATAGCTTGTAAGAGTCGTCTGTCCTCGGTAGCGAGTGTTGCAACCAAGTTCCAAACTGCCTCTGGAAGCAACGTTAGAACTGTTCGTCGGGAGCTTCATTAATTGGGTTTCCGTGAACGAGCAGCCACACACAAGCCTAAGATAACCATGTGTTGGCTGGAGTGGACTCTGGAGTGCGGAATCATGCATCACCATCTGGTAGTCCGACGGACAAATCTGGGTTTGGCGGATGCCAGGAGAACGTTACCTGCCCCAATGCATAGTGCCAACTGTCAAGTTTGGTGGAGGAGAAATAATGGTCAGGGGCTGTTTTTCATGGTTTGGGCTAGGCACCTTAGCTCCAGTGAAGGGAAATCTTAACGCTACAGCATACGATGACATTCTAGACGATTCTGTGCTTCCAACTTTGTGACAACAGTTTGGGGAAGGCCGTTTTCTGTTTCAGTATGATAATGCCCCCGTGCACAAAGCGAGGTCGAAACAGAAATGGTTTGTCGAACGGTGTGGAAGAACTTGACAGTCCTGCTCAGAGCCCTGACCTCAAACCTACCCCATTTTGGGATGAATTGGAACATAGGCATGGGTCGCAGTCAAATTGCCCAACATCAGTGCCCGACCTCACTAATGCTCTTGTGGCTGAATGGAAGCTAGTCCCTGCAGCAATATTCCGACATCTAGTGGAAAGCCTTCCCAGAAGAGTGGAGACTGTTATTGCAGCAAAGGGGGGACAAACTCCATATTAATGCCCATGATTTTGGAATGAGATGTTTGAGCAGGTGACCTCATACTTCTGGCAATGTAGTGTATGTTCTGAAGAAGCCCTTTGACAAGCGGTGAGTAAAATTAGGGTTCGCTCTAGTCCCCCCCCCCCCCCCTCCCCTTTATTGATAAATGATGTGCTTGGCTAGATGTTCCAAAAACCCAGCAGGAAGATACTTCCTTTTAAATCCTTTTCGTTTAAATCCCCTGATATGACACATGCCATGAGATCTTACCCCAGTCCCTAGGAGGTGATGGTAGTATGCAATGTTCCCTCTAATTCCGGTGTGTGTTTACTGTGAACACTGAGGGTCTACTTGATTTGGCTTAGTTTTAACATCAAATATGATGGCGGAAATACATCCCCATAATATTTTAACATGGTAATAGCTGTTCTATCATTCAGCCTACAGTATCAGCCAATGTGTGGTGTTCAACTCCTACGTTCCATGAGACTTAAAAAAACAAACATGCAGGGTTTGACATTAACCTGTTTATCCACTGGTCCTTCAGACGAGGCGGCTGACAATGTTTGCAAGAAACCACTTTACAAAATAAAATTCATTATTAGTATAACATTATTAGAGACAATCAGACAAATTATGCTACGCTCTGTCTATTGGTTACTTAGCTTATTCAAGACCGTCTTAAAATACAACACTGCCCCTTTAAGGCATAAAAGGCCTACCTGACTCGCTTTTCAAAGATGGCTAGAAGTGCACACATCTTGTGCTCTTGTAAGACGCAATCTCCCCCCGTCCCCATTGTTGACTAGAAATTAGCTATAACTGGGCTGATAACTCACAGACTAGCAAAGAATATGAACAAATGTGCAAACGTTGCTACATGCAGCTCTCGCTTTGATCTCAAAGCAAGTGCATCTACTCCAGGCCGCTGTAGCCTAAACACAGTCCAGTTCAAAGTGAATGGCATAGATCCATATATGGTCTATTTGCATATAGGCCTACTGCAGCTCTGATTGGTTATGGGCCACCAGTCTGTGTAGAGTACTGGCCTGAGTCATGCCTGTCAATGCAATAGAATCCTACTCCAATACACTCTGCCTGTAAGAAAATATCTTGCACAGTTTTGCATACTAAATCTTGCATAGTTTATTTTGTTTCGGTATATTACATTGAAAGTGGCTAATATTGTGTTGATTCAATCACAATTCCCACAGTAGAGCTACACGTCAATAGTGTTACCTAAATGGGGGAACTGAACTTCACTCAACTTTCTACAATCTCGCACAGGCTCATATTTCTTCTGCGCAAGGGCCACGCACACGCGCAGCTTAGAGGGAACATCGGTAGTATGGTACTTCAGTGTTTTCACATGGTAACAAATTGCCAGCCTAAGTACTTCCTGAGCTCGAAGTGTTTTGTATAAAACGTAGGCACAATAAATTGGGTGAAATTAAATATTTTTTTTAGGTATTTGAAATTGTTTTGGGGGTGGGCAGTGTTGCCACCTTTTTGGGTATGGTGGTTCGTTAATAGGTTACCCTCGTGAGAGAGTGCGCTGACATCAAAACGTGGTGTTGCCAACAGTGACATTGGGTTCTCTTTTTAGGCAAGGTCATGGTTTTCAGGCTAGGCAATGGCTTTTAAATGCTTTCAGCCTTGGATCCTGTTTGCAAGGATGATGTATTTGCAGCTTATCACTCAATTTGACCAATTGGGCACTCTCCTCTTAGCCTGAAACCTTCCTTAGCAAGTTCAAGCTGTATCCTGGTTTGCAATCTACTGCCTCACACGTTTTTATTCTAAAACTCTGTGTTGGCTCCTCTAACGGGTAAATGACTGGTGTTCTGATGGTACACCTAAAATAAACAATAAAAAGGTAGGCTACATTTTACTCTTCAGGAGCAGTGTGACATCAACGCGCTCTCTGTGCTCTTCTGTTGGGTACAAAAGCCCTCCACAACCAGTCTTCAGCTTGGCTGAAATGTATGATGCCGTTGTCAGGTAAACAATCAGGCTTATTATTTTGTATCACGGGAGGTTACCCCTACCCCTCTCTGGTACCTTTGATCAGCGTTGGGTCTCTGATGGGCGACGCCAAAGAAGTTGAGGGCAAACCTAGCATAGACGAGCATGTTTGACAGTTTTAATACTGGTCTTGTAAGGGACAGCTAGCCCCCTGCAGAGAGGGAGAGGGATGTGCACACACACACCTTCCAAGGATGTGTAGCTCTGAAGGTCCCACTTACTCTCTTTCTCACTTCCCTCTTTTCTTGTGAGGCGGCTAAACGCCGGCTTTACTGTTTTAATATAGCCGTCCTGCAGCTGTTGTGGATCACACCGGTGCCCTCTCCTCATTTGACAGGGAAGTTTCACTCACTTTGCTTAGAAAAATATCTTGTGGATGGTTTACATTTTTTATCCATCCTAAATGTTTACAAATCTAGAATAAAGCAGGCTATATATGAATTATGAAGACCATAAAATGACGATAACATTTGTCACGACAGTAGTGGTCAGTTGCCGTCCCCATTCTTCACTATTCTGCTCTGTCTTGATTTTAAAGCTTCCGATTTTGTAGTTTTATGGCCAGCAAGACATTTAAACAGACCGGAAGAAAATGGCTATGATTGGCTGCCATGCTGTGTAGCCTTGGAAACCTGATATTTAGTCCTGTGAGGAGGACTGGAGGGAAGGGGGGGGGGTGAGACCGACCCCCATCCCAAAATAAATGGACTGGAACATGGTTTAGTCGGCCATTTTTACTTTGGGCTTCACCTGTCAAAGCATAACCAATACACCCCTCTTATTTAAAAAAATTTTTTTAGGGGGGCTGACTTGATTCTTTTCTTTTCTTTATTTGCCTGTCATTTCAGGTTATGAAATGAGCACTTGCTCATCATATGCAGTGTATGCTCTGTGCTGTAAGGATGCTCTCACACCTGCCTTGAAGCCAGTGGGAATAGCTGGCCTGTTCCCTTGACTCCACAGTCATAATCGTAATTCAAAACCTCAGCGAACATTTAAGGCATGATCGTAATAAATCATGACCATTGGCTCTATGGGAAGTTTGAAGCTATTGATTTTACGGAGCTGAGCAGATCACATTTGTGTCACATGCAAAATATATTTCCCTGTAAAAAGATGCTGACGACCGGTAAACTGATAGTTCACACTGGCAGAGACGTTAACAAGGTATTGGGCAAAACGGGCTCAGAGCGTTGTTTAAAATCTTAAATCTAATCCTCTATTCCTATTTATTTGTGTAACAGTGCTTCTCATTTTCTAATTGTTTGGGGGGTTTCAACTACCCTTACTCCATGTTGCTTTAACTTACCTGGCCACCGTATATCTCTTTTCAAAAGCGATAGAGAAAATGTTGTGGGGCATAGGAAGTGAACTGGAGACTTAGCGGTAACTCTGCTCTTGCGTTCCCCCACAGCTGCACTGATTTCCAGTTTCAGTCCAGGAGGGGAAGCTGCTTCTCCTCGACACATTAAAATTAATGATGCAACAGTCTGTAAAGTCACAGTGCCGCCTCATTATAGGCAGCAGTTAGGCCCTGGCGTTCAGGTGTTGCCGTGGCGACGGCCACTGCCGAATGGCATCGCTGTCGTCTCGGCGGAGCGCACCAACCCTGAAGAAGTTAGCTCTGGACTGGAACCGAGAATGGGCTATTTTTTGCAATCAGCTTCGATGGCACATGCTGCTTTGTGGCGTTAAGCACCCCATTTGGCGTGTTTTAATCTGGTTTTGAGATGGTACCTCTTAGGATGTGCGGGTAATATTTCATGAAAAGCGTGTCCCTTTAATGGGAGGGCATTTCGTCATTACGGGGGTGGAATGGGGGAGTTGAGAAGCGTTACTGGATCTTTATGTCGAGACACAGTGAAGGCCTATTTTTCTGTAAGAAGCTCTCCGATAACCAGTTTAAATAAGGTGTGTGTGTGTGTGCACGCGCCTGCCTGCCGCTATTCCCTCCATAGCGGTGGTTTAGCTTAATGATTGGCTCAGTATGTTGGCCCCTGGGTCTTGCCTGGGCTCCTGGAGTTGTAGCATGAAGCCTTTTTTTTTTTGCGACGCAAAGACACTTAACATCTTAAGCCCCCGCCATCGCTCCTCTCTCTAATGTCTGTCTCTTATACACATCTAGATGTGTATAAGAGACAGGTTTAGTATGTTGGCCCCTGGGTCTTGCCTGGGCTCCTGGAGTTGTAGCATGAAGCCTTTTTTTTTTTTTTTTTTTTTTTTTTTTTACTTTCCCCATCCTCGCTCTGCCTTTCCTAATCATTATTTTTGTGGCTGTGCACATACCACAAGTCAAGTCACTGGAGTACCCATACACGAGATCTCCTCAGGCTTAAACATGTCTTAGATGTAGTGTGCCATTCCTCTCCTCCCTTTGCTGTGGTTTCGCTAATGTGATATTGATGGCAATATTGTCTTTGTCTGCAATGTAGTACGTTCTGATGCAGTTAGGTGTTGTGCTAGCCTAGATGTGCATGGTTCCGTTTGCAGTC
Organism: Salvelinus sp. IW2-2015; assembly: GCF_002910315.2. Taxonomy (NCBI): domain Eukaryota; kingdom Metazoa; phylum Chordata; class Actinopteri; order Salmoniformes; family Salmonidae; genus Salvelinus; species Salvelinus sp. IW2-2015. The sequence goes on from NC_036876.1 coordinate 10,193,344, forward strand.
AAAAGTAAATGTTGAGACGTTTGTCTGGATATTGGGAGTGAAGGTGCATGTGTGCGTGACCCTGCCAGTGTTTACTAGCAGTTGTACAAGCTTCACTTGAACGCTATTATTTATTTATTGTATTTGTATCCTCCTCATTGTTATCGTTAATTATTCATTGGTGGGTATGATAAATGTTGTAAGCGCAAAGTCGATTTCCAGCAACGAGTTTGATTGTAGAGCCCAGAATAGACTCCTGCTTGCGGACACCAGATCCGCACACCTCTGCTGAGATAATTGTGTCTCCAGCCCTGGGGCTTGACATGTCATCCCTGCCTTCAAACTGATTATTGCCCATTGGAGATGTGCAGAGTGTGACTCTTTCCTCTCCCCTGATTTCCCCCTCATGATTTGGGAGGTCTGTCAAACACTCCTCTGCCAGAAGCTCATTTTGGTTTGGTTTCCCCCACTTCTCCTCCTGCTGCCCTCTGACTGCTGCTTTACCTCAGTGTCACCCCAAGACAGTCATGCCAGCATTACATCCATTCTTCCCTCCTGCCAGCCGGATATTGGCCTTTTGATGCCTTTTTTTTGACATTCAACCCCTTTTTTTTACTTTTTAAAGAGGGTGTATACATTTTTACAATTTAAGAAAGTTTTGTAGTTGAGGCGTTATTCTTATCAGGGAGAGACAGGGGGTCGGTCAATGGTACAGGGCGTTTAGAGATTAGCAGTTGCTAGCCACTAGTTATGCCGCGTGTGTGCGCACCTTGGGTCCTTCAGTTCATTCTACTGTTTCCTAAAGACCACTGTCACAAAGCTCCAGTGTTCCTTGATGTTCCCAGCACTGGACAAAGCCCCCCTCTGCCTCTNACTGGAGAGCAGAGGTACCATCAGCCACTGGATGTGCCCCCCCCCCAGCTTCTGGCCAGAAATCAAAGAGCTGTAGGAATTTGCCAGTAATTGTTTTACGACTCGGCAGAAATCATACCTACTTGTATAGGTGGAGCACAAAGGGCCTGGGCCGTGAAACGGCAGGCTGCCTGCCGCCGCTGCTGCTGGCATGAAAGGAGTGGGAAAGAGGTAGAGATGGAAGGGGGGGAGCAGCCGCTGAAAAACAGGAACTGAGCCGTAAATGCTCACTCTCCCCTAGTTTTGTCAATGAAAGGAGGGCGGAGGAAGTGCTTTATTGATGAATTGTCTATAAGGGCTGTCTGTTGGCAGGTCTTTCTCTCCTGATCCCCCACTCACGCTCGCCATAAAACATTTTAGTATTTATTTTTGTAATCTTTTTTTTAACTTTACAGCATCTAACTGAAGCTGGAACATTTTAGTCAAGACTTGCTGCACTGTGAGGCCCTCATTAATGAGCCAAATGGCAAGGTGTTTGGCTTTGTTGAACTGGAATTTGAGTACTGAGTAATTGTCATCCGCTTGAGGTTTACACACCCCTGCCATACTCTGTCATGCCTATTAGTTATTCTTGGGCACTGTCTTGATGTACTAAACTGATTCTGTGTTCATGAAAGTTAAATGTGGCTTCACGATATGAAAACTATTTTGGCTCCTTTTCGTTTCGCGCCTCCTGGTTTCCATCAGATTCCAATTGTTTTACTTTGTTGCATTTAGGCCATGTCAGATTGTCTAAAATATTTTAACCAGGTTAGGCTCGTTGAGAATCAATTTTTCAACAGAGACTTTGACCAAGACGGCAGGATCAACACATCGGCTTCAGACAAACGGACAGATGAACTCAAGCAGACGAAGATCCCTCTTACGTCACTCCAAATAACTTCACGTGTCTAAATGCTTGCTATAGATGGATATCTGTAAGCGGGGTGAGGGATGTGGTGAGCACAGTGAGGAATCGGGGCAGAAATACATTTATTTTAGTTTAGGCCAAGGAACAGGTTAATCTTATTGTTTGTAATCGGTCACTTTTTCAAAGACTGTCCCGTCACTGCTTTTAAAAAAGGAATTAGTCTTTTTTAGAAAATATTAGTATTTTTCTTTTGGCAGTCCTTATCTGTAATTTAAGTAGAAGTAATATTTTGTCGTTCAAATATTTGATTCAGAATGGTTGGAAATACTTTAAAAATATGACCGAAGCAACTTGTCAATTTCTCATAAGTGCTTTCACACAGCAACTTTGTGCCTAATCTATAAAGCAATTTGAAAATGATGAGTGGACCCTTAATCTCAAGGTAGACTTTTTCTAAAAAGGTGTCTACAAAAGGGCTATTGGAAAGATTTGACCATATATTTTATGCATTGTTCGACTAGGTCTATTGTGAGCATGACACCCTTGCAGTTTGTCTAAATGAACCGTCCCATCTACCATATGTATGACTTGTGCAGTGCTCATCTTCCCCACCTGCAGCACAAGGAGTTAAAGCAGAGTGGGAAATACTTTCTGGTACAGAGGAGCTTGGGGGTAATCCGACGGCATGGAGGCAGTGATGACAAACGGGTGATGCAACACCAGCTTTGTTCTGTTTCACGCGCTCTGTTCCTGGGTGGGCGAGGTGGTTGGCAGTGATGGCAACTGCCTGCGTTTCCTGATAGCTTTGTTGTCCTTCCATGTAATGCATCTTTAACTGCAATGCCAGTTTTTCTTTTTAAAAAAGCCAGTAGAGAAATTTGTAGAAGTACTGGATGACTATATTCTATTAGAGGAAATTGTTAGTTTCAAAAGCACAGATTTTATAAGAAATGGTTTAATAATAAAAAAATATACAGTACCAGGCAAGTTTGGACAAAGCTACTCATTCCAGGGTTTTTCTTTATTACTATTTTCTACATTGTAGAATAATAGTGAAGACATCAAAACTATGAAATAATACTATGAAGAAAAAAAAGAACCTTGAGTGGGTGTTCTAAAACTTTTGACTGGTACTGTATATTTGTCATCTCCCATCATGCCTCCATTATTACAGTGGCACTACACAGGACAAAGAATCAAATGAAAACCTGGTGCGGCGCTGGTCTGGTAGAGTGCTTTTGAAGGCTGGGGGAGCAGCTTGAACATCGGGAGTGATAGAGGGACCACCAATGGCCTTGTTGACCGATGGCTAGCCGCTGTGCTGACAGCAAGGCTCCCTGGGTAAAATATGGCGGGGGGGGGGGATTTGGCGTTCTTAAGCCTTTTACAAGCCAGGGAGTTCAGCAAGGTATGCTGAAAACTATACTGTACAGGAAATTAAATCGCATTGCGAGGGAGTGAAATTGGTCGCCGCAGCCACCATTAATGGCCTTTTAATTAGAACCATAATGGAATTCTACCCGGCAACCGATCACCCTGGTATGGTGCCAATTACGGCGTGTGAGTGCCCTGTTTTCTAGTAAACCTCGTGCCCTCGTTCGTTGATTGGAGGGGGGGGGTGTGGTGAGCTGGTGTGGGGTTTTGGGCTAAAGGAATGTATCCCCTTACCATCTTGGCCCCTAATGGTCAATTACAGGGGATAGCTGGCATCAGGGAGACACTACAAATCTAAGAGGGGACTGGGTGGGAAAACTATACCGAGTTCAGTCAAGGTCCCATGCAGACTGACCTAACCCAATCTGTTTGGCCGGTATCATGCCATTGTTCGCATAACTACTTAATGCTGTTGAGAGCGTGCTGGTGTCTTTTTTTGCTCACTATAAATGCTTTGTCTTGCGTTGAATGACTTTCTAATTAATGATCTTCGTAATTAAAAACAAAGTCTTGTTATGAGTAGTGTTTTCTAAGGCTATAAAAAGAATGCTCTCGTTTGGGGTTTACTTTGAGGTCCGCCATGGACTGTTAAGCTTGGTGTTTAGTGTTTTTCCCTCTGTGCTCAGCTGTGGTTGGTGAATGAGGATATTGCCTACACGTGTTCACTGTTCACCCCTTTATATCAGCGTCGGCCTGGCCGCTGAATCATCATTCAGTACGCTCACATTCAGCTGTTTTGGATCAGTAGTGTAAAGGGGTGTATGGGACGGGAAGTTGCACCCTCAAGATCTAGGCGAGAGATCTGTGGTTGTCTATTTCTGAACAAGAGGGTGTGGGGTGTATGTGTAGGAACCATGGGGAAACCGAAAGGCACTAGAGGGAACTTTCATTTTTTTATGCTGTAGTCATGGAGTAGGCCATACTATTCTCATGAGATCCAACCATCATGCCCCTAAAATACTATTTTCCCACACTGATAGTGCCCGTACTATAATCAGGTAGAATAGTAAGCGTGACTTGTGTGACGTCGTAAGGGAAGCTTGAGGAAGTGGTCCACTGTATTCGAGTGACAGATGTTTATGATTTGGTTACGAGGTTGGTATTGTTCATGTACTCCCCCTGAGGTCTCCCATCTCTCTCTCTCAGGACCCGTGTCAGTCTAGGAGAAATCCCACTGAGTGTTTTGTGTATGTCTGAGCTCTGCTACCATGACACCCTGTAGCTTCAGTGACACAACCCCCTCCCTGTCTTTGGTGTCTTCCAATATGGTAGGTGAAGAATCACACCTTTTTTTGTGTTTTGAGACGTCGTCTTCCCACCCCCAAATGGCAAGATGTGCTTTGGGGAAGCGCTTTTATCCCTGGTTCTCCCTGTCTTTTCTCGTTTTCCTTTTGTCGTTGTTTTTGTCTGAGCATTGGACCATCTCTCTCCACTAATTCAAACTTCCACTCGTCATTGGCAAAAGGGAGCAAATTGCCTATATGAACAAGAGCTGGGCCCTGGCAGGAAACAGGCTGTATGTCTTTGATTAGCGCATGAGTTGCCAGGTCAGGTTGGTCCCTGCTGCTACAGTAGTGGTCAAAACTACACTAAAGTCTTCAACTATAAGGAACGTTTTGGTGCTGATGACTTTCAGGTATTTGTGTAGCAGTCTGCTTGAGGAATTAGCCTTGTTTGATACAATGATAGAGAATGAGGATAAATGAACTCCCCATAGCCATAGATTGTTAGTGGCGGTTCTCTTCAGATCACAGTTGTGACATTCTACTTCCTTCCCCTTTTTGATTGGACAGACTGACACCCATGTTGTGGCATTGAGTTAGGTCCTAATGAAAATGCTTAGATTAGCATTTTCCTGTAATCAGTCTAGGGCTGAGGGCTGCTCATGGGCTTGTACATCAGTCTACAGCCAGTCATATAGGTCAACAGTGCAGAAGAAAAAAGCTAGAGGGAGAGGTAAATGGGGAGCGGAGAGCGTCGAGCCTGTGGTAATTAAGCCCATGCCTGGGACCAATTATCGGCAAACCAATTTTAATTTTGCAAATGGTTTGTTATTTCAGGTCGGCCGCTGCTTGGCCAAGTGAATGAGCAGATTTGATGAAGGCCACAGCATGGTCTACACTCCACCCCCCTTTACATGAGCATTGTGCAATACTGTCTAGAACTCTTCAGTCAACTCCTTTAAGGCCATAACCTGCCGCCTTCCATAGTTTGGCACTTGCTTGACCAGGGGATATCCTGGGTGACACCTTTTTTTGCAGCATTGGCTTTTTCCTACGAGCTTAGCAACTGGCCCCCTGCGTTTTAAGTCCCTTGCTAACTCGATTAGTCCAAAGGGGAGCAGGTGACCTCTCCTTGGTTGTACACTGGCCTGTGTGTGGAGCATGGTAACCACAGTGGTTTGGGGGAGGGTGAGGGAAGATGTTCAGCAGCGGACTGAGGACTCACCTCTGCGGAGCATCTAATCATTACTCTCCATAGATTGAGCAGCTCACGCCACTATTAAATAGTCTCGATGTGCAGAAGTTTGTTTCAGGATAATTATTGTGATATCACAACTTCATTTGATTCTGTAGAGCTTTTGTCAACAGTTGTAATTCTTTTAAAGTTGGACGTTAAAATGGACTTGAAAGCACCTCTTAATATCTTCTGTGCTATCCTTTCCCGTTGGGAAGACGCTTGACCTTTCTGCACGGCCTGTCATTCAAGACCTCACAGCTGGGACGTTCGCTTAAAAATGGAAGTGATTCACTGTGGCTTGATGGCCTTAGACACTAGAATCTCTAGATGTTCCAGTTAAATGATGCAACACAGCTAGTGCACCGTCTGCCTACGGAACAACAGGAACGGTAAGGCTGCAGTTCCATGAATAATGGTGTTTCAGCTGAGTCATGGACCAAATGTCAACCAGTAGAAATAGTCAGACTAAAGACTAGCTTTCAAATTACTTGGGTTTTTAAACTGCAAGTGTGAGCGCTGTTGAATAGAGCTTGAAATATAACTAATTTGTATAGGTGTCAATATTTGACTAGTTACCAGTATGTACCTGTTCCATCAATGTTTCTGTTCTTCCATAGGCAGACGGAGGCCCATATGAGTTACAATATGGAGTATGACAGCATGTCCTCTACGAAAGCTTTTTATTCAGCCGCTTTGACGGATCAACTTGACAGATGTATTTATTTTCTCTTGAAAGTGCCTTAGGGTAAAGTTTCGCAAAGTGCAAGTGGATAATCTGTATTCTAACAGTTACTTTACAGACGGTAAGTGCATCTGTTAGGGAAGAGAAAGCATTCCGTAATTAAACCTATGGCACTAATCCTAAGCACGATGCAGTAAAGGCATGTTAAAAATGCCTGTAACTCAGAACCTGAAGCAAGGTTTGAAAGGAAACACTTTGAAGTTTGTGGAAATGTGAAATTAATGTAGGAGACTAACACATTAGATCTGGTAAAAGATAATACAAAGAAAAAAACATGCTTTTTATCTTTGAAATGCCACAATGTAGTATTGCAGTTTAGGTGCAATTTAGATTTGTGCCACTAGATGGCCGCAGTGTGTGCAAAGTCTTAGACTGATCCAATGAATCATTGCATTACTGTTCAAAATGTTGTATCAAGTCTGCCCAAATGTCCCCTAATTGGTTTATCGATACATGTTCAAGTATATAACTGTGCACTCTCCTCAAACAATAGCATGGTATTATTTCACTGTAATAGCAACTGTAAATTGGACAGTGCCGTTAGATTAACCTCTCTGGGGTAGGTGGGACGCAATCGTCCCACCTGGCCAATAGCCAGGGAAAATACAGAGCGCCATATTCAAATAAAATGATATAAAAATCAAACTTTCATTAAATCACACATGTAAGATACCAAATTAAAGCCACCGATCCCGTAGAGGTTAAGTTAAACACTCGCCATTTGAGAAGAGTGGGTGCAAATAGGGGGAGGGCAAGGGGGAAGAGGGAACATCTGATTTCATGAGCGGAAGGAGCTGTTGGTGAAGTAGCTGCAAGATGTCTTCAACTTTTTTTTATTGTACTGTTCAGTTCTATGTCCAACGTTTGGCTCATTACAAACCAGTCTCTGGGGAAAGGGAAAATGCATTGTGACTGGCATTGTTCTATGATTGACATCTCGGCTTGATCCACGGGGAGAAAAAGTGAGTACCTCGGGCCTGCTCAATAAATAGGCTGGCCCTCTGTCTCCCTTCCAAACTCTGCTCTAATCGTTGGCAAAGTTCCTGTTACAGGTCAATGAGTGTATTGTGTACCTCGCTCTTCCAGTTGCATGTTGTTTATTGGGATGAGTCTTGTCCTGTAGGCAGAACATTCTGCTAGATGTGCCTGTTGCAAAGTCAAAATTGTCATAAACAAAAATTTGAATTTGTCTTTGAAGGTCAAGGTTTGGCATTAGGTTTATCAGTGTGGTTAGGTTTAAAATCAGATTTTTATAACTTTTGGGCTGTGCCAATTAGTGACTACTCTGCAGAGCTTCCTCCAGAACAAGATTCATTACGAAAAACGCTAACCTGCCTTTCAGTTGCTCCTTCACATGTACAGTGACCTTTTCAATTTCGACTAGGGAACCATAGCCAAGATGGTACTGCCAAGCCAAACTCCTCCCACAGCTCAAAGCTCAGTCATTTAATTTGCTTTCCTCCTTCACCTTTCCTGTCTGTGACGCACACAGAGATGGTAACATAGCCAATGTGTTGGCTTGGTAAATCTTTTCTCATCAATTTAATGAGTTCCATTCTAGGGTCACTTGTTGCTATGTGTAGATTACAAGCAGTGTGCTTCTAATGGTGATCTACTCTTCACTGGTTGCTTATCCAGTTTTGTTGCCACATGAGATTTACCATGCAGCAGGGATCCTACATTTTTGACGAATCCCAAAAATGTACATTACAGCCCCTAATGACTTTGGGGGCTATCAAGACCATGGTGTTTTTTTTTGTCAAAAGTCCGTCCTCTTTCCTCCGTGACCCGGGAACTGATAAGTGTCTTCCTTAGTAGGCAAGCGGAAGACTGTCCTCCTTGAGTTGAGCAAATCTAAATGAGAAAAGGCCTATAAGGTCATGTGGTGAATGGGTTGTTGAGCTTTGCTGTGTTAAATGATGGGGGTGCTCTTTCCTGGGCAACAAGTAGGAGACAGTGGGAGGTAGCAGCATACCTGGGAGACCAGGTGTTGATGCTAGCTAACCCTCAGGAAACACCTTCCAGACAGTCTCTCTTAGGTCGACAAACCTGCTTCTCCACGTCACCGCCACATGGGGGGATAAATGTCGGAGGCTTAAATATGTGAAAGAGAACTGCTCACACAGAGCCCAGACTATCCCACACTATGTTTCTGTGTGGTGCAACTCATCTCATCCTCAACTCATATTTTCCAGGTTCTACATAAATAAGTTCGGCAGGCTACGGTGAATGGAACCTTTTAGCCACATGTAATTGAACCTGACCCGACCACGCAATTAATCACGACCCACAATATTTGCTCAGCGTTATTGGGTTCTGGGGCAGCGCGTACCCCAGCAGTGAGGTTGACTCTGGTCTAGCCATCAGTCAACCCGAAGGTGGTGGCGCTTAGAGCTGGTGTAATGTGAACAACTGACTTCCTGTCTGACGTTGCAGTTTGGCTCCTTGGATTTTTCTCTCTTTGTACTAGGTTACTGCCAGCCAGGACTCTGTAGGGGACGAGTACTTTTTTTGACCATTTCAACACTTCTTTTTTTTTTGACGTTTCGAGAACCGTTTCTCAATTTGTCAGATTTGGCTAGTTTGAACGGTTGGCATACACTGGTGGAGAACGCAGTCATTTAAAAACCCATTTTTCTCTGAATGTATTGTTTATCCCTGTTGGTTGTCTGTCATGCTGTGCCCTGCCATTCCCTGCTTTTACTGCCTTTTTAAAAGACTGTCTGACCTTGACAGAGTTATAATGACTGAATTTATACTATACCACTCCTCCAAATGAGATTAAATGAGCTAAGGAGCCCATTGTATATTACTTAGCGCCTTATCAATGTACAAACTGTAATACTATGGTTATGCTGCACATGCTACTCCGTAAAGATGAACAAAAGCTAAAAGATGTTGAAAGGGAGCTAGTAGATTCTCTTAAATTTGCCTTTCAGATGCCTTACTATCAGTAAATACACACACTGACTGAACATGCAGACTAATTGGCAGTCTTGCTGCAAAGCCCCCAGGGACGTGGGGAATGACAAACAGGTGTGTCCGAGGGGGGTCATCTGACCTGAAGCGCAGGTTGTTTGTCCTGAAGAGCTTGATGGGAACCAAGCGTTTCATGTCGTGGGCTGCCAGGATTTGAGATGTATTTATATCTGATATTAGCCCAGTGTTTCTGGTATCCGTGTTGCATCAGATTGGTGGCGGAAATGGTCTTCATGTTTATAATGAGATCCCAGTAGAGGGAGCGCTTTCAGGTAGTACCTTGGCAGTGTGAAGCTGTGAGCAAGTGTGGCTGGCAGCAAGAGACATTCCAATTCCCATTAGTGCCAATGTCTCATACACACATTAAGGGCTTTGTGTTTGTAATCTGAAAGTAACCTTGATGACAATGTAGGTTAATACTTAAAAAAAGATATATAATAATGTTAAGAGGAATATATTTGGTACCTTGAGACTTTGCTGTTGCTTGTGGTTGGAATTAGATTTGTTTTCTAATCACGTTCACTTTTTCTAAGGAGCTTGTCGGAGCTCGCCCACTTATTTTTTATTTTTTTAAGGCTTTAGTGACCGACACATTAGAAACACTGAGTGGTGACCGACACAGGGAGCACACGGGATTCATATCATTGTTTCAGAGGACTAAGGATAACGTATTTACAAGTGAACACACAGCATTGACTGAAAAGCACTTTTTTCCCCCCCCTCTCTATATTTCAGTGTGCAAGGATCCACCCTATAAAGTGGAGGAGTCTGGATACGCAGGCTTCATCTTGCCCATTGAAGTTTACTTCAGAAATAAGGTACATTTAACAAGGTTTTGACCTGCGTTGCTTACTAAAGATTCCAACCCTTAAACATTTGGCTTAGCCTGATATATAAGAGACCATGATCATCCCACATTGGGACCTTTAATAATCTAAAAGTAGCATTTGAATTGTGGGTAATGGCAAAAAAATATATATATATCTCTATCAATATACATTTTACCATTTGGACTTTGGTACCCAACTGACTTCTCTCCTTTCTTTTGTTCCTACGGATGTCCCACTGCACCTCTCAGGAAGAACCTAAGAAAGTGCGCTTCGACTACGACCTGTTTCTACACTTGGACGGCCACCCGCCAGTCAATCACCTGCGCTGCGAGAAGCTCACCTTCAACAATCCCACGGAGGAGTTCCGCAGGAAGCTGCTTAAAGCCGGCGGGGTACAAGATGACAGGACTGGGGGGTGGGAGATGGAAATTGACTAGGGGTGCATCTCAATAGCTGGTGTGTATCTTAATAGCCATAAGCATGGGTGGCCATACTGGATGGGTAGGCTTTTGCTCCAGCCTTCCTTGAACACCTGATTCAGCTGTGAGAGCAGGGCTTGAGAATAGGCCTTCATATCCAGTATGGCCAACCCCTGGAGAGGTATTATTAAATGACAAATCAGAAGTTGAAGGGAATGTAACGCAATGAATAACACTTTAAAAACATCCAGATGACATAAGAACTTTGACCTTGCTGGCCACGAGATATGAACCATGTCGGTTGCATATCACGCCAGCCATTGGTAGGCAAATGGGCTTATCAGGCCAGCCATTGGTAGGCAAATGGGCTTATCAGGCCAGCCATTGGTAGGCAAATGGGCTTATCAGGCCAGCCATTGGTAGGCAAATGGTCTTGTTCTTTTTATTTTATTTTCTTCCCACGGCCCTCCCAAAAACCTTGTGTGCCCACATAGGAATGTCCCAAAACATTTTTGTGGACAATCGCTTCAGGAACATATGTAATTTGTAAGGTCATGAGTTTTTTATTTTTAGCAGGCCACTCTCCATGCTCCTTCCAGTAACACACCAATGCTTTTTGGTTTTGCGCATGACATCATACACCTTAATGTCTACAGGCCTTTTCAGAGGAAACAAATACGATTGGAAAAATACGCGCTGACTGTGACATGGTTTAATTAAGAAAGGACTGGTTTGCCATAGTAACATTTATTCAGCTTTCTCTGGATGTTTTGAGGCTTTCTCCAATAGAGCTGATTGGTGTGAGTGCACTAACATGCTTTATGTGTGTCCTTCACAGCAACGGGATCCTCACAAAAGAAGTTTGGACGACTCTCAAGTAAGACTTATCATGTGAACTGCAACATTCTTCCAATTGAGATATTTACACACAAGAATGTGTTGATACTGAAGCTTCAATGCTATTGGTCCACTCACTATGACATTGACAACGATTGGCTTTGACAATATAGACTTGTATCCAAGACCTGTATCCAATATGCACAGTTGGGCAAGCTTCTATTATTTCTGAGACTTTCCCCATGTTGTTGACCCAGTGTTTCCCCTACCATTGTAAATGCAGAACCCACCCCGCCTAGCTCTGTTATCCCCCTCCTAAAAGAGTTTGACATCTGTTGGTTTCATTTGGAGAGAGGGTAATGGAAAGACTGAAAGGTAGGGATAGTTGTATCAAAGGAAATGCTTACTAAGTAGTTTTGGTGCTGACTCACAGCAGATCATTTCAACCTCAGAGAAACGGGCCTCATGTTCCCAGTGAAGTGTTAACCCTTTGTTTAGATCTTGCTGCTAGGCAAGACATGAAATGTGTTTATTCTTCCCTCGGCTGCTATGTTGAAGTGACACCACAAACAAACGCACCCTCAAATTTAGACACACAGGGAAGCAGCTGTGTTGTCTTTTCTTTGCTCGCGTGTGCTCACTGTCATTCCATACAAAGTAATGACTGTCTGTGAGCAGTTCCAGGAATAACGTGCCGTGTTAAGTGGACAAGTTTATTTTTTTGAGGAGGTTTGCTGCTCTTGGCATCGACAAGAACGCTACAATAATCTGCTAGCCTCCCTAAAAAAAAATAATAATATCCAAACACAAGCAGTCTTTAGTTTTACACACAAGCAGCTATAATAAGCAGGAGTTATGAAACAGTCCAATTCATGCTGTACTTGATATTCAAATAGATTGGTTAAGCTCTTCACTCCCAGACCATGTGGGCACAAAATACAATACAATAGAAAACTGTTTTCCACATCAGGACAATATCATTCTGTTAATATCTCTGCCCTTTTTATTGCAGTGTATTATTACTATATTATTTTTCTGTTGTAGATTTGATTCCCACAGGCTACATTATTATATATTAAATATGTCACTGGATAAAGGCCTTGGCTAAATGACCCCGTTTTACTTCCAGGTGATGGTAATGCAGGAGGGTTCCACATCTCTGTTCGGCCAGCACCTCAAGCTGCCCACCCTCCCCAGCAACTCCCTGACATTGACCTTCTCAGACGCTAAGAAAAGCAAGGCCTTCCCAGGGTCGAAGGTCAGTAGCGGTCTCCAGGTACAGACCAGGGCTAGACCGACTCCCCCTCTTCTCAAACTCTTCCCAAAGAACTCCCACTTCAAAGCCCCCCCCCAAAAAATAATAATAATAATAATCACAGTATACTTGGCTGGGTTCAAAGGTGTTTAGAATATTTAAACTCATACTTGGCTAGGTTCAAAGATGTTGAGGGTATTTAAATTCTGTGGATTTCCAAAAGATGTTCAACTCTGCATTTCTTGGCTGCTGCGAGACCACATGGTCCTGTTCCCAATAACTTTCAGACACACTGAAGTCCTATGCTACCAATGACGGTTATAGCACCGGCCATAATGTATCAATTAGGCAGTATATAAAAGTCACTTTAGTTTTAAAGCCTGTTGAAGCTTGGTACGTATCAGTGTTTCATTGTGATGCAATTGTTCTCAGAAAGCCAACTTTTAGATGCATATGTGGTATTATCCGTCATGGCTGTAAATCATACATGTCAATAAACTGGCATGTTGCTTCCATTTACTTGTTATTTTTAGGCCCTTTAAATGGTATCATTTACCGCGGCCTGGCAGAGCCCACTCTGGCAGGACTGGGTTACGAGAGGCCCAGTGCACATGGAAACGGTTTCCAATCCAAACAGACTGTGCGTGTGTGATGGATTACTGATGGCACAGAGGGGTCACACACGCACAGTAGTTCTACCATTATCTTCCACTAACGTCCAATGGCAATACACCTACTGTTGTCTCCTCTCCCTCCAGTTCACTTGTACCCGACTTGTTTTTTTTAAAAGTGTTACTGATTGCTATGGGCAGTCTGCCAAGTTTTACTTGACTATAAGTGCATTTTTATAGGCTAAACGACCAAAACTCAATTGTTGCACATAACTACAAAACAGCACAATGCGTAAAGAACCAGTTAGTTTCTCAGTTGCCTTGACAGTTATAAGGTGCATAAGCAGCTTTGAAAGTAATATTCTCTGTACATAGCACTGAGTAGCAGGTGATTGTAACAAGTAGACTGCAGTAAAGTAGATGATGCACACATCCATATACTCTGGAGTGGCAAGTACCAGTGGGAGGGATTGGGTGCTGTTTTTGTGGCCAGTTAATGTATTGGGGCTGTTATTGGCGAAGCGCATCACTTTCAGACCAGTAAAACTTTGCTATAAACGGCCTTTAAAGTTTGTTGGTGGGAGTAGTTTTGTGAGTGGGTTAGCAGCTTTACGTCCAAAAGGTCCCAGGGTCAGGAGCAAAATAAAAGGGTTTTGGAGGTAGTTTGGGCAGGTCGTAACACCCCCCCACCCCCCCCTGTCGTCTAGACATGCTTAATGGCTTCATGGCATTGATGAAATATTGACGGGGGGCCAGCAGGCGTGACCCCGGGACAAACAGCCTGTGTCGTTTAGTTAGTGAAAAGAGAATGCACTGGCTTTAGTCGCTTCCATCTCCAGGTTTGCTCACCGGCCGTGCCACTAAGGTCGCACTTACAGCTGTTGAGTCTTCCCTCCCTTCCCCCACATTCTGGACAAAACAAGTTCCCAGCTCTTTTCTCAAGTAAACCCTTTTTCTTTTATTTTTTCTAGAATAGACGTGCTCTTTATTGAGCGAGCAGTACAGAACCCCAGGGTGGCACAAGGGCTTTCTCAAAATGAACACAAAGTATTAAGACTCCTTTTAAAATGCCATGACCAGACCAAACCTTTTCTGTGCTCATTTATTTGTCTGGGGCGTATTGATTTGAGCATTGTAATCAAGCCTTCAGCGCTGGAAGCCAAGTAAATAATTCCCTGTAGTGTTTAAAAAATATATATTGACCCCAACAAATCTCACTGAAGTGGCAAACCTCAAATTGCATCATCCCTAACCATTTCCCTGGATATCTAGTCAACAGTTGATGAAGACTAATTTCAGTGGTGTGTGTATATAGAAAAGCCCTTGATCAAAAATGTACTTAGGCCCATACCGTCCGCTATGGATCAAGGGAGTTATTAGCTGAGCTCATTGACATGCTGACGATTAGCAACAAAGTGGGTCAAACAAACTAATTAGGTGTTTGCCCCATCGTGTCCACTGACCCTGAGACGGGATTTCTCCATCTTTCCTCTTGCCAGTGTGCAATCCTCTGAGTGTTAGTTAGGGCTGAACTAACTTTTTTCATTATGTACGTAGCTTGTGCGGGCTGTATTTAATCCAAATGGTAGAACTTGTTATTCAGATAATCACTTAGTTAGTGAACCATATCAATAAACTGTTCAACTATCCATTAAACCTAAAGGTAGCTCAAATCCCAAAGTAACCTTAGAAGTTGTTGTTGCACATGAAGAGTTAAAGTTGATAGCTTGATCGACCATCCAAATAAATTGAGACCTAATCTATGTGCTTTTCGCTGCAGGACGGCTTCAAAGGATCTGACTCTCTCCTCACCACAACCACCACCAGCTCATCCAAGCTCCACAAACCCTCCAAGGACTACAAGGACAAGCCTTTGAAAGAGCCCAAAAGTGCCTTCAGAGACTGTAGCAGGGAACCAAGCAAAGCCTCCAAAGATACATCCAAGAAACCCAAAGAGAACCAGCCTCTTCGGGACAACCCCCCCATCCCCAAGATGGGCTTCAAGGAGCCCAAGGCCATGTCCAAGGAGCACCGGCAGGAAGGGGGCTACTCGCACGGGGCTGGGAATGGGACAGGGACTAACAAGCGACTGTCCATCACCGACAGCGAGGACCACCTGACCAAAAAGCGCAAGAAGGGCTTCTCGGAGTTGACGTTAAAGCCACCGGGGGGCTCGTTGCTGCCGTACCCCCAGTCCCACTACTCGGATAAGAAACTGCTGAAGGACAAATCCCAGGTGCGGCCCGCTAAACTGCGGGTGGACGGCGGTGAGGCGCTGGGGGAGCGCAGGAAGGCGCCGACGCTACCTCCGTTCTCGGAGTTGACGGACGCCAACGACTCCGACATGGAGGACAATATGTCCACCAAATCAGATGTGAGTGGAGCCTATATGTATTTTGTGTTTGTAGGTTTGTGCCATCTGCCTTGACCACATTGGAAGAGTTGAATTATACTTTCATGTCTTCTGGGCTCTACTCTGTAGCTGTAAAAAGAGGTTAATTTTAAGTTCTTTTTATTTTTTATAATTGCTGTAGGGATGAGCAATTCTGGTCCTCGTGGCCAGTGTCTGCTTGTTTTTGTCCCTTCAAATCAGTGAGTGGTGAAACCAGGTGTACTTTTGGAGCAATAAAGTGTGTCCATTTTGTTTGTACTGTTACGGCTTCACATTCAGGATCAACCGATAGGAATCTTTCTATTTAGCATTTTTGCACATTACCATATGAGTATGCCCATGGAGCCTACTGGACTTTTTTAGTATTAGGTAGCAGAGTGGAGTTTCTGCCTGGTGCGGTAAGAAGGTTATTGAATCCTCTGGTTTTAAAAGTGGGTCTGTTCTGTTGGTCAGTCTCATCCTCCGCATGACCAGGCAATAAACATCTAATGACCGAGTCCAAGGGGGTGGCTCATAAACATGGTTGGTGTGCAGCTGCAGAGGGGCTGCTTTTGTTTGGAAGGAAACAGGAAATGGATACCTCCTAAACAACCACCCCACCTTCATGAATTTACCTCCCAGTGCCCCATTTTGACATATCCAAAAAAGCTGCCCATGCAAAGCGACTAATGTTTGCAGGTTTAGAATGTTCTGCTAAATCCAGGTTGCATGGTCAACTGTTGCGTTCTGAATTCTTTTTTAGTTGACAATTTGGTTAAATTTGATACTCTGTGCAAAGGATTAGAGATCTGGGAAATTATTTTTTACATACCACAGTCTAGTTCCTTTTGTAAGTGTTAAGATGAGAATAACAGTCATATTTAGACCTTGAGAGAAATCAGTAGGCCTTTCAGTGTGTTGCCAGCTCCTCACACATTCAGTAAAGGATCTTAACAAAGTGGGGACTGTTATTAGCAGAAAGGCAAGCTGGGAGATGTATGTTTTTACGGCACCCAAGGAGAATGCAGAAGGACGCCAGGAATAGCCAAGAGCTCCTCTTCAATCTTTTGCCTTTTAGAAAAGAGGAAAAAGGGGGCAAACATTCTGCATTTGTCAGAAAGCATCTCATTGTCTTTCTCCGTTTGCTTTCAAATTTTCTTTCATGCCCATGGTGTGTTCATCAGTCCCGCTACAAATACATTACACACACACACACACACACACACACAGGTGCTAATCTCCCTTAACCATTTCCCCGTCAGAACCAGCAGAGCCATTGCAGCCCAAAGCCAAATGTGTGGTGTTGGTGGGGGGAGGGAGGAATTTGCCCTACAGGAATGGTCATAAATGGGAAGTGGGGTGGGTGCAGGGCGAGTGGAGACAAATGCCAGGTGGTCAGTCCTCCACAAGCTGCCTTGACGACTCTGGTGGCCCAGTCCTGGCTATCCCTGCTTACGCCTAACGCGAACCTTCATTTGATCTGTGCTTCTGCCACGCTATGTAGGCCTGGGGGAAACCACCAAAGGGGAGGGAGAAAGTAACAAGAAGAAGAAAGTCTAATGAAGGCCCCACAACTACACATGGGTAGATCATATGAACAGCTTGTATTTTAGGTTAACTTCTTTCATGTAATGGAAACACAGGCTGTTTCATGAATTTGTACTTCGGTATAAGCATTGGCCTACTATTGCGCAATAGTACACACAAGTTGGTCCCTCATCAATACAAAATGTGTAGGCTGTGCACATGTTGCATGCCTTCCTGACTCTTTCTCAGCGCAATAGGGTGGTTTGTGGTTGGTTTTATGTTTGTGGAGTGCTACATGTCCATGAGTTACAGTCACTTTTGTTAGGTTGACCTACTACATGACCAAACTGAAAGCGCATGGCACCTTAATTCAAATCGAAACGACCTTGTTTGATCAACCTCCCACTGAATTGAGAGTGAATTAACTGACGTTTTTGCCAAGTCCAGCAATGTTCATCTTGTACTTGTATCTCACTTCAAATAAAATTGTATTTGTCACATGTACAAAAATTTGCGCAAAAATGAAATGGTAACACAATATAATAACAAGGCTATATACAAGGAGTACAGGTACCGAGTCAATGTGCAGGGGCACGAGGTAGGGTAATATGTACATGTAGGTAGGGGTAAAGTGACCTGGCAATTAGGATATAAATAATAAACAGATTAGCAGCAGCATGTTTGAAACGTGTGAGTGTCTGTAGCGTCAATACACATGTTTGTGGTGTGTGTTGGAGCGTTAGTGTAATATGTGTGGGTAGAGTCCAGTGAGTGCATAGAACCGGTGCAAGAGTCGGTGCAAATAACTGGTGGCTTCGGGAGACTGAAAGAGAGGAGACGGCAGATTGATGGGGGCAACCTAATACTAAAGTCCTGTTTATTGTCCTATAAGAGGTCTGCTTTGGTGGCTTTGAGCAAGGCAAGACAAAAGCCCCTAAAGCAGAATGGCTGTGAGATTTACGATGTACTGAAGAAGCCCGGGCCCATAAACCAGTAGACCAGCTGCATGTTTGTTGTCGGAGGTGACGGCTATTGAAGTTTCCCTACCTTTTGTCCTCACTTCTCGCTCGCGCTCTCTCGCGAAAAGAATGGTGGATGTTTCTTTGGGGCCTTCTACTGTCTATTGGGAAGAGAAGTTGTTTATCCTTGTTACAGTTGGGCTGATTGAAAGTTTCCCTGCAGCACAGGTAAATAAAAAAATATGCTGCAAAGGGGATATAACTACACTACTAGGGACATACTGTATTTTCCTGATTTTAATTTATTGTTAGTTGACTACAAACAAACTTGCCGCCACCATGCGAGAGTTTGTCACATTAACGATGTTCCTTTGCTGCAGCTTTTGCACAAGCACTTTGAAAAGTAACATTTAAACCAAGACATCTGTAGGTTTCCTGGTTTAGGTGCAAATCAAATGTCTGCAAAAAAAGTATTAAAAATAGGCTAATGGCCTTACGTGCTATGAAAATGGACATCTAAGATGTGGGTTTCTTACTCGGACCACGTGAGGTCCATTTACTCGGTTTCTGTCGGTGTTTTTGACTCCAGCACACTAGAAGACCTCATAATTTTGAATGAAGGCTAATCTTTGGCCCTCTTAATTGACTAAGTCTTTGGATCTGAGAAGTTCATAAACTGTAACAAGGGTATACGGTTTCAGAGACCGGGGTTAGAGAGGGCTCTATTTGGCAGCCTGGGCCCGTAGATTAAGAGGCTGTATCCCCATAGCCAGGGAGGCGATTTGTGGCTGCTCGCACGCCTCTAGAATTTGAATGGAATTCCATCTCGTATTCCCCTTGCTCTCCTGTGTAGTACAACGAATTACAGATAAGGCTTTCCCCAGGGCTGAACCGTACTAGGCAAGCAAGTCAGTCGCTTTGGTTCGAGTTGCTGTCTAGGGTTAGGCCTTAGCCTCTACAGTCAGCAGACATAGACACACACATCCTGGAAGTTGCATGTCATAGCGGGGGAAGGAGTAGATTTATCTTTACTTTGTGTGGTGTCTCAGGGCCACAGATCAAACAAGAAAATGATCTGTCATTTAGCTTCAAAGTGCCTTTCCCCTCAGTCTTCCACTTGGATGAGGTTTAAAGCTTCCAGGCACACAACCATGTGGTCACACTCACACACTTGGATGCATTGTCTGTCATTGCCTATTTCGTCTGCTGGATACTGTATTGTTTTTCTCGTGGTATTTTGTAGTCTTTAGCCCAGGGATGCACTCCTACTAGTTTCCATTTTTCCCTGGCTCATACTTAATCAACAAATGCTACTGATTGGCTGGAGAGGACACAGTACTACAGTACATAGACCTCTGCTGGAGAATTGGAAGAAATCAGTGTTGGCCTTTAATCATCAGCTCTGTTTCTCCCTACAAATCAGTTTTGGTATCTTCTGTGAAAAACCTATTTTAGCTGGGTGTGACATGTAAATGTCAAAATACAATTGATTTGTTTCCCTCCCCCCCCTTTCTCCCCAACTTCTACCTTGTCTCGTTGCTGCAACTCCCTTAAAGGGCTCGGGAGATGCGAAAGTGAAGTCACGCGTCCTCCGACCGATATTAGCATTTTTCGCGCATCGTGTTCAAATCGTTTGATTCTGCTGAGCTTCACAATCAATGTTGTATACTTTCGGATTATATGGACATGATGCGGGAAAAAGGCTTATCGGTCTCATAGTCCCAATCGGTATTAGATAGAATGACGCGGCCCTGCCCGCCTGTGGGGAAAACAACCTTTGGTTACCCCATTGGCTCACAACAGAAACGTTTTGAAACGCAATTTTCTTGTCTGCTTATTTTAGTCAATTACAAAATTATATTTAAGAAAAGTACAACATGTCTAAAAATTACTTTTCAACATTGCCTGCTCCAGAGCATTCTCACTACTTATAACGGTGCTAGCAGCCATATGCTAGCTACCGACCGGAACGTTAAACTTGCCAAAACCAAAGACGCAAACTAACAGACTAACGTTATACAGCTACAAGTAGTGAGTGGAGTTACAAATGCACTATACTAAACAAGTTAAATGTTTTACCTGTGATAAAAGGTTTTCCACACATAACTACGTGTAGCCTACTTTGACACCGGGTCCCCACATTTCCCTCTCTCCCACACCGAATAGCTTGAAGTAACAGGACTCTTCTCACAGGCTCTATTTCCCTACGTGGGAGCATTACGAACCGTAGGTTGGGATTTTTACCTGGTTACATGTACATTGAACAACACGGCATGTTTATGTAATTATGTATAACAAAATATTGACAAAGTTGGCTCTCTTACAATAGTGGTGAATGGGAAAGAATGTTTTCCTCAATTTGTGTGCGTGGTCGAGGGGAATATCGACTCGGTGTATGACTTGAATGGGATTTGTTCCACATTCTAAAACATTAGCATGTGTAAACAGTGACAGGAAAACTAAACCAAAGCATGGATTGCCGTCATACTGTGTACATGGACTACTTATATGGTAAGGAAACCAATTTGTCATTGTGTAATTTGTCTGAACTATCCCTTTAATTATTTTTTCTGTCGGTCTTCCCTGCTTATTTACATAAAAAATATTGAGGGGATGAGTTGTGGCTGATTTCTTGCGATATGGAGGACGAAACCAATGATGACTTAGTCACGTTTGGCTTAACCCACACAGTGCTTCAAGAGCCAGCTAAAATATAACACTGACAAATAATACTCTTCCTTATTTTATGGGCATATGGTTGACTTTAGTAGTATGTCTGTGCTGTTTCACTTAACTATTTTTACAATGGTAGTGGGAATTTTAAGCAGTTTGGCTATTTTGTTCTGTGTTTCATGTTTAGCTAGTGGCTGGTTATTGCATCTTGTCAGCTGTTGCACCACATTTGCTGTCTGTCAGTTTTGATTGAAGTCACTTTTTCATTAGCTTTAAAAAAGTAATGTACTGTACCGTTACAGCTTTGCTATTAATCAAGGCAGGGTGAAGGGTAAGGGATAGGCCTTGGTAATCTCCAGCTCTCTCCTTCACTCGCTCTCTTTCTCTCTCTCTGGGACACAGCACAAATGCCAGACCAGATGATTTTAACGTGGCTCTCTCCACAAGCTCTGAAATGCCCTTTATTATTTTTTACAAGTTTCTCGTTTTTGGCTGGACAACCAAAGACGGAGAAAAGCCTCTTGATTTACAACCAAGGCCTCTGACCATGCATTTGATGTCAGCGAGACACCCAGACAGACAAACAGGCTGTAAAATGCTCCAAAAAGAAAGGGAGAGAACATCAAAGATTCCCTCATGACTCTGTGGGACCCCACAGGGGGGCTTGGTTTTAATGGGCTTACCCCTACACTTGCCAGCCAGACACTTGGCAGCATCAATACTCAGCCCAGATCTTGGTAGAAGTGAGGGGAGGAGGAGTTTTTTGTGTGTGGTAATGGAAGTTTGTTGACTCTTCCCCAATTTGGAATGGAAATCGTAACACAGCCTTGCAGCACACCTCACAGGCCAGACAGGAAACCGAAGCCCCGCCATATCAGACATAGATCCATCACCTGGAAATTCTCCAATTCAATTAATTATATTTGTTGCCTCAGGAAAATATCTTCTCCTCTCCATTCAGGCTCTCTTCGATTTTTAAATCCACCGTTTCTTTGTTGCAGCAGGTGTATTCATAAGACGGCCCTATCAAGCGTTTTATAAGCTGAAAACATTTTGTATCAGCCCTGTCCTGGCTGTAAATCACTGCTTTGTGCTGCCTTGGCTGGAGGGCCAGAACACTTCTGTGAGTTGGATATTGTTCAGGAGACCTAGGCCTGGTTTCCAAGGGGTCATCTGAGAGGAATGTAAACAAATTAATTCAGATTAACTTTAATGGCTTCTTCAGATTTCCTTTTGTGCAGCCTTCTAAGGAGGATTAACTTAATGGTAACTTGCAGATTTTCATAGTTCCTTTCAGTAGAGAAAGATATCACCCCCTTTGCACTAACTTAAAGTGGAAAAATTTACAACTTTTTGTTAGACTGACATGGATATGAAAGTTGGTGTAATAGGTAACACAGAACTTCTGGTGTCATTTGGAGCAAAGTAGATCGGTACATCTAGGCACTCATCTTCCTCCCTGGTACTATGAGTGTCATGATATGATGTCCTCCTATAGAGTCTCTTTATTCATATACCCCTCCCCTTTTTGTTCACTCAAATTGTCTCGGTTAACATACTGCCATCAATCAGTACCATTTTCAATTAGTGATTAGCCCATACATGAAGGAAGGAGGCATTTTCAAAGTATTGGAACCAAGCCATTGCTCACCCACACATGTTAGCGTTTCTACAGTGACGGGAGAGGGAATGTTGTGCATGTGCGTTGTAAATACAGGAGCCCCTGGGAGCCCAGCCAGTAAACCTGTCACAGTCTCCTTATTGGCCTATGCCAGGGATTTCATCACTGCCACTCACGCCACCGGGGTGCCAAGCCTGCCTACAGAGCCCTGTCTTCCTAAGATTTAATGCACTTAATAGGCTTTTTGGACTCTTATTAGCTATTATTGCAGCCTATAACCATAAGCCCAATAGGAAGTGTACTAAGGAGAAATTGAATGGTTGGGAGAGCCACATCCAGTAGAGAAGTTGCGGATGCCTCCTGCAGTGCTAGAGGCGTCACTACAGACCCGGGTTTGATCCCGGGCCGTATCGCAACCGGCTGTGATCTGGAATCCCACAGGGCGGCACACAATTGGCCCAGCGTCGTCCGGATTAGGGGAGGGTTTGTCCGGGGACCTTTACTTGGCTCATCACGCTCTAGCAACTCCTTGTGGAGGGCTGGGTGCCTGCAGGCTGACCTCAGTCATCAGGTGAACGGTTTTTCCTCCAACACATTGGTGCAGGCGGGTGTTAAGAAACGTGGTTTGGTGGGTCGTGTTAATTTACTTTTTGTCAATCTCTGACTTGAAATGTATTTGTTAAAATTATATTTGATACTGTACATGCACACGACTTGCAAGAATTGGGAAGTATTTGATTCTTCTACACCTCCATTGCTTGCTGTTTGCGGTTTTAGGCTGGGTTTCTGTACAGCACTTTGTGACATCCGCTGATGTAAGAGGGGCTTCATAAATTGCTGGTTTTATTTAACCAGGAAGTTCCATTGAGGTTAGACTTCTTTCCCAGTCGAGACCAGTGATCAATATGTTTTTCACTGTTTTTCTCATTAGAATTGGTTTGTATGAAACTTAGGCAGCATGATGGCTCTGAATAGGACCAAATTCACCCCAGACCGCTTGAGTTGATATGGGCGTGCAGCCGTGTGAATGTAATATGTGGATGGGTATGCGGGAACTTAATTTGGATTTTCTGGCTTGCTCCAGAAATGTTGTCTTTTGTATGTGGTAATTGAACCAAATTCCCTTTTTTATATTGACATGCTGCAGTCTACCTTTCAATGGTTGCCTTCCTGCCCAACTGTCTGTTTCGTGTGTGTTGAGGGGGGGGGGGGGATACTGCTTTCAACCTTGTGAAGCATTGTAAATCTACCATGTTTGTGTTTGACAAGCCCAGATTTACGGTGGAAGCAAGCACTGTTATGCCTTTTAGGATGGAAGATGGTAGATAATTGGGTCTAACTTTCTTCTGATCTCCAATCCCATCGCATTTCTATGTGACACACACACTAACATGGCCCTCTGTGGAAATGTTATGCTGGACTTGAAGCGTGGGCTGCGGACTCAGTGTTTTGTGTCCAGTGTTTGCACCCTACCCAAGGGGCTTTGCACTCTCTGTGAGCACCGACGTTTGTTCATTTGCCATGTAGTAGATCTCTGATAGTGTATTGGTCACTGATCTCTCTTTCCCCCTCTCCTCTTCCCAGTCGGAGCAGCCCAGTCCAGCCAGTTCAAGCTCTAGTTCCAGTTCAGGATTTGCAGCCAGCCACAAACGCCAAGGTAACACCAGAACCTATGCATACACACTTTTCTCCAGATCACCTGGAAATGACAATCTTTTTTTATTTTTATTGGCCACCCCAAATGGGGTATAACATGTTGCATCTCTTCCCCTTCACTCCCATGCTGTGTTTTTGTTCCATGGACACAGTGGCCGAATTCGTCCGCAGGAAGGTAGGGGCCGTCCCTGCCACAGCCCACACAGGTAACCTCACACCTGACTACACAATCCATGGATGGAATCACAAGACTGGGCATGATTAGTCACTATCAAATTGTTTCCTCTTCACGAATGTTCGCTTTCTCTCTCTACACACAGTGTTGGGTCCCCTTCGTTCAATAATTCACGACCTGCACTCCGACGACAACGAGGATGATTCGGAGGAGGAGGACAACGATGACAACGACATGGACTCTGACCTGGAGCGACCGATGCACACGCACATGACACACCGCCACCGCCGGTAGGTAGTGCCTGGCCGTTGTCATGGCAACATGGCCCTTTGGGGGGCCCCCCAGGGTCGTTTTCAATGGGGCTTTAATGAACTGGCAACTTAAAAGTTACTAGTATCATATGCCATCTCAGGTACTACCTCTACCGTTGTGCCCTTAAGGAAGGCTCTAAATCTCAAAATAGCTTCAGGGATGCTGCTCTGACCTTGTGCTGTGTGTGGTTCGATTGGATGGAAAAACAACCACAAAAATACATTTTCCATTTTGAATAATGTTCCATTATCAGTAATAATGTTGTATAGTATTCCAATGGTTGTCATCCTCCTTTTCTGCAGGGTCAGCTTGAGTGACGGCACTGAGAGTGAAAACAGCTCAGCGCCCTCTCCCCACTCTCGCCACGAGCCCCCGCCTTTAATAAACACCAGTAATAACCAGGTAAGACCAATAAAATTATAAACATTATGAAATTGAACAGAGCTGTTATTGGTTTTAGACACTGCTTGTATGGAAACATCAGTCTTATTAGCATCCTATAATTCCCAGGATGCATTTCCCTCGTGCGCCAGCCACAATGCTACGCGTAAATAATGACCTTTGTGTAAAGTTTAAACAAAGCAGCGGTTTTCCAGTGGGTACATATGATAATCCCTTATCTGGTTCATATTCACTTAGGACGAAATGAAAGGAAATGGGTCAACTGGGAGGGGCCTACCTGAACTTGTCTAATAAGAAACGCTTGTTTTTCGTTGCCAAACTTATTGCTACGTTGTGTACTGATGAATACCCTGATGTCTCGCAGATACTGGAGGTGAAGAGCCCCATTAAGCAAACGAAGCAGGATAAGAATAAAAACATTGACTGTGACAAGGTGAGTAGCTTCCTTGTGGTTGGGTTTTACAGAGATATGGTCCAATCAGTGTAATTGAATGGCATTGTAGCCAGGACATTTGCAGTCCTAAACTGAAGTCTCTGCGGTCACCAAGGCTCTTGCAAATGGACAGGAGACAGTCTTCCTGATAATCATAACTTGGCCCGGTTACTCGCCTTGTCATAGTT
The DNA here is from genome assembly GCF_002910315.2 of Salvelinus sp. IW2-2015. Lineage (NCBI taxonomy): Eukaryota > Metazoa > Chordata > Actinopteri > Salmoniformes > Salmonidae > Salvelinus > Salvelinus sp. IW2-2015. The sequence goes on from NC_036876.1 coordinate 10,218,969, forward strand.
TACATTTACATTTAAGTCATTTAGCTGACGCTCTTATCCAGAGCGACTTACAAATTGGAAAGTTCATACATATTCATCCTGGTCCCCCCGTGGGGAATGAACCCACAACCCTGGCGTTGCAAGCGCCATGCTCTACCAACTGAGCCACACGGTGGTGTAAATAGGTAACAGACCTGGTTCAAATACACACTTGAAAATTTGAGGTTTGCTTGAGTTCGCACTTTTGCGACAACGCAGTTAGCACCGTTGTCGTCCCAGGCAAATTTTAAATCAAACCACGGCTCACGTACATGAAATTCGGATTTGACCCAGTTAAAAAAAAAGGTCTCTTTTAGTTGAACTCCCCCATGCTGATGGGCCGTGCTTTCCGTCTGTCTCTCAGGCTTACCTGGATGAGCTGGTGGAGCTACACAGACGACTGATGACACTGAGAGAGAGGCACATACTCCAACAGGTGAGGTCCAATAGTGTTTGTTTGTGTGAGTTTGCTGTACTAATACATGTGTTCTCGGAGGACGAACCCGTACGTTTGCCGGTTCATGTTTGCATGGAAGATGTCGCTTGCGCGGGTCGTGTTGTTTGGGCTTCATGCTGTATCTGTTACGCAGCACATTATAATTGAGGACTTCGTATAGGTGTCTGGCAATTATTAATGATTTGGTTAACATTTTTTTCCTCCACTCCATCTAAAAGCACACGTCCTCTTGCTTATGTTCACAAGGCCTATCATATGACCGCATTAATGGAGATTCCCAGCCGCCGTTGCCAAGGAGCGGGCTCGCTTTCCTAATGAGATGTTTGGCTCCGAGCATTGGTGGAAAAACTCCTCCCCACACAACATCAGCGACCCGAGCGCTAACTCACGGCATAATCAAGCTAATCCTCAGAGCGCTTGGAGACTTCAGTGTCATAGCAGTGTTTCACATCCTCTGAATATGAGACGTGAATGATTATCTTTCCAACCTCCCAATGCTATTTTGCCTCTTTTTGGAAAAACTGCAATGGAGTCATTTCATATTTTTTTTGAAGAAGAAGAATCAAGAAAATGTGGCCACTTTATTTTCAATAGAAATGAATCTGTAGTATCTGCCAAAGTGCTGTCCTACCTGACCAAAACCAGGTCCGGTAATCTTGGTGTGGGTCCTTCTCCCCGGATACGGGGGGAGGGGTGTGTGTTGCGACTCGGCTTGCAAGCATCTGAATTCTATCTTCCATGTCATAACAATTGGCCGAGTCTCCCTGCACTCCTGGTCCGGCCGGCGCTCAGGGAGGGAGGAGGAGAAATGCGTTCCACATGGAGGCCCAACCGGTGCTTTGTAGTATGAAACGGATCAGGCTAGGGTCACCCATTACGTTACAACAACGCCACGGCTTCAGACACCGGAGTTCCAGTAATCACTGCAAGATAGACGCATACACACGCACACACTTCCCTATCGGAGGAGAGCTGGAACCAATAAGACACCAGCCAAGGAAAAAGCATATTACCTATTAGGGCCTCTCCCTCTCTGATAGAGTTCACATGCAAGGAGTGCAGTGGGGTGAATTAGGGGGGTCCCCATTCCAAATTCAGTGTAGTAAAAACCGACACTAGCCCACCCACCGTTCAATGACGCTTCCCACAAATTTGTTTTGAATTGGTCTATATTATAGTGTGCGGTTCAACATTGTCTGAGTAGGCTGCTCCCTGAGACTGTATAGGGTGGAAACTCTGCTGCTGGTCAATATACCAAACATTAGGGCAACTTCCTAATTATGTTGAATGTGGATGATTTAACAAAGGAAATGTGTACAATTCCTCCGTTCTTGGTAGGATTAGGGTTTAAAGACTGTAGTCTAAGGGTTTGTTGACTTTCTATCTGTGCCTTCTTTCCCCTCACAGATAGTGAACCTCATCGAGGAGACTGGACACTTCCACATCACAAACACCACGTTTGACTTTGACCTCTGCTCCCTGGACAAAACTACGGTGCGGAAGCTCCAGAGTTACCTGGAAACGTCTGGAACGTCATGAGGTCTGGGAGCTGCTGGCTGCTGCAAGGAACAATGTTGGAAGAACTTAGGAATCTTCCTCTTTTGTTCCCCCCCCCCCCCAAAATGTACTTTTCACTGCAACGCAAAAAGACGACCTGTCACGGCCGGGCCCTGCCCCGGGTCTTAGTGCCTGGCCTTCTGGTCGCTCCACAATGCTCGTTGGATCCTGTCTCTCCACGCGACCAGGGTAGCCCGTAAGCACAGACCGGAACGATGTGTCGTGTCACCCTGGAGATTAGTCCTGTCGACCAGGAATATCACCCAGAAAGCCTTGAAAAATTCCACAGTTGACAAAAAAACGTGGTGAAGAAAGAGACCTTGCTTTTAAAACTAATGTGCATATTATTACCATGTATTGCATTTTTGGGCGTTCTTTGTGATGAATGGTGCATGTTCAACACTGCCTTACCACGTTTGTCGGTCTTTATTTATTGAGTTTGAGTTTCGTGTGTGTGTGTGTGTGTGTGTGTGTGTGAGAGAGAATAGCAACACTGAGTTAGTCTTGTGCAAGCACTTCACAACATGCATCTCTCTGGCTCTGGCAGGACGGTGGAGCAGCGCGTTGTCATCACAACGTTAAGATTTAAATTATCTTACGTGACGGATGACTTGAATGGCAATCAAACGTCCCGCTATATGAAGACGGCAACTCGACCCTCTCCAAAACAATAATTGTTATCAGTGCCCACCGGTACGAGCTGAAGACAAATCATGGACTCAAATTGTTGGAATTAACACAATTGTATATTCCATTCTTGGTACCAAAACTTTAATTGATGTATTGGACAATGACGAGGCAAATTTCCAAAGTGTGCTGCATGTTGGTTTTACAAGCTCTCCACTTGTATTCGCTGCTCAAGTTGAAACCAAGCCTAGTGTTTGATCAATCTATTCTGCCCTACCAAGCAAGAAGGCAGTAACTGCTCATAGCGTGGAACTGATAGAAATGGCTTTTATTTACCTTGTTTTCACAGTAACTTGATGTAGTTACTGCTAACATGACCCCCATTTTCTCCTAAATACAATAGAGGCAGGATACTTGTCCACATGATTAAGCATGTATATAATGTTGCAAAAATGACTAACTCATTTTCAACCAAATGAGCAGTTACTGCCTTTTTTGCTTGGTTGGGCAGTATTGTAAGCAGGCCTGTGCTAAAAAGGAACTATTTTGAATCCTGGAATTTTAGGGGGGGGAAATGTACTCTTACATATGTAAGACATTGAATCTTATTTATTTCACGGTGACCTCCGTTGCCAAATCAAAGTTGTGCATTAGAATTGAGAGAAACTTAACTGATTTTTTTTTTTTTGTGGAACTTTGTTCTTTTTGCTAGCCTGAGGAGTTGAAGTTAATTTTGGTATTCCTGTTGAGGCATCGCTCTCAGCAGAAAGTGGTTGTAGCTGCTCACAGGGCCACGCAAAGGCAGAACATGTTGCATTTCTTCTTGACCAATGTCAGTCTTATGAGTTTGTGTATTCTTAGGACATACAATAAAAATGCTGTGTTTTGTACAGATGAGGACATGTGCAACCTGTGGTAAAAATAGTTAGTCACTGTAAATGTAAACATTCTTTGTTTTGACTTTGTTGCAATGACATTTTGTAATTTCTCTTTTTCTTTTCTTTTTTTTTTAATGTCTAAGCCCAAAGATGTTTGTTTTGGTTGGGATATCATGATATATTGTTTATTTGTATATAAACATTGTGATTAGTAATGTCATCTTTCATTTCTTGGAAGGTTGGAAAAAATATAACATTTGGTATTTTAAACTATGGTAGCTTACAATCATGTGTTTTAGTCAAAGCTATAACTGGCTTCTGGTGGATCCACAACATGCAGCAATTTTTGGGGGGGTTAATTTCATCACTATACTTGACTTTCTTCTATTTAGTTATACAATTCAAATGGCAGACTAAATGACCACACTACTCCCCCCATGTTTCTAATTTGGGAGGGCAACACGATTACTTCCTGTATACACGGAGTGTACAAAACATTAGGAACAACTTCCTAATATTGAGTTGCACCCTCTTTTGCCCTCAACAGCTTCAATTCGTCAGGGCATGGACTCTACAAGGTGTCAAGCGTTCCACAGGGATGCTGGCCCGTGTTGACTTAAACCGGTGCGCCTGGCACCTACTACCATACCCCATTCAAACACAATAAATATTTTGTCTTAACAATTCTCCCTCTGAATGGAACACACACAATCCATGTCTCAAGGCTTAAAAATCCTTTAACTTGTCTCCTCCCCTTTATCTACATGAATTGAAGTGACATCAATAAGGGAACATAGTATTCACCTGGTCAGTCTGTCATGGAAAGAGCAGGTGTTCTTAATGTTTTATAAACTTGGTGTATATGAATGCTTCTATTTGGAGAGAAGTGAGTGCTGGGAATAGGTATACAATACCAACCTTTTTCAAAGGGGACGTGTAATGCTCCGGTCTGTTCAGGATTGCGCAACGTTACAGAACAATAGGCATAGGCAGTAATTTCAGCTCTATGCTTTGCATTTCTATCTGCAACATTCTGAACATTTCGCTCTATTGAATACACCCCCTCGGTTATCCTCATCTGTATATCTAGCACTAGCAGTCATCTCAATCTCCTGTCTCTTACCTATTGAGATGTAGGGGGGGACATGAGGTTGCAATGTAGTGCAGTTTTGTGTTGGGTTGAATGTGGAACGTATTGTCTCTGCTGTCAGTTCTACCAGATCTGACTCATTTACTGTGTGTTTTCAACTTGCAGACTATTTCCTATAAAATGCACAGTTGCAATTCCTTTCTGTGAGGACATTGGTTTTGTGTGATTCAAGGTTTCATTCATGTCACTGAATTCCAATGACAACTTGATCATTTGATTACCCTAGTTTTATTCAACTAGCCACTAAGTACTGTATAAACGCCACTATTCCTTTTGAACAAAGTGTTTATTTCTCAGTGGATCTTCGAATGCCCAGTGTTTCAGGATGTTTTGAATCCTGAATCGTCGAGACAAAGTAAATAGGTAGCCTTTTCCGGGCCTTGGGGGAGGGGCCCACAGTATGTGCCGTTTCTGTAGCATGAGAAGTACACTCCCTGAACAGGACCCTAGTTTATCGCTGAGACATAAAAGCAACTGTAAAAGGGGAAAAGTTCATGAACCATTAAAAAAAAAAAACATAACACAGGTCTCAGGTCAGAATGTTGATCCCCTCTTTTTTAATTAGCTGACACGATTTGTGTAGCACGTGGTTTTTAGGTTTGTCAATGTAGGTGGTCGGACAAACGTTTGGAAGGCATCCAGACTCCCCATTTTGTGAAGGGGATGGGGAAGTATCATGCTCAAGCCTTTTATCAGGGAAATAACCTCTTCTTTTAAAATAGGATTTTCAGCTCTTGTTCGCTGTATTGCTCGCCAATTGAAATCCTCTCAGATTCGTTCAGAGCTCGCTGCCAAGGTTAGCTGTTCTGGGCCCTGTCCAGGAATGTGTGCAGATTATAAATGTGTTGTCTCAACCGGATATGATTTTTCTGTCATGTAGAATATGGAATTATGTCTGCTCTTCATTACATTTCTATCTGCAACACACTGAATATACTCCTCGATCCGTGTGGTTGAGAGAAGTAGGGAGAGGAGGATGCCATTTTAGACAATTGAGATGTACCTCCTACAACCTGCACGGTAAGGACCTTCCTGTCTGTAAGGAAAACTCTCTGTGTCCCAAATTACACCCTATTAATGACGTAGTGGCACTACCTTTGACCCGAGGCCTATTGTCCCTGGTCAAAAGTAGTGCACTATAATGGGAATAGGGTGCCATTTGCGATGCTGCCAGGGAGTAGCTGGTATAGTGTTGGACATGTGAAGGCCATGGCCACTAACGGACATGCTAAGCCAGCCAACTTAACACATTTTGAGCAGCTGTTTAATGAATTGGAGCAGCTGGACGATGGTGGTGCCAAGGTATTTTGAGAATGTGATACACTTCTAATCGCATTAACACGGCGCCATCGTACTCCTTATTCTGCCATTCCACCTCGTGTAAGAGCCAGAGGCTACTCCAGTTGTCCATTGACCGTTTTCACACTGTATTTGCAGCGGCGGGAAAGAGTCATCCCAACAGAAGTCTTAAGGAGACATTATCGTTCTAGAAGTAATTTACAAATGTCACTATTGTTGCAAAAAAAATGATCAGTTCTTATATGCAGGTTTTTTTGCCTCTTGGGAAGTTACTTAATGACAAAGAGATTGAAATGGCTTAAATAATCATTTATAATATTTAGTTTTTGCAGGAGTCCCTTTTTTAAAGACAATTCCACAAGCTGTTGTGTCTGTCATTCTGGTAACAGCTTGGATATACTTGTTTTGCTTGCAGACCTGTTTGTCAGTGATTTAAGAGAGGGTATACTGCGATCATATCACACCAGTTAAGAAGAGAGTCTTGTTTGGCTGTGGTCTGAGCATCAATTCAAAGATATCCGCCTTTCACTAAAGCTGCTTTTCAATGGTCTGGTTTAAGTATACAGTATGTATACATATACATGACGGTGCAGGCTGCAAGGCAACAGGCCTGAGCCTCAGAGCTTGTCCAGCTGCTTTTTGTCACACAATGATAGTTATGGATTGAACATGGCTGGATCCTTCAATCGTTTTCCCACTCCTTTCCTCAGTGTGTTTTAGATTGTCCACTTCGTTTTATTTTTTTGAGCCATGGTTTCTTAAGCTCTTCTCTTGAACTCTACACTCATTGTGATTCGCTGCAGCTGACACCATACCCTGTGTATATAGCCAAGTTATCGTTACTCATTGTGCATTTATTCCTTATCTATTATTTCAATTTTTTTCTCTGTATTGTTGGGAAGGGCCCGTAAGTAAGCATTTCACTGTTTTACAAAGCATGTGACAAAATTTGTTTTGGAATTAGTAGCAGGGCTATGGCATATCCCCCTCAACGTTCCAGAATAGGGTGAAAATGGCAGCCATATTGGTCAGGGAGAAATTCAAACCAGTCTATTTGGAATGAATGGCAGTAGAGGCATAATCCTGTTTGTACTTGTGCAGGAAAATAAAAGTAAGTCAGGTGATGTATGTAATATATTTATTGTAAACCCTTTTTGTTTTCTTGTAAAGCTGTGTGTGCTATTATGATACAATATCAGTACTTGTTGTATTTACAACTTATCTATACTGAGCAAAAATGTAAACGCAACATGTAAAGTGTTGGTCCCATGTTTCCTGAGCTTAAATAAAAGAGCCACGAATTTTCCATTTGCACAAAAATATTATTTCTCTAAAATGTTGTGTACACATTTGTTTACATCCCTGTTAGTGAGCACTTCTCCTTTGCCAAGATAATCCATCCCCCTGACAGGTGTGGCATATCAAGAAGCTGATTAAACAGCATGATCATTACACAGGTGCACCTTGTGCTGGGGACAATAAAAAGGCACTCTAAAATGCACAGTGTTGTCACACAACACAATGCCACAGATGCCTCAAGTTCTGCAGGAGCGTGCAGTTGGCATGCTGACTGCAGGAATGTCCAGAGCTGTTGCCGGAGAATGTAATTTAAATTTCTCTACCATAAGCCACCATCATTTTAGAGAATTTGGCAGTATGTCTAACCGGCCTCACAACCACAGACCCTATAAATAATGCATTTTATTTTGTGAAGTAGTTAATTGCATCAAACACATTTTCAGTCACCTTATCTGACGGACAAGTGGATAAACAGGTTAACGTCAAGCTCTGCATGTTTTTTTTCAATGTAGGCCTACATTGAGCACCACACATTGCCTGCTACTGTAGGCTGAATGATAAAACTGCTATTTCCATATTACAAATGTTATGGGATGCATTTTTCTCCATTTGTTTTTGATTGTAGGCCACTCTGGTAGACCTACATTATTGTCAAATAGCCTACTTGGCCACTGTTAAAACGAACTTAAAGCGGGTACAGCCTCAGTGTTCACAGTAAACGTGCGCTGGAAGTTGCACAGAATTTTCACAACTTTCAGGTTTGCGCTCAGCAGACATGAAATTTGCTCAGTGTCTGAAGGCCCATTGTCGTGCCATTCATCCACCGCCATCACCTCAGGTTTCAGCATGAAAATGCACAGCCCCGTGTCGCAAGGATCTGTACACAATTCCTGGAAGCTGAAAATGTCCCAATTCTTCCATGGCCTGCATACTCACCAGACATGTCACCCATTGAGCATGTTTGGGATGCTCTGGATCAACGTGTACAACAGTATGTTCCAGTTCCCACCAATATCCAGCAACTTTACACAGCTATTGAAGAGGAGTGGGACAACATTCCACAGGCCACAATCTACAGCCTGATCAACTCTATGCAAAGGAGATGTGTCGTGCTACATGAGGCAAATGGTGGTCACACCAGATACTGACAGGTTTTCTGATCCTCTCCCCCACCTTTTTTTTAAGGTATCTGTGACCAACAGTTGCATATGTGTTCGCAGTCATGTGTAATCCATAGATTAGGGACTAATTTATTTACTTCAATTGACTGATTTCCTTTATATGAACTGTAACTCTGTAAAATCTTTAAAATTGTTGCATTTATATTTTTGTTCAGTAAAAATCCTATCAACTGATTTCAGCCAGTGTATGGCTGTGGATTGACTGCCTTGTTTGAATAGAATGTTGGTATATTGGCAGTTAATTTGAATAATTCCATAAATTTTTCTAAAACTGTCTGACTAGCAAAAAAATAAACTGTGCATATAAATTCTTCAAATTAATTATTTCACACTATTTTATCACAGCACTGGCAAGCCATGGTTGACCATCTCCATGACCAAAATGGCTGATCTTTAACACATCTGAAAGTTCATGTCTAGTATTCTAATTCTATGTCAGAAACACCATTGCGTCGTCCGCGGCAACGACACCATCCGGCGACTAGATGATAATCCTGCGAGAGGGAGTGAGACGGTGGAGACGAGAGGAGGATGAAGAGAAGCATTACTCATTTGTGTCTGATTTCACTGGGATTCTAAAGGAGCGAGAGAAAGAGGGGAGAGGAGGGGGGGGGGGTCTGCTTTGGGGATCCTGGATTAATTTAAGCCATTTCACAATGTCCAGCCACAGAAGAGAGAGGATGGAGGGATGAGGAAGCGAGGGATGGGTGAGGTGGAGGGGGGTTGAAACAGTTCAGTCAGGGCCAGCAACGGGACATCCTGTTGTAGCTTCCAAATACCATTTCCTCCAATAAAAAAAGAGAGGAAGGGTGAGGGGGGCAGTGGGGGAGAGACCTCTGAAATAATCTCCCACAGTAGACACACAGAGACATTGATTGTCATCTTGGCATGAGGCCAAGTCTGGAGAGAAAGCTCCCTCCCTCCCGCTGCCCCTCTGGAAGGCAGTCAAAAAGCACCTAAAGGAAGTCATTAAAGCTGAAGGTTGATGAAAAGTCTCACCCCCCCCTCCCTCTGTCGTCCTTCCCTCCATCTCAGCCCCCCCGCCTTCCCTCCCTCTCTCCCCAAAGGCATGCTCCAGACTGTTCTCGACAAAGGACCCCTAAATGCTGACATCACAAAGAAAATTGTTCCTTTGCATCCACATGTTTACACTGGCTCTAGAGTTGCGTTCGGTGTGACAAGAAATGACTAACCATTTTTAGGATGATTACCTGTAGGTGTCCAATGAGAAGGCTCATTTGTGTTTTCTGTTTTACAAAGTGACTTACAGTTGGTTATTTGAGTTATGCATTGTGTGCTTTGGGCATGAAATCCATTTTTATGGATTGCATGACACATTTAAGAGTTGGACATGATATGAAAACAACCAAAAAAATAGTTGAACCTAAGGAGCCACGTCAAAGGTAATTCCAGTATATACTTTTTATTTTCTGGGAGGAAATTGATAGTGAATGGCGACCACCGAAGCATCCCCGCCTCCCATTTGCCAAGAGATTTCATCCACCCAGACTAATCTGCCATTGTCATCAAATTTGCCCCCAGTGACAATAATTCAAAAGCATTTATCATATGCTTTAGCTTAGTTGTGTCCCGTCTCTTTTTCTCTGTGTGGCCAATCTTGTTGACCTTGCTGTCAGCTCTCCTGTAGAATTCTGGGTGGCAGCTCTGTCGCCCCGAAAGCGGCATACAAATTAGCTTTTCAAAAATCAGATCAAGTTATGTAAAGAACAAAAGCAAGCAGACATCAAAGAGGATGGGGAGAAGAGGGGAGCGCGGCAGGGGGTAGGGGGGATCCCCCTAGGTCTCCATACAGATGGGGACCAAGCGAGGGCCGCATAAAGGGTTCCCAAACGTCTGGGTCCCCAGACGCCCTGGGTTTGATTGTTGTTTTTATTCCCCCCCTCCCCTCCTGGCACCTCCCACCTTCTTCCAACCCCAGACCTTGCTCCATCCCTTCAAATGAGTCCAGCTTTTTTGGAACGAGTCCCAATCCTAGACCTGGTCTTTGATTTCGGTGGGGCTTGGCACTGTCTCTCTTTCTCTCTCTAGGAGGACCAGTGAGCCGTGACCCCTGGCAGCCCACCCCAGTCTGTGTGAGCCCGCAGACACTCTCCCTCACAAACACACATGTACACACACACACAATGCCCTGCCACAAAACCCCACAGGAAAGGAGGGAGAGACTAGACAAATCTATTGAACTCCAACTTTCAATGGAATCTTATCCTCTGAAAACAGATTACAGATCTGCTCTCTAATACTGCTGCATGTCTGTTCTGGTGAGTTGGATTTAGTGTGTAGTCTGCTGGTGGTACCAGGGAGACTGAAACCAGTAGAACCTGACCTGCTCAGCATTCAAATGCTACCAGCCAGCCACCTGCCACCAAACAGACCAAAGTGTTGAACATGAAAGAGGAAGAGAAAAACAAATCTTGAATTCAGTATGCCTGTTGACCGTCTTTCCCAACTGTTGTCAAACGACACATAGCTTTTTACTAACCGGTAAGCATAGCTCCCTCAAGATGTGTTGTGGAAGGAGATTTTATAATATGGTATTTATGCAGGCAAAAAAAATTCATGTGGAGAGTAAATATATTCAGCTTATGTGGCATTATTTTGTCAGTTATAAAATATTAACAATGACCTTTAACACCAGGATAAGTAGTCACAAACTGTAATGGCATAAGTAAGTTTAAACATTAACGGCCTAACATACAGTACATGTAAAAAATAAAATGAAAAAGGTTATTCAACTCTAATGCAAGTCTACTTAACCTATTCAATTACTGCTGTTTAAAAATGTATAATATGTTGTATATACTATATAAATACATTCTATATAATATATAGTATCATTTAATATCAGTTCTTAAATACTGGATTGAAAGGTTCATAAGAGTTAAAAGGAAATCACTTTGTCTTGCACAGCAACATTTTCCTCCATTGTCAGTAGTAAATTCCCATCATCTCGTGATGACATGCTGATATGCATGTTCCATTAAAGCGTCATGAACCTGAAATACTCCCTGTCCCTCTCTGAAGGCCCAAGATGTGGGGGGATAGTTTCCAGCAGGGCGTAGGGAAACATAATGAGTGTGTCCCAAATGGCACCCTATTCCATATTTGGTGCACAATTTGTTATCAGAGCCCTATGGACCCTGGTGGAATGTAGTGCACCATATAGGGAATACAGTGCCATTTGGGAGGCAACCCAACTCTACAGCCTCAACTGCTTATTTTCTGCAAACTAATTGAAAACAAATGAACGCAGAGACCCCTTTCTGTCTCCTCTTAATTGACTTAATGGTTCAGTACTGCGGTGTTGGCCCGGTTCTCGGTTTGTGAACTGTGTGGACTGGAATGGTCTTGATCGGGGAAAAGACTCATTAGCCAACAAGTTTTCATCACAGATACAAAATAAACAATCAATAGGCCAATCAGACGACAATTGAGGATTAGCTATTTAAAAGAGTACATATACTTTAATGTTCTTATAGCGGTCTAACGTTAACTTACCACAGTAAAATGCTTCTTACTCAGTGTAGGTGTAGTATGGGACTTGGTCTTCAATGACCCAGTGAGATTGTGAACTAACCTTTTGATCTGGCCATTTTATTCAACAGCAAATATGTAAAGCCAATCAGCCTGTCCTTCCTATTTCTGCCTCCACCAGCCTCCACTAGTAAGATTAGACAATCAACACCTCATCTATACCCTCACCAATCTCACCAGGCTGAATCATGGGGCCAACAGGCCATGCTGTCATGCCCACAGGCTGACAGACAGCTCTCCAACTCATACTCTTCTTATTTCTGCCTTGATAGAAGAAAATATATGATCATATCACTAGTGATTCCGGCAGTTTCCAGGCTGTCTGGCTTGCCCTTAAAGAAATGAGGGTGCCTGTCTGTGCTCATTGCTGTTAATGAATCAGTTGAAACTCTGGGACCTGGAGGATTGTAGGCAATCCTTCCTGAAGTGCAGGGTGCTGGAGGGCACACTGATGCGGCTATGAGAGGAGCTGCCATGCCATCAATGGCCCAGCAGGCAGGGTTGGGGAGTTTTTTTGTAATCTGATATAAAAAAAAAACTATAACTGTAATAATATTGTAATTAGATACATTGACACCTTGCTGTTTTCTCAATGACATTAAAGTCAGCATCGAAAAAGGTTTTGTTTGTTCCAGCTGAGCGAGTCTGACCACAAGTCAGAGACCACTATGATGACACACCAAATGTGTTTGATGGATCCTTTTTGTCTTCATTTACTGCCTCTTAAGGGGAAAGTAATCCAAAAGTAAAGGAAAGTAATCCGATTACGTTACTAAGTTTGTGTAAACCAAAAGTTACATTACATTTGACAGGTGACTAGTAACTAACTGATTACATTTAGAAAGTAACCTTACCAACCCTGCCAACAGGTGCAATGAGATGGACCCTACAAATGATCTCCTTGTTTGAGCATGTTCAAGTTAACCAAGTTTCTTATCAATCAAGAACAAAAAGAATGCCAATGGACATTGCTGTAACATCTCTCAAATTAGCCGGGTTTATTCATTAGTCAATATCGTAGCAACGAAAAACAAGTTTCTATTGGACAAATCCAGGTAGGTCCCTCCCTGTTTCATTCAATTTGCTTCTGATTGGTTCCTAGTAAATACAATCCAGGTTGGTGAAAGAGGTAGGTGGTCAATATGATTTAGTTTATATAGTTCTTGACATAGTTAGTGTATGGCAAGGTGCCACCATATATCTACAAACTGTATAATCCATTATGAAAAAGTCAAATTGGAACTTGAAATTGTGCATGTTTATAACCAATCTTTAACAATTATTAATAACCGTATTCCCTTCTGCCAACATATCTCCAAACAGTATCTCCTCAGGCGAGTAACTTGGTGAGAAATGTCGTCGGCACTCAAGCCAAAGCCTGCCTTTGTCATACCGCACACCTGTCTAGTTACCTCACTCCCGTCCCTGTCATAACCCACTGAAAATCTATTGTCATTAATAAAGTGTTACTCCTCAAAAAAGGATTTCTTCTGACATCCCCCTCCCCCCTCAACTTGGGTGCCTTTGACTGAAAAGATACAGATAGGCCTACAGAACATTCAGGTGTTGGTAGATTCCATTTAACTTCATCAGCAATTCAAGAAGTGATCCTTTTTTTTTTTCAAACAAGTGTTCATTAATTAGATGCAAAAATCTCATGTCAGCCCGGATTTATTTATCATTTTAATTGTTGGACATAAAAGACCAGGAAATTAGCTCAAAGTTGTTTTTATTTTGGAAATCTGTTCCCACGCATAATAGACAAGTGATCGTAAATGTAACAAGGTTTGAAATGTTGTCAAATTTATCTGTTTGGGCTTCTTGCGGTCAATTTAAAATCTACAGATTATTTGTAATTATGTTCCGTCCCCCGACCATTCGCTCAAGAAAATAAAAATCGTCCCGCGGTTGAATGTTGGTAGGACTGTCACATACTCCATGGTGCAAGTGACCCCTTGTGGACAAAATAGAAGCTGAATTTACCTGAACCTATTCATCACTTAAACATTTACAATTAGAGATACACATCCACTGAGAAAACATGTAGATGTAGTTGGATGCAATGTTTCAAACTCAGAACAAAAGTGGTCTATGTAGACAGTGGCACAAATGTGCTGTCATTTTATTAGGGAGTCATGTTTAAAATAACCGAAAGACTAAAATCCCACTGACAAGTTTTATATTCACAGTGAAAGCTTCTTTTATGCATTTGCCACTCATAGCAGCAATATTTCTGCTGTGTGAAGGCTCACCAAGAAAGTCTTTCCTGCATAGATAGCTTCCTGATTATCTCTGATGCAGTGACAGGCTCCAACTGCCTGAAGCATGTCAATCGCGCACCCATACAATTTCTCCCTTAGGAACACCTGGACAGAGGCTACATCAGGGTGAGAATAATGTCAGCTCGAGGGCCACATAAGGGTGAAAAATTCAGCGACGTGCTGCACAGACGGACCGATGTTTGTCAAAAGCAATTTGCAGGCCAGAAACAGAAGTTCAGAAACAAAGTATGTCTAATTTATAATGGTCCCATCAAGATTTAGACATTGAAGAGTGGCATGGGCTCAGATCCAAGCAGCCCATTGCCCACCAATGGGCTATGAAACTTTTACCTCAGGGAGGTGCACTTGAGCAAAAAACATGGCATTTGATGTCATTCTTGGTTGTGCCAGCACACAAAGGAGCTGGAAAAGTTTACATCCATGAAGTAAACATGCTTTGTGTTGTAATTATAGTATTTCCCTCGTTGCAAGTCAGGGACATGTAGTAGACTATACCAGATTTATAAGGCACAAATGTTCACTAAAAAACAAACAAGGAACAGATTCACAATACCGTGGCGCTTTATTCAAATACAACTTCAAACATGGAAATGCCACTGGTATGCCAAAATGTACACAATAAAAACAGCACACAACTGCAGTTGTATCGACAAAGCCAAAAATCAAAACCAGCTTCTCTGAAGCCACTTTTCCTCAGATGAGTAGATGCAAGTTCACACATTTAAAAAGTCCTAAAGTTCTACCAAGCAAAACATTGTTGAACCATTGAAGCAGAATGTCCTGAGATGACCCCATGCCACTGTTTGCAGGGTTATACAGTCTTTTGCTGTCCCTTCTTTCCAATCAGTGACTTATGGATATGAGGGATGACACCTGGAAGAGGGAAACAAACAATCAGTGGATTCAAACATGAAATATAAAACAGGGAAATGGTACAATAGCAATACCAGTGGGAAACAATACAACTGCTGCACTTACCACCACCAGCAATGGTTGCTTTGATGAGAGAATCCAACTCCTCATCGCCTCTAATGGCCAGTTGCAAGTGACGTGGAGTGATACGCTTGACCTTCAGATCCTTTGATGCGTTTCCTGCCAGCTCCAGAACCTGAAGTTCAAGAGCTTGCAGGTAAATATCACTGACTCGATTGAACTGCGATTGCATACATGGTACTGCATGGTTTTGTGCCATAAACCGCAACAAGATGAAGTGAGTGTTCTGAACATGCGTTACCTCAGCAGTTAGGTATTCAAGAATAGCCGCGCTGTAGACAGCTGCAGTCGCGCCAACTCGACCATGGCTCGTTGTTCTGGATTTCAGATGTCTGTGAATACGACCCACGGGGAACTGAAAAACAGGGAGGGAAACGTTATATGCATTTATTTACCCAACTAGCCATCAGTAAGTTGCGAGTAAATTACACTGGTTTGCGCGACTCCCCACCCTACTTGGCAGTTTGTTAGCACGTTACGAACATTTTGTAATCTTTAGAAAATGGCGTAGTTTTGAATGGTTAGATTCACCGCCACAATATTAGTTAGATGGTTAAATCGTTCGCAAATTAACATATTTAGCCTACATTACCACACGTTTATCATTGGCGCTAGCAAACAAGCAATGAATGAATGCACTCACCTGCAAACCCGCCCTCTGTGAGCGCGAAATGGCCTTTGTCTTAGTCTTCCCGGAGTCTTTTCCTGCCTTCCCACCAGCCTGAAATATACAGTTTTATGGTATGGGTTATTTTATGTATTAAACCATTGCTGAAAGACAGCAGTGTGTGTAATTAGCCTGTTTATTCTACAGTGCGTGTTGGGGTTTTGATTATAACCAGCCAATGCCAAGGGATTCAAATTGCTAATGTCAGCTAACTAGCCAACGTTAGCTAAAGAATATTACCTTTGCTAGCTAACACAAATACGTGCTAATTCTCACGGTAAACCCGTTGAATAAAGTGATGGATTTAGTATCGAAGAGTAAAAAAAAAAATACCATTTTATATGATGTCCTGGCTATTTGCAGCTGCACAGATCCTCAGCGAGCACTTGTCTAGTTTGAACAACTAGTTCCGCATCAGATTGCCATGCATTTATGAAGGGGAGCTTGATCCGGGACTTTGCATGGAGGAAGTCAGCCAATCAACTCTCGAATTCATTTTTTGGCATAGCGTTTAACCAATCACAATGCAAAAGTGCTCACTGTGCGGGAAAATGTGACACGTCATTTCTCACTGGACGTTGGATAATGTCGTTTCTATTTTATTCTCAATTTATGTTATTATAATAATCATAATAATTTCATGAGCAAAAAACAAACAGGCAATAGATCATGACAGGTCAACCAATAAAGGCCAAGTCTTTGAAAGTTACAACTTGTTCTTCTTCTTCGGTGAGGTTTTATCGCGGTTGGCATCCAATATGTTGCATTATCGCCCCCAACTGAACTATCAGACGCCACCTCCACAACCACAGTCTCTTTGGAAGGGTTGCCAGAAGAAAGCCCTTAATGACCCCAAGACACAGCTTGGAGTGCTTGGAGTTTGCCAAACGTCATTTAAATTATGATTGGAAGAAGGTGCTCTGGTCAGATGAGACCAAAATTGAACATTTTGGTCAGATACAGCATCGGCATGATTGGCGTCGATAAGGTAGATGCATACAAGGAGAGGCACCTCATACTCACGGGGAAATATGGTGGTGGGTCAGTGATGTTTTGGGGCTGTTTTAATTCCAGAGGTCCATAGGCACTGGTTAAGATTGATGGCATAATGAATTCCACCAAGTACCAGGCAATTTTGGCTGACAATCTGGTTGCCTCTGCCAGAAGGCTGGCACTTGGCCGTATGTGGACTTTCCAACAAAACAATGACCCAAAACATACCTCAAGATCCACACAGAAATGGTTCTGGGACAACAAAATCGATGTTCTGCCATGGCCATCTCGGTCGCCGGACCTCAATCCAATCGAAAACCTGTGGGCTGAGTTGAAGAGGACAGTTGATAAGCACAAACCCAATAATGTGAAGGATCTTGAAAGGATCTGCATAGAAGAATGGTCCAAAATCCCTCCAAATGTGTTTCTTAACCTTGTCAAACATTACAGGAAAATAGCATGCTGTTATCCTTGCCAGAGGTGGTGGCACTAAGTACTAAATGAAGAGTGCCAATAATTATGAAACCTTGATTTTGGTGAAATGTATTTTGTATTAAATAATTGTATGATTTTGGTGGGTTCCATTGAAACATGAATAAAGTACAGTATTTCTCACATGTTGGTATTTTGAGTTTTTCTCCATAATTATATTGTTTATATTTTTAAAGTATTGTTTGTGCATTGCCAGTCAGGAGTGCCAATAATTTTGGAGCCCACTGTATATACTAACATTACTTTGTCAGGTAAAGACTCCGAATCAAAGCTCAAAAGAACAGACAGTGTCACCTCTGTTTTAAAAGCGGCATCCTCCGAAAATGGAGAGGTTAATTTGAAATTAGCAAACTTTATAGAGAATTACATAACATCTGTTTCTTCTGTGTGTGGACCTCACAATTTTATTGAAATTAAATAGCTACAAATGTTTTATTCATAATTAACCAAATATCTGCATGTTCAAGTTTCTTCAAATGAATGTAGTGTGAAAAATGGCATTATGAAACAAAAATGGGATTATGATTCCGTGATATTCAATTGATTCCTTGAGGGAAAAAAGCACGATTAATTACCATACAGACAGTCAACTGAAATAGGGCAACTGAGAGGATAACGGTCTACAGAGGGCTACATGATATCCATTTAAATACCAATTTCTCAACAATGCATATCTCAAATAAAGGGAATGTTTATGGCAAAAGATCCCCTCCTTTCTATGAACAACTAGACCATTGGCAAGTTGAATGTAGGGTTTGGGGTTAAAATTGTGTTAGTAGCTAAGCCTAAAATAGGTTAAGCTGATTTACTAGATCTCTTTGCTGATATCTACTTTACTGAGGAAAAATGTACTTACTATGACTGTGAAATGTGGTTAGCCCACCTAGCTATCTTAAGATGAATACACAAACTGTAAGTCGCTCTGGATAAGAGCATCTGCGAAATGACTAAAATGTAATGTAAATGAAGTTATGGTATACTAATAGAGATACCTAAAGTTTCTCATGCACTCTCCAACGATCAAGCATTCAACCATTCCTCCGACCATTGTAATGCAGTAATGCACCAATGTCCTAGGCGCATACACTTCAAATAAGCCACTGGTTGTGACAGACAGGGGAGGGGGTTGGGACTATTGAGAACTGCCTGCACACCTCTGAACAGGGTTTGAATAGCTACCTATTGTGCACCCTAACCACATAATGGCTCTGATGCCAATTGCTGCCATCGTTAGGTAAGGAAGGTATTGTGTAGCAATGGCCAAACCCATCCGTTCAACCATCAGCCTGTTTATTTCTGTTAGGCAAAAGCTCTCTGACCTGGCTCCATTGGGTCTGTGCAGCAAAGTGCCCGGGCACACTGAGTTCCCTCTGGAAGGAAGGAAAGTGGACCCACTCCTTCCATGAAGCCAGTCTTGCCAACATTGGTAAAATGCATAAACTTAAGACATGGTGGAATACCTGTTTTGGTGAAATAAGCAATCTTGAAACGTTGTAAAAAAAAACTGTGGCACAGCAACGTTGTTTATAAGGGAACACAAATTACTTTCCATGTAACAATCAGTTAATATATCAGGGGGAATAGGTTTTGTCGTGCCCTCTTCACGTCGGTCTTGGTGTGCTTGGACCATGTTAGTTTGTTGGACACCAAGGGAACTCGAAGCTCTCAACCTGCTCCACTACAGCCCCGTCGATGAGAATGGGGGGCGTGCTCGGTCCTCCTTTTCCTGTAGTCCACAATCATCTCCTTTGTCTTGATCACGTTGAGGGAGAGGTTGTTGTCCTTGCGCCACACGGTCAGGTCTCTGACCTCCTCGCTATAGGCTGTCTCATCGTTGTCTGTGATCAGGCCTACCACTGTTGTGTCATCAGCAAACTTAATGATGATGTTGGAGTCGTGCCTGGCCGTGCAGTCATGAGTGAACAGGAAGTACAGGAGGGGACTGAGCACGCACCCCTGAGGGGCCCACGTGTTGAGGATCAGAGTGGCAGGTGTGTTGTTACCTACCCTTACCACCTGGGGGGCGGTCCGTCAGGAAGTCCAGGATCCAGTTCCAGAGGTGTTTAGTCCCAGGGTCCTTAGCTTAGTGATGAGCTTTGAGGGCACTATGGTTTTGAACGCTGAGCTGTAGTCAATGAATAGCATTCTTACATAGGTGTTCCTTTTGTTCAGGTGGGAAAGGGCAGTGTGGAGTGCAATATAGATTGCATCATCTGTGGATCTGTTGCAAATTGGAGTGGGTCTAGGGTTTCTGGGATAATGGTGTTGTTGTGAGACATGGCCAGCATTTCAAAGCATTTCATGGCTACAAATGTGAGTGTTACGGGTCTGTAGTCATTTAGGCATTTAGTGTTCTTGGGCACAGGGACTATGGCGGTCTGCTTGAAACATGTTGGTATTACTGACTCAGATAGGGAGAGGTTTAAAATGTCAGTGAAGATACTTGCCAGTTGGTCAGCGCATGCTTGGAGTACACTTCTTGATAGTCTGTCTGGCCCAGTGGCCTTGTGAATGTTGACCTGTTTAAAGGTCTTACTCACATCAGCTGCAGAGAGCGTGATCACACAGTCGTCCGGAACAGCTGATGCTTCATGCATGTTTCAGTGTTACTTGCCTCGAAGCGAGCATAGAAGTTATTTAGCTCATCTGGTAGACTTGTGTCACTGGGCAGCTCTCGGCTGTGCTTCCCTTTGTAGTCTGTAATAGTTTGTCAGCCCTGCCACATCCGACGAGTGTCGGAGCCGGTGTAATACGATTCAATCTTAGTCCTGTATTGACAATTTTCCTGTTTGATGATTCGTCGGAGGGCATAGCGGGATTTCTTATAAGCTTCCCGGTTAGAGTCCCGCTCCTTGAAAGCGGCAGCTCTACCCTTTAGGTCAGTGCGAATGTTGCCTGCAATCCATGGCTTCTGGTTGGGTTTGTACGTACAGTCTCCGTGGGCACGACGTCCTCGATGCACTTATTGATGAAGCCAGTGTCTGATGTGGTGTACTCCACCAATGCCATCGGAAGAATCCCGGAACATATTCCAGTCTGTGCTAGCAAAACAGTCCTGTAGTTAAGCATCTGCTTCATCTGACCACTTTTTTTCCTTCACTTTTTTAACCAACAGTGCAGATCAAGAAAGAGTTAAGAAAATATTTTACAAATAAACTAAAGTAAAAAATTATAAAAAGTAACAGAATAAAATAACAATAATGAGGCTATATACAGGGGGTACTGGTACCAAGTCTATGTGTGGGGGTACAGGTTAGTCGAGGTAATTTGTACATGTAGGTAGGGGCGAAGTGACTATGCATAGATTTCAACTGCTGATTGCTGCTTTAAGCATTTGGTTTCATTTTTACAGATATTTGTCCAGATATTTTGTGTGTATTTCATTGTGTATTGCTTGTTAGGGTAACATTTTGTATTTCAGGCATGTCATTTCCCCCATTCAATTGAATAGTAATATTGCCATTCCCCCACAAGATGGCAGTATGAATAACATTTTATTTTCCTGTCAAATCGCCAATTGGCAACTCATCCCTTAAGGGATTAATTGACACATAGACCAACATTACAATAATTCACTATGGTAATTAAATGATCATTCTTCAGTATGTTAATAGTGCTTCCTGCATTGGTGAGAAGGACCTTTACTCTTTGTCTTTACTATCAATAAGAATAGAATGCTTTGGGCGCCCTCATATAGTTTGTCATTACTGTCAATGGGAGGAGAATGCTTTTGGCGCCCTCATATAGTTTGCCTTTACTATCAGTAAGAAGAGAATGCTTTGGGCGCCCTCATATAGTTTGACTTTACTGTCAATGGGAGGAGAATGTTTATGGCCCTTACAGCTACACAGAAAAAAGAAATGCAACTTGCAACCATTTCAAAGATTTTACAGTTACATATAAGGAAATTAGTCAATTTAAATGAATAAATTAAGCCCTAATTTATGGATTTTACATGACTGGGAATACAGATATGCATCTGTTGATCACAGGTACCTAAAAAAAAAAGGTAGAGGCGTGGATCATAAAACCAGTCAGTATCTGGTGTGACCACCAGTTTCCTCATGCAGCGTGACACATCCACTTCGCATAGAGTTGATCTGCCCAGTACAGTTGAAACCGGGATTCATCCATGAAGAGCACTCTTCTCCAGCGTGCCAGTGGCCATCGAAGGTGAGAATTTGCCCACTGAAGTCGGTTATGACACAGAACGGCGGTCAGGTCAAGACCTTGGTGAGGACAACGAGCACACAGATGAGCTTGCCTGAGATGGTTTCTTACAGTGTGTGCAGAAATCTTTGGTTGTGCAAACCCACAGTTTCATCAGCTGTCTGGGTGGCTGATCTCAGACAACCCCGCAGGTGAAAAAGCCTGATGTGGAGGTCCTGGACTGGTGTGGTTACACGTGGTCTGCAGTTGTGAGGCGGGTTGGATGTACTGCCAAATTCTCTATAGAGAAATTAACATTTGATTCTTTGGCAACAGTTCTGGTGGACATTCAAGCAGTCCACATGCCAATTGCACGCTCCCTCAAAACTTGAGAAATCTGTGGCATTGTGTAGTTTGACAAAACTGCATATTTTAGAGTGGCCATATTTTAGAGTCCCTAGCACAAGGTGCACCTGTGTAATGATAATCTTGTTTAATCAGCTTCTTGATATGCTACACCTGTCAGGTGGATGGATTATCTTGGCCAAGGAGAAATGCTCACTAACAGGGGTGTAAACAAATTTGTTCTCAGAATTTGGGAGAAATAAGCTTCTTGTGCGTATGGAAAATATCTGGGATTTTTTACTTTAACTCATGAAACATGGGACCAACACTTTACATGTTGCATTTATATTTTGGTTCAGTGTAGTTTCTGTTCCAGTACAGCACTTATAGTTGAAATGCTTTTAGTTGAAAGGTATAGTTGAAATGCTTTGTTGCAAACCCAATTCTGGAGTTGAGATGTTTTTTTCTTCAGTTATGGCTTCCTTCTTGCCTCTCTGTCACGTATGCAGTTCTGTAGTGACTGGGATATTGTTGACCCATGGACAGTTTCCTCCCATCCAAACCTTTGACCTTTCAAAACATCCTGACCCATCTACCCACTTGTTTTGTAGTTTTCAGGTTGTACATTTTTTTTTGCAGACATGGAGGAATGATTAAACATTATTTTTTATATGGCACTAATGCAGTATGGGGTCAGGAAGACCTAGATTCAGGGCCCCATTTTTGCAACACAGAAAAGTAGCATCAGTGTCAAAAGAGGCCGTATTACTCAAAATGTTGCATTTATCAAAAGACCTTCGATGGTGTCCAAGAGAGGCTGATGATTGAAAATGAAACAGTGCAGATACAGAGTATTTGAAGTCCATTTTGACAAAGCACAGCTTTTTTGGCACTGTCAAAATGTATACCATAGTCAGCTCGCATCATCTTCAAGACCCTGGTGCTTGCCTATGGAGCAGCCAGGGGAATTGCACCTCCTTACCTTCAGGCTGTGCATAAACAACATCCCAACCCGAGCACTTCGTTCCGCCATCTTTGGTCTCTTGGCCCTCCCACCCCTACGGGAGGGCAGCTCCCTCTCAGCCCAGTCAAAGTTTTTCTCTGTCCTGGTGTAACAGTATAGCTTCCGTCCCTCTCCTCGCCCCAACCTGGGCTCGAACCAGGGACCCTCTGCACACATCAACCACAGTCACTCACGAAGCATCGTTACCCATCGCGCCACAAAAGCCGCAGCCCTTGCAGAGCAAGGGGAACCACTACTACAAGGTCTCAGAGCAAGTGACGTCACCGATTGAAAGGCTATTAGCACGCACCACCGCTAACTAGCTAGCCATTTCACATCCGTTACACTGGCACCCGAGTGGTGGAACAAGCTTCCCCCTAAAGTCAGGACAGTGGAGTCCCTGTCCATCTTTCGAAAATGTCTGAAATGTACTTGATATACGATTGTGATGTGTTATTGTTTCACCTAGCTATCATAAGACAAATGCAGTAATTGTAAGTCGCTCTGGATAAGAGCGTCTGCTAAATGACAAAAATGTACACTACATGACCAAAAGTATGTGGAGACCTGCTCGTCGCACATGTCATTCTAAAATCATGGGCATTAAAATGGAGTTGGTCCCCCCTTTGCTGCTATTACAGCCTCCACTCCTCTGGGAAGGCTTTCCACTAGATGTTGGAACATTGCTGAGGAGACTTGGTTACATTCAGCCACAAGAGCATTAGTGAGGCTGAGCACTGATGTTGGGCGATTAGGCCTGGCTCACAGTCAGCGTTCCAATTCATCCCAAAGGTGTTCGATGGAGTTGAGGTCAGGGCCCTGTTCAGGCCAGTCAAGTTCTTCCACACCAACCTCGACAAACCATTTCTGTATGGACCTCGCTTTGTGCAAGGGGGAATTGTCATGCTGAATCAGGAAAGGGCCTTCCCCAAACTGTTGCCACAAAGTTGGAAGCATAGAATCATCTAGAATGTCATTGTATACTGTAGCGTTAAGATTTACAAACTTTACCGTTGGCACTATGCATTGGGGCAGGTAGCGTTCTTCTGGAATCCACCAAATGTAGATTTGTCCGTCGGACTGCCGGATGGTGAAGCGTGAGTCATCACTCCAGAGAACTCATTTCCACTGCTCCAGAGTCCAATGGCGGCAAGTTTTACACCACTCCAGCCGAAGCTTGGCATTGCGCATGGAAACCCATTTCATGAAGCTCCCGACGAATAGTTATTGTGCTGACGTTGCTTCCAGAGCCAGTTTGGAACTGAGTAGTGAGTGTTGCAACTGAGGACAGACTATTTTTACGCGCTACGTGCTTCAGCGGTCTCGTTCTGTGAGCTGTGTGGCCTACCACTTTGCGACTGAGCCGTTGTTGCTCCTCGATGTTTCCACTTCACAATAACGGCAGTTCTAGCAGGGCAGAAATTTGAAGAACTGACTTGTTGGAAAGGTGGCATCCTATGACGGTTCCACGTTGAAAGTCACTGAGCTCTTCAGTAAGCCCATTCTACTGCCAATGTTTGTCTATGGAGTTTGCATGGCTGTGTGCTTGATTTTATATACAGTTGAAGTCGGAAGTTTACATACACTTAGGTTGGAGTCATTAAAACTCGTTTTTCAATCACTTCACAAATTTCTTGTTAACAAACTATAGTTTTACCCAACTTATTGTGGGAAGCTTGTGGAAGGCTACCTGAAACGTTTGACCCAAGTTAAGCAATTTAAAGGCAATGCTACTAAATACTAATTGAGTGTGTGTACATTTCTGACCCACTGGGAATGTGATGAAAGAAAAAAAAGCTGAAATAAATCATTCTCTGTGCTATTATTCTGACATTTCACATTCTTAATGGTGATCCTAACTGACCTAAGACAGGGCTATTTTTACTAAGATGAAATTTCAGGAATTGTGAAAAACTGAGTTTAAATGTATTTGGCTGAGGTGTGTGTAAATTTCCGTCTTCAACTGTACCTGTCTGCAACGGGTGTGGCTGAAATAGCCGAATCCACTAATTTGAAGGGTTGTCCACATACTTATATATATTTAGTGCAAATGTAAAATGTCTTCTCTTGCTGCTTAGTGACAATAATGCCTTTAAAGCAACCAATATACATTGGCACTCAGTTACTTCGGAATGGTGGACTTGGAGATAAATTTAGCTCTATAATTGACCTTGTGGCCTCCAAGCGCAGGCATTTCAGGAAAGTTATAAGTTCAGAGGCAGAGGCGTTATGCAGTGCATGACATGCAAAACATTTTTGAACTCATGGTCAAATCTGATATCTTTAAATACAATATCTTTCTAAATGAGGACCTTACAAATCGATAAAACTTAGTGTAGTTGCAATGGGCATGACCCAGTTCAGAGGCACTTACGCAACTAACATCTTCAATCGAAAGAGCAAATCAATAGAACAGAGAAAGAGAACTAGTGCCTAAGTGCATTCTCATTCTATCACCAGTCTCTTGATAACGGGCCCAATTGAATGGCTTCCCAGCAGGGAGATGTGACTTTGAACACGTGCCAAGCTCTTAATCTATTTTGGTGCTTTTGGAAAATGTTAAACTGTCTGAAGGTTACAAAGGCCAGATTTAGAAAATGTGTGATAAATAGCAGTCTAGCATTAAGAAGAATGGGAAGGTGTGCCTGCACAAGAGGGTTAAAATGTTCTACTATCCAGAATATGAGGAAATGCTTTCAAGTAATGCAGTCAAGGATATGCAGGTGTCCTTTACAGGGTAAAATCTTGGTGTTAGTTGTATCATGCCTCTAACAAGGGACTATCCCTTTAAGTATATTGCGTTACCACTTGAATCTCATATATGTGGTATATCGTGCTTTCCTGAAGTGAAGTAAACATGTATCTGTTGAAAGCTCAAAGGTAATCATCATATTCACTTAGTAGACACTTTGTAGAATACTTAGAAACATTCTACATAATGGAAATGTACAAGGACACATTGCTAATGTTTTGTATGAATGTGCGTAGGAGTTTGGTTATTTTTAGATGCAACTTATTTGATGCACTTGGGTCTTGGCAGCAGTGGCATACAGTGGCGCTGCGTTGGCAGGGTTCATCCTCGCCGAGGTGACTTTGGGTCGAAGGGCGGCCTACTTTCAGCATTCCAGAAAAGGTCAACAGAGAGACAACGCCCCCCTTGGGATGTGCCAGAAAAACAAATGGTCACAAGACAACGGCTTATTGTAGGGATGGATTAATTAGGTTAACTCGTACATATTCGGATCAGTACTTTCTGCAAAAGGTCAGCGATTGGCCAATACAGGCTACATAACCAGGTGTCAATGTCCAAGCCAAGACCCCCCCCCCCCTCTCTCTCCCCAATGAAGAACGATCAACATCACCAGATGTAATTCCAATTTAGTTGGCAAGTGCACCTATTGGCCTACTGGGGGAAGTAACATTTAGAAGGGTGAATAGGCATACTGTATAGTCAATGTTGGTTAGCCAAGGCCTCAGAAGTGGGAAGAGTACCTAAAATATTGGTTTATTAATACTTGGTTGACAAAACTTTTTTTTGTGCTATGGAGAATGCATTATCTGAAAAAAAAAAAAAATATCAAAATCCACCCAGACTAATACAAAACAAATCTCTCTTAGGCACTGATCTCAGAGGTTTGAAATATAATTCAGCCTCTGCTTACGTTGTAAACATGTAGCTCCTCTAATTATTGTACTTGAAATGTAATATGTCTGACATTGTGTGTTGTTTAAAGGTTCCCTTATATTGGTGGTGTGGTATGTTGAAGAACTGACAGTAAACTTTACTGTCTAGAAAGTACATGCCATTCATTAGATTGAGTAAGAGTTACGAAGTATTTACATTTACATATGGCCAATAAACTTAAAACTAGATAGTTTGCAGTCTAGTCGGTGCATTTCTGTCATATCGAATTAAGCAGCTGTTTAGGAATAACTTTACAACTCTGTACAATTTCAGACAGTAACACATACCAGCGCAATAGGCAATTGTTTACCTCCATATTCTATCATTAATCTGGAGAGGCAGTATTCTGAACTGCTTTGAAGCTGAGGTGTTGTAGGGTGTTTGGGGTTGTGAGCTGTGTATAGTGTTTGGGGCTGTGCCTCTTTGCTTGACATCATGGGGAAATCAAAAGAAATCAGGCAAGACCTTAGAAAAAAAATTGTAGACCTCCACAAGTCTGGTTCATCCTTGGGAGCAATTTCCAAACGCCTGAAGGTACCACGTTCATCTGTACTAACAATAGTACGCAAGTATAAACACCGTAAACTTCCGACTTCAACTGTATATACAGGATTTGGCCCTGATAGCTGAAGTTCCGTCTAGGAAATGGAAATCTATAGATGTTTGCACCACTGTAGTGGCCTGGGAGTGCCTGGTTCTGTACAATGTAGGCTCATGTAGATACTTACAGCTGATGATTTCTGTTGACTCAAGAGGGAATCACACATTTAACATGTTCCTTACACAACACTACACTTAGTGTAACATTCAGTAAACGAATGGAGTCACTCATCCAAGCAATCACTAGCTGACATACAAAAGTCTTGACACAAGAATGTGAAGGACAGTTAGTAGCCAGGAACTACTGTATATGGGTTAATTATCCCATAGACACATTGCAAGTGTCACCCTATTGCTTTTGCATTGTGTGTGCTCACTTTCATTGCATTCAGTGGAAGGCCTGATGCATGGTGTAAGTGGGTGCTCTCATTTATCGAATACACTGGAAAAAAAATACTGTTTGCAATGCATGGCACTAAAAATGTAGATTTAAATTTTTATAAAGCTTTTGATGACAAGATTTCTACTTCGAACCAAGTTCTGTAGGTTGGGATTATGTTAGGGGTGCATGTTGCCCAATGTATATTGTGTCACATTACAGGTCACCAATAAGAATTTGATCATAAGATATTCCAACTGCTATAACTTTGCAATAGGTGTATTACTGTAGTGGGGAAAATAGGACATACTGAAAAGAAATATAAATGCGACATGTAAAGTTTTGGCACCATGTCTCATGAGCTGAGTGATCACAAATGTTCTACACACATCTTATTTCGCTCAACTTTTGAGCACAAATTTGTTTACATCCTTGTTAGTAAGCACTACCCCAGTCTCATTCATGGCACCAGAACACACATTACAGCTGGCTTGGTGACAGATTATCCAACATCCTGTACAAAAGTTACAATTGAATTATTTCTTAGGAAATTTTAAACGGCAACCAACTTCAGGAGTGTAGGGCATGAACAGATTGAACACATGAAATAACACAAGTGACTCAAGGTAGGTTTAAAATGTTTAATTGTCAAAAAAACATTGCCACTGCCTTTAACAGGATTCTCAACAAAACAAATCTTAAGTTACTTAAACAGCCATCAATTGAGAAAGGTATAAAAGAACAAGCCCTGAAGAACCCCCGTGGAGCTAGGATCTAACAAGTGCAAGAAAAAAAACATTTAGATTATTCTTCAACATTACCTAAGTGGCAGTTTAAGGCATCCGTCAAGGTTGGAGCCCCGTCAATGAGCAGCATGTTCACAAGGACAAACATTCAATGGCTTGCTAACAAACACTTATATTCCCTCAATTCAGCATTGAACACCTACATTATGGCCCCCCAAACTTTTCCAAGTCCTGTTCCTATAGCCTCTAGGTGGGTTTACTTTGCTGCACAGCAGTGGACAAATCTGGAAACAAACGGATTGGCAAAGTTTGTTCAAATATTGTGAAGTAAAAAAATACATAATTATGCTAATCTTGTTCAGGCAGTAGACAATCCATTACAGTAACCAAGACTTGTCAGTCCATTTTGAATAATCAGTTGTAGAAACCTGGACATTGGAACAGACAGGCTGGACAACAGTAACCTTTGTACAGGACAACTCATTCACATAAACTGTATTTATACAAAAACATGTAGAAAATAAGACCCTCCAGGAGAGATCTTAACATTCAGATATTCAAGTGTAGAAAAGCATTGTACATGCCACCCCAAAGACATCCGACTGAACCATTGTGTCCCACCTTCCTCAATTCCCCCTTCTCAGTACTCTTCTACCACGGTACCAGCCAAGGAGTAGAGCTTCTTCTTGATGAGCCGGAAGCCAGGGCTGAGTTTGAGCGCATGCCTGAAGCCTGGAGTGAAACAGGCACCAATGTGCAGGAAGTCCCTGAGACTGGGCCAGGCGCTACAGTCCTGCTTGAACACCAGCGTCAGCTCGAAGGTGGGCACCACGTCTGCATTGTACACGATGCGCTCCAGCTGCTTACAGCACTGTTCCTGCTCCAGGTGCACGTAGAGTACACAGCCGCGTAGGCCACACGGCTCACCCGACGACAGGCGCAGTACATCGCGTGCTATCCTCAGAGTCAACTTCTCAGGGACCAGCACCTTAGAGCAACGCATCGTGGTCTTCTTGGCCCGTGACAGGCAGTTCTCAAACATCTTGGCCAACTGCTGACACATCCTGTCCTCAGACACCTCCACATTCAGGTGGGGCTCAGTCAAACAGGAATCCAGCTCTGACAGAAAACAAAAAGACAATAGTTGAGTGATGTTTTAAAGACAAAGCAAAAGTGCAGACTATGGGCCTCAGTCAAATACAAGAACATTTGATAAAGTTAGGCGTGTAACTTAAGGGGGAGACATGGACCCCCCCCAGTATTAGAGACTGGACAATTTGACCCAGTCAATAATATACCATGAGGAATTTGATGATTGAAAATTCCCACCGTGACATTGCACAGCAGTAGGCTGGTTTCTTTCTCCTTTATACATCAATATGGACGTGAAACCAGGTACTGGTGTTTGTATACGGTTTCTTGAGTAAGTGGTGTTCTTATATCATATTTGTGCAACAGTAGCAGTTTGTTCAATTGGCTAAGGGGCATAGACTGTTTCCCCATGACTGAAAGTTTGGGACAGTGATAGCTAATAATTAACACAAATAGAGATGGGCAACCCCATGAGTCTGACCATTTATTTTTAACCACAATGCTGAATCAGTTGGGCTACAGATAATCATTCTTATTGCTAACACACCAGCCTGATAATATGGACCAATTTGTCAGGCTCATTTGAGGGGGAAATTATATTTTAATGGTGTCACCATTTGATTTCCATACATTGGAGTCACCAGGGCTGCATTCAGTATGAAAAGACAAACAAAAAATGCAACAAAATGTTGTTTTCACCTGCTTAGACATTGCCAGGTCTTAACACCAGGATTGGCATTTGACCCATCAGCTAACCACATTGTGTAGCAATCGGTCAGTCGATGACAGTCTTATGTGGCACAAAGGCCTCCCAAAGTGTCATGTCCTCTTCACTGCCAGAATCCACTGGATAGCCTAACCACAATGCTTATTGGCTTTCACCCATCCAATCAGGTCAGTGAGAAGGAAATGAGACTTGAGACAGTCACGGTGCATGGACTTGTCAACATAACACCTTGTCTGCACTCAATCTTTATAATTGTCAGGTGAGGTGTGACAACTCGATTTCAATGTTTCATAGAAGTTAAAATTTTAACTACAGTACAACAGCAAGAGTCATTATGCAGTCTGTGCATTCAAATCTCACATTGATACATGCCAACAACTTTTTGAAGAAACGGAGTCCTGTTGGTCAGCATATGATAAAATATTACTTCATCTTTTGACTTCACCATCCCCTTCCATTCTTTCCTGCAACTACGCACCAATATTGGAGTAAACAAGCGCTGAATGAATGGATTGGAGAATTTAGAAATGCCCAGCTGCAATATGCCCACATACATTGGAGAAAGATCTCAAAACGCTTACCATTTTCAATACAAGTCAAGTCGTATCTACGGTCAATCAATTCTGATATGCATTCCGGGTTTTTACTCTTCAGTTTGCTTGTAGCAACCATGGCGACAACCCTTTAGTTCCTTTTTAAAAGTGCTGTAAAAAATAAGGTACATTTTATTACAATAATTCACAAGCCAACTTCGCATGGCACACACTTTGATAGCTAGCAAGCATTCGCCAATGTATCAACACAAAGCTTATAAATGTTCAAAGTATGCCAATTTGCATCTAGTTACTGTTGCTAGGGATGTTCGTAAAATCAATCTCGAGTGCATGAGTGCGCTCCCTGGGCGTTCGTAAATTCAGAGCGTTTCGCTTCGGAGGACTCAGCTTTTCAGGGCTCGCAGAGCGTCAGTGGACAGTGGACCTCAACAGCAGTCAAGCACCCAAGCTAACTGGCTAACATCGGCTAACTACTTCCAGACAAATGAGAGAACACATCCCGCTGACCATTTCAGTCGCCCTAGCAGAGCTGGTTATGCTGTTCATGTTATCCAGAGCGTTGGTGACTAACTGCGTTCCTGACAATTTAATTACGCTTTTGCAGAGGTGTTCGTAAATTCTTCAATTATTCTGCGCTCTGGCACACTGACAAGAGTGCTCTGAAATCGGAGTAGATAAGAGTGAATTTATGTAGGCGCCCTAAATATATGTTTCGAAAACTTCTGTATAACATTTTTGGCTAGTCCTAATAATGACGCAAAACGTTCGCTTGCAGCATCAGAACACTCAACAAGTATTGAATAAAATAAACTAGCTTACCTTGATATAGCTATGTTGGTTCAAAATAAATGATAAAGGCTCTCTTATAAATACTTTCCCCACATAGGCTACAAACACACCCCCCACAAACATTAACACTGCCTACAGCTAGAGCAACGCCTTGGGGTTACTTATACTCTTCTTCTCACAGCTCACGCTGCTTTGTCCAATCGGAATCAGTTTATCGTTCTGGAAATTGCTGAAGTTAATCACGCGTTCAAGCGACACACCTTGCGCTTTTCGGGGCTCTCAGAGAACGTCTGCCCCGAGGCACATGATTGGCCACGGAATAAATTGCGTCAACCAATAATCAATTAACATTAATTTGTTTCTACCTGAATTTTTCAATCACTCACGTGCGATAATTCTTCTGTCAAAAAGTGCTAGTAATCAAACTACCATATTCAACAGGTAGTGGTCCTAAACGTATGGCTGTCTTGTACGCATCTTTCTTTTTCCCAACGCGCTGAAGCCAAAACCACGCACCGTTATTCAGAGGAGCGTTCTACCACGCTCCCATTGGGTAGCTAGCGTTGTTTCAATCACAGGCGATCAGTGCAGAGACAGTGACCTTCCAAGGTAAGGATGGAAAGTGTAATTTAACAATTAGCTGCCTACCATAATGCAGGCCTATTATTATTATGTTTATTAACATTTGCCCATGTATTTATTTTCAGAGCTTCAATGAGTTGTAAAAATTTCTCAGATAACTCTGCTTAATTCCCTAAATTGAAGGTCAGCTAAGTTAACCTAGTGTACTTAACGTTACTAGCTCGGTATTTGAAGTTGTTCTATTGTTATTAGTAGTCTATTATCAGGTATAAGCATATGCTTATTATTCATAATTTCTCTAATATTTATTAGCTAATCATTCAGTCGAATATGCTATGCTACAGCCATTGAACCCATCTTTGAGCGTTAAGGGACGTTAATGGCTAGCTCGGTCCACAACATTGTTATTATATTTTTCAATCTTGAAATACAAGGGCAAATGTTATTAATCAGTGACTGAAATTTTGCGCTATGTGACATTCACTTCCGGACTTGGAGAGAGCTCAAAGAGTTGTAGAACGCCGCTCTGAATAACGAGGCGTGGCTTTGGCTTAACTGCGTTGGGAAAAAGAAAGACGCTTCTTGTACTTCATTGCTCAGAATTTAATGAGATGCGTGCATATCCTAGAGGATGAACGAGGCCTCTAGTGGCCAAAAGGCCATTTTCGCATGGGCAGCACCCTAGCGCCCCACAGTAGAGACACAGATAGAACAATAAGACAGCTATTTCACTGGATGTATAAATGTGAAGCATCCGGTTGGCATTTCCACTCACTACCAAATATGTTAGTGAGAGGAAGCCCACTGGCGCGCAGTGGGAGAAGATGGAAAGAGATGGATTTTGGCCGATATGCTGCACATTTTCTCATCGAATAAACATTTGAGCTCAATAATTTTCTGTTGCCAAAACTAGAATTTATTATGAACAGAGTGGACTAACTTTTGTAGACTTTACCCGTTCCAAATGTTTAAAAAAAAGCAAATAGAGTTATTGCACATGCGCACTTCACAGAGTAGGCGTTCCGTAACGGAAATATGCAGATTCATACTACATTTACATTTACATTTAAGTCATTTAGCAGACGCTCTTATCCAGAGCGACTTACAAATTGGTGCATTCACCTTATGACATCCAGTGGAACAGCCACTTTACAATAGTGCATCTAAATCTTTTAAGGGGGGGAGGGGGGTGAGAAGGATTACTTTATCCTATCCTAGGTATTCCTTAAAGAGGTGGGGTTTCAGGTGTCTCCGGAAGGTGGTGATTGACTCCGCTGTCCTGGCGTCGTGAGGGAGTTTGTTCCACCATTGGGGGGCCAGAGCAGCGAACAGTTTTGACTGGGCTGAGCGGGAACTGTACTTCCTCAGTGGTAGGGAGGCGAGCAGGCCAGAGGTGGATGAACACAGTGCCCTTGTTTGGGTGTAGGGCCTGATCAGAGCCTGGAGGTACTGAGGTGCCGTTCCCCTCACAGCTCCGTAGGCAAGCACCATGGTCTTGTAGCGGATGCGAGCTTCAACTGGAAGCCAGTGGAGAGAGCGGAGGAGCGGGGTGACGTGAGAGAACTTGGGAAGGTTGAACACCAGACAGGCTGCGGCGTTCTGGATGAGTTGTAGGGGTTTAATGGCACAGGCAGGGAGCCCAGCCAACAGCGAGTTGCAGTAATCCAGGACGGGGAGATTACAAGTGCCTGGATTAGGACCTATGCGCGTTCCTGTGTGAGGCAGGTCGTACTCTGCGGATGTGTAGGCATGAACCTACAGAACGGGCCACCGCCTTGATGTTAGTTGAGAACGACAGGTGTTGTCCAGGTCACGCCAAGGTTCTTAGCCTCTGGAGAGGACACCAATGGAGTTGTCAACCGTGATGGCGAGATCATGGAACGGGCATCCTTCCCCGAGGAAGAGCAGCTCCGTCTTGCCCGAGGTTCAGCTTGAGTGGTATCCGTCATCCACACTGATTTCTGCCAGACATGCAGAGATGCGATTCGCCACCTGGTCTCAGAAGGGGAAAGGAGAAGATTAGTTGTGTGTCGTCTGCATAGCAATGATAGAGAGAGACCATGTGAGTTATGACAGAGCCAAGTGACTTGGTGTATAGCGAGAATAGGAAGGGCCTAGAACAGAGCCCTGGGGGACACCAGTGGTGAGAGCACGTGGTAGGAGACAGATTCCGCCACGCCACCTGGTAGGAGCGACCTGTCAGGTAGACGCAATCCAAGCGTGGGCCGCGCCGGAGATGCCCAACTCAGAGGGTGGAGAAGGATTCGATGGTTCACAGTATCGAAGCAGCCGATAGGTCTTGAGAAGGATGAAGACAGAGGAGAGAGAGTTAGCTTTAGCAGTGCGGGAGCGCTCCGTGATACAGAGAAGAGCGTCTCAGTTGAATGACTAGTCTTGAAACCTGACTGATTTGGATCAAGAAGGTCATTCTGAGAGAGATAGCGGGAGAGCTGGCCAAGGACGGCACGTTCAAGAGTTTTGGAGAGAAAGAAAGAAGGGATACTGGTCTGTAGTGTTTGACATCGGAGGGATCGAGTGTAGGTTTTTTCAGAAGGGGTGCAACTCTCGCTCTCTTGAAACGGAAGGACGTAGCCAGCGGTCAGGATGAGTGATAGCGAGGTGAGGTAAAGGAGAAGGTCTCCGGAAATGGTCTGAGAAAGAGAGGAGGGATAGGGTCAAGCGGGCAGTTGTTGGCGGCCCGGCCGTCACAAGACCGCGAGATTTCATCTGGAGAGAGAGGGAGAAAGAAGTCAGAGCAACAGGGTAGGGCAGTGTGAGCAAACCAGCGGTGTCGTTTGACTTAGCAAACGAGGATCGGATGTCGTCGACCTTCTTTTCAAAATGGTTGACGAAGTCATCTGCAGAGAGGGAGGAGGGGGGGGGAGGGGAGGAGGATTCAGGAGGAGAGGAGAAGGTGGCAAAGAGCTCCTAGGGTTAGAGGCAGGATGCTTGAATTTAGAGTGTAGAAAGTGGCTTTAGCAGCAGAGACAGAAGAGGAAAATGTAGAGAGGAGGGAGTAGAAAGGATGCCAGGGGGGTCGGCAGGGAGGGGCGAGTTTTCCCTCCCATTTCCGCGCGGCTCCGGACCGTCGTTCTTGAGCTCGCCAATGAGTGTCGAGGCCACGGACGGGAGGGAGGACCGAGCCGGCCTGGAGGAAGGGGACATAGAAGAGTCAAAGGATGCAGAAAGGGAGGAGAGGAGGTTGAGGAGCGAGAATCAGGAGATAGGTTGGAGAAGGTTTGAGCAGAGGGAAGAGATGATAGATGGAAGAGGAGAGGTAGGGCGGGAGAGAGAGCGAAGGTTGGACGGCGCGATACCATCGAGTAGGGGCAGTGGGAAGTGTTGGAGAGAGCGACGAGGGAAAAGGATACAAGGTAGTGGTCGGAGACTTGGAGGGAGTTGCAATGAGGTAGTGGAAGAACAGCATCTAGTAAAAGGGGATTGGAGGGATCGAGCGTTTTGCCTGCCTTGTGAGTAGGGGGAAAGAGGAGGGGAGTCCAAAAGAGGAGAGGAGTGGAAAGAAGGAGGCAGAGAGAATGGAGCAGCGAGAGGGAAAAGGATAACAAGTAGTGGTCGGAGACTTGGAGGGAGTTGCAATGAGTTAGTGGGAAGAACAGCATCTAGTAAAGATGAGGTCGAGCGTATTGCCTGCCTTGTGAGTAGGGGGGAAAGTGAGAGTGAGTGAGGTCAAAAGAGAGAGAGTGGAAAGAAGAGGCAAGAGGAATGAGTCAAAGTAGACGTGGGGAGGTTAAAGTCGCCCAGAACTGTGAGAGGTGAGCCGTCCTCAGGAAAGGAGCTTATCAAGCATCAAGCTCATTGTGAACTCTCGAGGGAACCTGGAGGGCGATAAATGATAAGGATGTTAAGCTTGAAAGGCTGGTTAACTGTGACAGCATGGAATTCAAAGGCGATAGACAGATGGGTAAGGGAGAAAAGAGAGAATGACCACTTGGAGAGATGAGGATCCCGGTGCCACCACCCGCTGACCAGAAGCTCTCGTCGTGTGCGAGAACACGTGGGCGGACGAAGAGAGAGCAGTAGGAGTAGCAGTGTTATCTGTGGTGATCCATGTTTCCGTCAGTGCCAAAAGTCGAGGACTGGAGGGAGCATAGGCTGAGATGAACTCTGCCTGGTTGGCCGCAGATCGGCAGTTCCAGAGGCTACCGGAGACCTGGAACTCCACCGGTCGTGCGCGCTGGGACCACCAGATTAGGGTGGCCGGCCACGCGGTGTGGAGCGTTTGTATGGTCTGTGCAGAGAGGAGAGAACAGGATAGACAGACACATAGTTGACAGGCTACAGAAAGACTACGCTAATGCAAAGGAGATTGGAATGGCAAGTGGACTACGCGTCTCGAAATGTTCAGAAAGTTAAGCTTACGTAGCAAGAATCTTATTGACTAAAATGATTAAGATGATACAGTACTGCTGAAGTAGGCTAGCTGGCAGTGGCTGCGTTGTTGACTTTGTAGGCTAGCTGGCAGTGGCTGCGTTGTTGACACTACACTAATCAAGTCGTTCCGTTGAGTGTAATAGTTTCTACAGTGCTGCCTATTCGGGGGCTAAGCTGCGCTAGCTAGCAGTGTTGATTACGTTACGTTGCGTTAAAAGAACGACAATAGCTGGCTAGCTAACCTAGAAAATCGCTCTAGACTACACAATTATCTTTGATACAAAGACGGCTATGTAGCTAGCTATGTAGCTAGCTACGATCAAACAAATCAAACCGTTGTACTGTAATGAAATGAAATGAAAATGTGATACTACCTGTGGAGCGAAGCGGAATGCGACCGGGTTGTTGAGTGCGGAAGTTCTATTCGGTAGACGTTGGCTAGCTGTTGGCTAGCTAGCAGTGTCTCCTACGTTAAGGACGACAAATAGCTGGCTAGCTATCCTCGGTAAATTAAGATAATCACTCTAAAACTACACACTCTAAACTACACAATTATCTTGGATACGAAGACAGCAAAGACAACTATGTAGCTAGCTAACACTACACTAATCAAGTCGTTCAGTTGAGTGTAATAGTTGCTACAGTGCTGCTATTCGGTAGACGGTGGACGTTTGCTAGCTGGCTAGCTGCTGGGCAGATAGCAGTGTAGACTGCGTTAGGACGACGAAATACGATAATTACGCAATTATCTTTGATACAAAGACGGCTATGTAGCTAGCTAAGAAGAAATTGCTAAGATTAGACAAATCAAACCGTTGTACTATAATGAAATGTAATGAAATGTAATGAAAAGTTATACTACCTGCGGACCAAAGTGCGAATGCGACCGCTCGCTCCAACCCGGAAGTGAACGCCCCAATAGGATTTCTCCAGCGCATGCTTGGCTCTGTCCACCTCCTTGCTTGTTCTGCCCACTATGACTAATTTGTATCTTGGTTTAGTTATAAAAATCTTTGTTGGAGGTGTACCCATAAAACCTAATCATTTTTCCACCATAAATATTTCCCATAGCTCTGTCAGGTTGGATGGGGAGTGTCGCAGCACAGCTATTTTCAGGTCTCTCCAGAGATGTTCGATCTGGTTCAAGTCCGGGCTTTGGCTGGGCCACTCAAGGACATTCAGAGACTTGTCCCAAAGCCACTCCTGCTTTGTCTTGGCTGTGTGCTTAGGGTCATTGTCCTGTTGGAAGGTGAACCTTCACCCCAGTATGAGGTGTATAAGAATGTATAAGAATGATATAAGAATGATGGAGGCCACTGTGTTCTTTAGGACTTTTAATGCTGCAGAATTTTTTTGGTACCCTTCCCCAGACCTCGACACAATCCTGTCTCAGAGCTCTACGGACAATTCCTTCGACCTCATGGCTTGGTTTTTTGCTCTGACATGCACTGTCAACTGTGGGACCTTATATAGACAGGTGTGTGCCTTTCCAAATCATGTCTAATCAATTGAATGTACCACAGGTGGACTCCATTCAACGTGTAGAAACGTTTCAAGGATGATCAATGGAAACAGGATGCACCTTGATCCTGACTAGTCTCACCAGTCCCTGCCACTGAAAAGCATCCCCACAGCATGATGCTGGCACCACCATGCTTCACCGTAGGAATGGTGCCAGGTTTCCTCCAGACGTGACGCTTGGCATTTAGGCCAAAGAGTTCAATCTTGGTTTCATCAGACAAAATAATCTTGTTTCTCATGATCTGAGAGTCTTTAGGTGCCTTTTGGCAAACTCCAAGCGGCCTGTCATGTGCCTTTTACTGAGGAGTGGCTTCTGTCTGGCCACTCTACCATAAAGGCCTGATTGGTGGAATGCTGCAGAGATGGCTGTTCTTCTGGAAGGTTCTCCCATCTCCACAGAGGAACTCTAGAGCTCTGTCAAAGTGAGCATTGGGTTTTTGGTCATCTCCCTGACCAAGGCCTTTCTCCCCCGGTTGCTCAGTTTGGCTGGGTGGCCAGCTCTAGGAAGAGTCTTGGTGGTTCCAAACTTCGTCCATTTAAGAATGATGGATGCCACTGTGGTATTTTGGTACCCTTACTCATATCTGTGCCTCGACACAATCCTGTCTCGGAGCTCTACGGACAATTCCTTCGACCTCATGGCTTGGTTTTTGCTATGACATGCACTGTCAACTGTGGGACCTTATATAGACAGGTGTGCCTTTCCAACTCATGTCCAATCAATTCAATTTACCATAGGTGGACTCCAATCAAGTTGTAGAAACATCTCAAGGATGATCAATTGAAACAGGATGCACCTGAGCTCAATTTCAAGTCTTATAGCAAAAGGTCTGAATACTTATGTAAATAATCTGTTTTTTATTCTTAATATATTTGCAAAAATTACTAAAAACCTGTTTTTGTTTTTTCATTATGGGGTATTGTGTGTAGATTTCTGAGGAAAAAAATAGAATAAGGCTGTAACGTAACAAAATGTGGAAAAAGTCAAGGGGTTTGAATACTTTCCGAAGGCACTGTACTTGATATACAGTCTAAAACATAGCAATGCAAAATCGTCAGAAGTTTTCCTTACAACAAATGAAGAATGCATGACCGGATGGATTGAAAATTCATTTATCACTTGGGGTAGGCCTACTTTCATGCTTGGAGATCTCCTAAATGTCATTTCGAAAACTGAGCATAAAATTTAGCTTTTCCCACCACATCTACTTGTGTATTATGTTTTCATCAGACCTCCTTTATTGTGGCCTAAACTAACCAGATTATACAAAAAAAACAGTTCCATATTCAATTAGCTTTTGTACTAATTGATCAAAGACAATATTCAATGTTCTCCAAACATGGTCATCCTGGTCATCCTGAATGGCGAGAGTTGCTTCCAGATGCCTCTGGAAACGCTATCTGGGGAGCCTCACTGAGCAGCTGCCCACCGAAGTCATGGTGAAATTGGTCAAAGGAGTAATAGAAACAATCAAGGGCCTCCTCCAACGTGAGTAAGTAAGGTAAGTGCATATCATAGTTTTTTTTGTATGTTGTGTAGGCCTATGTGATCGACTGGGTTCGAACTATGTTAGCCCACTGAGCTAGCCTGGTGTTACTTTGGGGAACTTATACTATTCTTCATGTCTCAGGCACTAGCACGGTTAACTCATCACGTGAGCATGACTCACCAAACCACCTCAGTTACATTTCACCCTCCTTTGCCATCCTCCTTCTCAGAGACCCATGCAGGTCACGGAACCAATGTGACAGACTGGGCTTGAACCTGGGTGTTCCGCACGGCACAAGGTTAGCCCACTGAGCTAAAGCCTCGGCTCAGGGGGCAATCACCAGTCTTAAGTTCTCAGGCAAAGTTACTCATCACAAACTTGTGGTTCACTGAACCATGTACAGGAATTTTACGGAAAGGCACTGGAAGATGTGTGTGCATTGTTTAATAACAAGGTAGAACACTGATGTTTAACAATGTAGCTGCATTTAGTGCTGAGCGATTAACCAACATTTTGGTTATTCTTCATTTTTTAAACAACTAATTGATCAGCGTCGTTTCTATTATTTGAATTCCATTCATCTTTATTTTTCTGTGAGCTTAATGCTCAGTTTCACTAGAGATAAATCAGATCAAGCCCAAACTGTGTGATGTAGTAGGGAGTTGTACTTTCCAACAGACCAATATTCTTCATAGTTTAGAGCAGAAAACGCGGTAATTAACTACAATGATCATAATCCATTGCTCGCCTACTTGTCCGCTCTGTATGGCGCAGAAACTTAGAGGGAAAGAAGAGACAGAAAACCAAGCAATCGAGAGGGATAGAGAGCAGGTATCTCTACCTGAAAATACATGATCTTCTAAGTGATCGGTAGTTGGTATTCAGCAGTTACTTTGAAGAAGTACTAAAATAGTTATTTTGTCAGACAGTATAGGTAATAGTTCTATAGAGATGAGGACTTAGAATGAAATAATAAAAATGTAATAATAAAAATAAAAATAATAAAGTAAACAAATAAAACAAATGTAATATACACAACTGAATGATTTTTATAAAGTAATGTGAATAAATTATCGTTAATAAGTGATAAGCAGTAATGGGTAGTCTCTATCATCACGGTACTTTTATTAATTGTTTTATTCTGTGTTGTTACAACATTCAATCTGCATAATGCATAGTGCATTTTAATGTAAAAATAATCATAACCGAAATCGAAAATGTGATTTTCTTAAAAAAATAATCGAACCGATCTCAAAAAGCACTAATCGCTCAGCTCTAGCTGTAGCAAACAGCCACACTCAGGGAACCCATTATCATTCCCTCTCAACAGCCATTTCATTTCTCCCATGTAATCTGACTCGGCAGGCATGGCCCTCCCTACATACAGCTGAGGGTAATGGAATCCAGCTCACCAGGGAGCTCTCTGCTTTGCTCCCACTGTCACATGGATAGAACAAGATACCCATAAGAAAACACAGTCACGTGTGTTTGCCAGTGCAGCCGACTATTGCCCATCTACCAGCTGCAAACTAGAACAACACCTGACAACCGCATTTCCCTGAAGTGTTGTGTTGTGAGGAGAATTCATCACAAACAACCTTTTCATGTTGCATTAGCTTCAAGTCAATAGTATTTTGAGAAAATGCAAAAAAAAACACAACATCACAGACAGCGGTGTTATTATCAAAAGCATCTTGAAAAGTTAAGTTGTTAATATTTGTGACCGACCGCCTTGATTCGATCTTATGTAGCAACATTTGAAATTGTGTTTTTTTACATTGCATAAAAGCAGAGACACAGAGCTACGAAATAGTATATCATACACTGCATGAGGAACAATAGGAAAGTAATTCTGCTTTGAAAGTTGATAAACTTGGAACCCCACTTTTGAGAAAATGGCCCTGGAATGTTTTGGTACACCTACTGGAGAGCTCTTCTTTGTCTACACCCATTCAGCATCGTTCACCCCTTCTTAAGCCAGCCCCACCAGTCTCTTTAAGGATTCACATGTGAGGTCATGTGCTAAACCGTGAGTAGTGTAGTAAAGATTAAGACTAAAAGTGGTAAAAGTAGTAGCCTACAATAAGGAAAAATTCCATGTATACGGAAAGTGTCCAGATAAAAATATTTAATAAATATTAGATGATGCTTACCCAGACACGCTTGTCTAAATTGATGGGTCATGTGAAATAAATGCTATAACCCCCAGCCAAATCTTGCTAAGTGGATGGGTCTTTACAGAAGGTGTAAACGGTACAGCGAAATGGTTACTTGCATAGTAGCAATATCAAAAAGAGAGAGTGCCAATATAAAGAAAAAAAAAACAAGTGTCAATGCCAGTAGAGAAAGAACAAAATAATATACAATATGTACAAGAACAATATCAATAACGATATCAGTGATATTAGTGATCGATGAGGTAGTTATATGCATACAATCAGGGGTAAAGTGGCTGAGCAGCAGGATAAAAAAAATTGTAGCAGCAACATATGGCATGTGTATTAGGAGAGAGTCATGTGAATAGAGGCACTGCAGATAGTGCTGATGACTGGGAACTCGCCCCCAGTGATGAACTGGTCCACCCAGACCACGAATGAACAAGGGAATCTATATTCGGAGAGCTTGTTTCTGTCCTGCCCTTGACTTTGGTGCAGGGCATGTGATGTCCATAGCCTCTTCGTCGCAAAACTCCCTGATTTTCTCAAAGTCTAGCTGTGTCCAGTCCAGATGGTGCTTGTACAGGCAAACCATCTATGGGAGGAAGGATGTCAGTGTTGAGCAGCAGCTGAAACCTGGTCCCGACTGAGTCCGAACGCTCCTTGGCGACAACAACACCAGGCTCCAGAGCATCGAAGCTGTAAAACAGGGAATAACAAACAAATGGAGAAGACATTACAACCTTGAATAACATTTATTCACCTCCCAAGTTTAGATAAGAAGAATAACCTCATACAATGCAATGGAAATGATATTCACCTGAAGTGCTGGTACTGCTTGATCTGTGGCAGCGGACTGAAGTACGGAGTCAGGTGTTGTTGCCAGCTATGGCTTTCCACCAGCACCGTACCATCATCTAGTCCAACCAGCTGTGGGATGTTGACCCCTGTCACAGTGCTGTCCTTCACAACACCAGCAATCTCGGAAAAAGTGTTCACTCTGGTCTTTTTGATGAGGCTGAAGCACCAGTCGGGGGCAAACTTGGTGTGGCCTGCGATCAGGAAGTGGTTCAGACTGTGGTGGAGCTTGTGCAAGGTCCGCCAGGCACAATACCAGAGCACAAACTCGTTTGACCACTGCAGTAATCACAATTCAGGTCCACACGGGTTTCCCCAACTCCGTAGTTGGTGAAGAAATAGTGCACGTAGTTGATGACTGCGCTGCTGCCTTTGCTGGATGACATGCCTTCATCAATCAAGTAGTTGACTTGTTGTGGTATTCCTTCACAGCAGACAAAAAAACAAGCCACCTTGCGAGAAGTTTGAAGGATAGTTCACCTTCAAACAACAACAAAATAACATTTAAGAAATTAAAATGAATTGTCTCACCCCTGTCAGTTTGTCTTTACACAGCTCAGTGAAAGGCATTTGCCTGCTTCCCATATACAGTGGGGAGAACAAGTATTTGATACACTGCCGATTTTGCAGGTTTTCCTACTTACAAAGCATGTAGAGGTCTGTAATTTTTTATCATAGGTACACTTCAACTGTGAGAGACGGAATCTAAAACAAAAATCCAGAAAATCACATTGTATGATTTTTAAATAATTAAATTTGCATTTTATTGCATGACATAAGTATTTTGATCACCCTACCAACCAGTAAGAATTCCGGCTCTCACAGACCTGTTAGTTTTTCTTTAAGAAGCCTTCCTGTTCTCGCACTCATTACCTTGTATTAACTGCACCTGTTTGAATCGTTACCTGTATAAAGAACACCTGTCCACACACTCAATCAAACAGATTCCAACCCTCCCACAATGGCCAAGACCAGAAGAGCTGTGAAGGACATCAGGGATAACATGTTAGACCGCACAAGGCTGGGATGGGCTACAGGACAATAAGGCCAAGCAGCTTGGTGAGAAGGAAACAACTGTTGGCACAATTTAGAAAATGGAAAAGAGTTCAAGATGACTTCAATCACCTCGGTCTGGGGCTCCATTGCAAGATTTCACCTCGTGGGGGCATCAATGATCATGAGGAAGGTGAGGGATCAGCCAGAACTACACGGCAGGACCTGGTCAATGACCTGAAGAGAGCTGGGACCACAGTCTCAAAGAAAACCATAGTAACACACTACGCCGTCATGGATTAAAACTGCAGCGCACGCAAGGTCCCCCTGCCTTAAGCCAAGTGCATGTCCAGCCTGTCTGAGTTTGCCAATGACCATCTGGATTGATCCAAGGAGCGAATGGGAGAAGGTCATGTGGTCATGATGGACAAAATAGAGCGTTTTTGGTCTAACTCCCAGCCCCATGTTTGAGGGAAGAAGAAGTATGAGTACAACCCAAGGAACACCATCCCAACCGTGAAGCATGAGGTGGAAACATCATCTTTGGGGATGCTTTTCTGCAAGGGGACAGGACGGACTGCACCGTATTGAGGGGAGGATGGAGGGCCCATGTATAGCCGAGATCTTGGCCAACAACCTCCTTCCCTCAGTAAGAGCATTGAAGATGGGTCGTGGCTGGGTCTTCCAGCAGACAACTACACGAAAGCACACAGCCATGGCAACTAAGGAGTGGCTCCGTAAGAAGCATCTCAAGGTCCTGAGGTGGCCTAGCCAGTCTCCAGACTGAACCCAATAGAAAAAAATTTGGAGGGAGCTGAAGTCCGTATTGCCAGCGAACAGCCCCGAAACCTGAAGGATCTGGAGAGAATCTGTAGGGGAGGAGTGGGCCAAAATCCCCTGCTGCAGTGGTGCAAACCTAGTCAAGAACTACAGGAACGTATGATCTCTGTAATTGCAAACACAGGTTTCGTGTTACCAAATATTAAGTTCTGCTTTTCTGATGTATCAAATACTTATGTCATGCAATAAAATGCAAATTAATTATTTAAAAATCATACAATGTGATTTTCTGGATTTTTGTTTTAGATTCCGTCTCTCATAGATGAAGTGTACCTATGATAAAAATTACAGACCTCTACATGCTTTGTAAGTAGGAAAACCTGCAAAATCGGCAGTGTATCAAATACTTGTTCTCCCCACTGTATATAGATATATACACACACACAAAAAACTTATATATATATATATATATATAAGGAGGAAATGTTGCTTAATTGTTGAGCAAACTCAAAGCTGTAATGCATCCATGCTTGCTGGTTCAGTAGGGCCCCCCAGAGACAACTGCAGGTCTTGACAGGTGGTCTTGCAGTCAGCA
Organism: Salvelinus sp. IW2-2015; assembly: GCF_002910315.2. Classification (NCBI taxonomy): domain Eukaryota; kingdom Metazoa; phylum Chordata; class Actinopteri; order Salmoniformes; family Salmonidae; genus Salvelinus; species Salvelinus sp. IW2-2015. The sequence goes on from NC_036876.1 coordinate 10,263,850, forward strand.
ACCATCTTCTGGTAAACAGAACGCTTACTCTGAACAAGCAGGAGATGGGTCTCTTGGTGTCACGAATCCCGCTTCCTTAGTCTGTTTTTGCCTGTGTTCTGTCCTGGAGTGTTTTTCCGGTGTCCTGGAACGCACCCTGTCTGGTTGCCGGACGTAGCTAGTTGGGAGATCTCTGATTACCCGCACCTGTATCCCATCAGCTATCTGCACACCTGGTCCTGATCATCACCCCTCCACTTCATAAGCTCTGACCTGACATCCATTTCCTGCCGGATCGTTAGCCATGAACAGTATGTTGTGCCAGCGTATCAGCCTCCAGTTTGATAGAGTTTGTTTTGTACGTCTTGCTTGCCTTGAACTTACCTCCGTTTGTTCTGTCTACAGTCATTCACCCGGAACACTCACCCCATCCCTGCCTGGTCGTCGGTGGCTTCTGTTACTCCCTTGGATCTGCCTATTCACTCCCATCAACTCACCTCCGCTGCCCGCTCCGCCACCTGGATCTTTCTACCTCTACGTTTAAACTTGTAAATAAATACTCACCTTCGTCCTACTCTCCTTGTCCTGGTCTGCTTCTGGGTTCTATTTTAGAAAACCGTGACACTTGGTTCTTCAGCTTGGCTGACTTAACAGCTTCTGGCAGATCTGAAGACCTGATAGTTGTTCCTCTGGCACTGCCAGCACAGGTCTGTCCTGGGCTTAGTGCTTGAGATGTGGGGCAGCTTGCTTGGCCCGTTGTGTCAAGTCACTCTGGTTCACACTAACCCTGTGCAATGCCATAAGAATCGTCCTCCTGAAAGTAGTCCAACACAACTTTTTCCCACTGACCTAGCGATAGTGTCTGATAAATTCAGGCAGAAAAGTGGTTGAGAGCAGTAGCAACACATTTGTAGTTCTCCATGGCTAACGTTGTATTTGTCGGAAGAAAAAAAACGACAGTAGAAAGGATTACCGAAGATGCTACAAGATGCTACACGGCAGACCAATCTGAAACTCATGTCTCGGCATGTCCAGCCCATTCATTATCTCAGCCAATCACGGCTAGCAGGAAGGTTCCTGTCTTCTTCTTTGGCTAAACCAACTAGGCTCGTAATTTAACAACTTTATTCGTATTTACAGATGACCTATAGGTTTGTTATTAAGGCACATGAAAATTCAAATGTTCCAGAAGGCATTTCTGCCAAAAAACGCATTTAGATCAGAAATATAATTAAAGTTGGTGTTATTTTCTCATGTGGCACACAGTTCATATCATTTCATAAATGTTGCAGGCCATAAAACTATGTTTTGCCCGCAATTGACCAATTGCCAAGTCCCGCCCTCATTAGTTACTGTTTGCGAGGTTGGACACTTTTCCCCGTGCAAATAATATTATTATAATTATTATTATCTGCGCACGTGTACAGATGCTCCTCACACTGCTACAATGGTGATAGTTATGGGACCAAAGCAGCTGAGATCTGTATCTCTCTGCAGGCATACTCGGGCAGATCCTCTACATCTCTCTTATCAAGCCCTTTTGTTCTTGCGACCTCCTTTCTTCCCCTCCATCTCAGCCTTCCCCATGGCCACCAACTCTCTTTTCTCCTCCACTGGTCACTGGAGCCATGGCAATGGTCATTGGTCCATCACCTCTCTCTAGTGCTGCAGTATCGTTGTAGGTCTGTGGACTGGTGTTGACCAGAGTTAGAACAGCACATTTTCACACCTCTTCTCTATTTCTTCCTTTGTGCTATCCACTCAACATGTTTTGCTTCATTTCCATTTTCTTCTTATAGATCTTTTTGGATCTTCTCAAGGAGCTCCCACAACATAGCCTGGGTGTCTCCCTTTATCTCTCTGCAGGCATACTCAGGCACACCCTCTCCATCTCCCTCCTCTAGTCCTCTTATTCTTGCAACTTCCTCATTGTTTACATTTTAGTAATTTAGCAGATGCCTTTATCCAGAGCGACTTAGTCAGTGCCTTCATCTGTAGATAGCTAGGTGAGACAACCACATATCACAGTCGTAGTAAGTACATTTTTTCCCTCAACGTAGTTATCAGCAAAGTCAGTGTTCGTAGGAAAATAAAAGTGCATCTGTGCCTTCACCCTGGCCACCTCTTTCTCTCGTTTCTCCTCCATCTGGGCCTTCACCCTGGCTACCTCTTTCTCTCTTTTCTCCTCCACCTGGGCCTTCACCCTGGCTACCTCTTTCTCTCGTTTCTCCTCCATCTGGGCCTTCACCCTGGCCACCTCTTTCTCTCTTTTCTCCTCCATCTGGGCCTTCACCCTGGCCACCTCAGTTTCTCTCGTTTTCTCCCATCGGGCCTTCACCTCTGGCCATCTCTTTCTCTCGTTTCTCTCTCCCATCGGGGCCTTCACCCTGGCCATCTCTTTCTCTCGTTTCTCTCCACTCGGGGCCTTCACCCTGGCCACCTCTTCTTCTGCTGTTCTCCTCCATCTGGCCGTTCACCGCTGGCGCAGCCGTGTCTCTCTGTCTCTTTTCTCCATCTGGCCTTGTCAGCCCTGCCGCACGTCTTCGTCTCCGGTGTTTCTCTCCATTCTGGGCCTTCACCCTGGCATGCCATCGTCTTGTGTTTTGTTGATCTTGTGGCTACCTTCGCGTGGGAGTGCTGTGCTGTGGTGGTCATCTGTTGTCACCCTGGCCACGGCTGCCTTTCTTTGTTTCTCCTCCATCTGGGCCTTCACCCTGGCCACCTCTTTCTCTCTTTTCTCCTCCATCGGGGCCTTCACCCTGGCCACCTCTTTCTCTTGTTTCTCCTCCATCTGGGCCTTCACCCTGGCCACCTCTTTCTCTCTTTTCTCCTCCATCTGGGCCTTCACCCTGGCCAACTCTTTCTATCTTTTCTCCTCCATGAATTGTCCATGATGTGATTCGAACACGCAATGTTTGAGTTGGTATACCTTCGTGTTAAACGCCCACCTATCCTACCCGACCAACCTCCCTCCTTCCTATCGTTTCTATCTTAAGTAACCTACTGTCTTCATTTGTGATTGAAATTAACTATATATACAAAATCGTGTGCCTGTCATGAATTTCCAATAAGTAATTTATGTCTATTTCACAATAATCTGTGATAGTGGGTTGTGTGTTGCAGTATGGTTCTAGGTTTGGGGACGGGGGTTGACCAGAGTAAGAAAAGCACATGTTCACATCTCTTCTCTATATCCACTCAACTTTCTTTCATTAATTTCCACCTTCTCTTTCTGTATATTTTCAAGCAGCTCCCACAGCATGGCCCGGGTCTCTCACTGTAGGCATACTCAAGGACACCCTCTCAATCTCTCTCATACAGCCCTCCTGCTCAATTTGGGGATTTTTACAACTGGACACCTCCTTCTCTCTTTTCTCCTCCATCTCATCCTTCACCCTGGCCATCTACTTTTCTGAAATGAGCAGCTCTTAAGAGGCATTGCGGTTACGACATGAACTGCAGAAATACGGCAAAATAACAATGTTTATCTCTGCGGTTGAATCACAAAGCAGAGTGGGTTTGGGTGTACTCTGCACTTTCTCGTTCAAACAAATGACTAGCAACGTTTTAAATTCCAAACCCCATGTTGTGTTAGAGCTAACATTGTGGATGGCAGTTTTCAGGTTACATGTCACATGTCACAAAATAGTTTTAAAACAACTTCCGGTGGCTTAATCCAAAGCATAAATTGGAAAATTCATCTTTAGAGGCAGGCCTAGATTAATCCAAAATGTTTAGGAAATCTAACTTTTTAATGGACATAAAGGTCACAATGGACTTTCAATGACATTGAAATGGCTGTAATGAGGGCAATAGTCTTCAGGTACTCCGTCTGCCTGTGACCTTCAGTTTAAAGGGGAGTACTACCAAACTCTGCCTGTGAAATATTCCCATCTGTCGAATCAGCTTCCCTGAATGAAGCAAAAATATGACTGGTTGAGCTTCACATTACTAATCCAGTGCAATGGAGGCGGATCCTCTGTCCTGTCCAAGGGGCCTGGAATGCAGGCACCCCATAGCCTCTCAGCAATGCATGCCTCATATTGCATCCCCTGACCTTCCTGTGGAATCTAAATCGGGTTGCATTTCTCTTCCACAGAATCCCCAGCTACATAGTAGTTGTCACTAGTTCACTATAATAGGCAGGTCATGTCTAAGAGGCAATTTGTTACCTGAATTGTTGAATCGAATCACCGGTTTCCTGTTTTAAAATTGGAAACGTTGAAAGCAGTGTTGCAGATGGTGGATTTCATGATTAAACTGAAGGAAGGCGCCACCAATGAAACTAAACCCACATCACATCTTAAATGGGGTCATACATGTTTACAGTTGGCACTGTGCCCACCACTTCACTGTCTCTTCAATGTAAATGTGCCGGAAATCTAACCGCGACCCCCTCTCGCCTTTCAAATGCCACCTGCTCATTAATCAACTGAAAAATTGAGGTGACCCAGTGCCATGTTGAAATGGCAATGAGAAGCTAAGCTCCATGGGGAGGGAGAAATTCTCCTTTAATTTGTTGGTCTGGCTGGCCTATCATAGTGTTCTTAGTCAGAATTCTTGGGGAGAACTGGAGTGCATCTGAGTAGTTGCTTATGTTCAAATCAAATTAAATTTTATTGGTCACATACACATGGTTAGCAGATGTTAATGCGAGTGTAGCGAAATGCTTGTGCTTCTAGTTCCGACCATGCAGTAATATCGAACAAGTAATCTAACAATTTCACAACAACTACCTTATACACACAAGTGTAAAGGAATGAATAAGAATATGTACATATAAATATATGTATGAGCGATGGCCGAACGGCATAGGCAAGATGCAGTAGATGGTATAGAGTACAATATATACATATGAGATGAGTAATGTAGGGTATGTAAATATTATATAAAGTGGCATTGTTTAAAGTGACTAGTGATACATTTATTACATCCAATTTTTAATTATTAAGTGGCTAGAGATTTGAGTCAGTATGTTGGCAGCAGCCACTCAATGTTAGTGATGGCTGTTTAACAGTCTGATGGCCTTGAGATAGAAGCTGTT
>NC_036876.1:10270262-10327891 GCF_002910315.2 Salvelinus sp. IW2-2015
GACACATAAACTACTGCAGCATAAATACTGGAGGCTGAGACAGGAGGGGTCAGGAGACACTGTGGCCCCATTCACTGATACCCCCGTACAGGGCCAAACAGGCAGGATATAACCCCACCCACTTTGCCAAAGCACAGCCCCCACACCACTAGAGGGATATCTTCAACCACCAACTTTTACCATCCTGAGACAAGGCCGAGTATAGCCCACAAAGATCTCCGCCACGGCACAACCCAAGGGGGGGCGCCAACCCAAAAGCACTTCATGATGACGGAAGTGAGTGCTACGGGGCGATAGTCGTTTAGCTCAGTTACCTTAGCTTTCTTGGGAACAGGAACAATGGTGGCCCTCTTGAAGCATGTGGGAACAGCAGACTGGGATAGGGATTGATTGAATATGTCTGTAAACACATCAGCCGACTGGTCTGCGCATGCTCTGAGGACGCGGCTAGGGATGCCGTCTGGGCCGGCAGCCTTGCGAGGTTTAACACGTTTAAATGTTTTACTCGCGTTGGCTGCGGTGAAGGAGAGCCCGCAGGTTTTGGTAGCGGGCCATGTCGGTGGCACTGTATTGTCCTCAAAGCGAGCAAAGAAGCTGTATAGTTTGTCTGGGAGCAAGACATCGGGGGCAATCTTGAAGCGTGGAATCAGATTGGTCGGACCAGCGTTGAACAGACCTGAGCCCGGGCGTTTCCTGTTTTAGTTTCTGTCTATAGGCTGGGAGCAACAAAATGGAGTCGTGGTCAGATTTGCCGAAAGGAGGGCGAGGGAGGGCTTTGTATGCGCCGCGGAAGTTAGAGTAACAATGATCCAGGATTTTTCCAGCCCGGGTCGCGCATCCACCAGTCCAATAAGAGAGTATTCCTTGGAGTCCACCCTTTCCATCAGGGCCTGCACAGAGAGGTTGAGTGTCTGGATGGACAACAAATCTACAGGGGAGGACATTGACTTGGAACATCTCTGCCAGTGGAGGCTGCTGAGGGGAGGACGGTTCATAATAATGGCTGGAATGGAGTCAATGGAATGGTATCAACCACATGGAACCACATTTGATACCATTCCATTGATTTCATTCCAGCCATTATTATGAGCTGTCCTCCCCTCAGCAGCCTGCATTGATTTCTGCGTAGCTTTGAGAAGACGTACAGTGCCTTCAGAAAGCTGTGGTCCTGCCTGAATGAAAAATGTATTAGATTGAGCCTTTGTGTCACTGATCTACACACAATACCTCAATGTCAGGAGTAAAAATGTGCTTAACAAATTGCATAATAAGTTGCTAGTGGTTAACATGATATTTTAATGAATACCCAATCTCGTACAATTATCTGTAAGGTTCTTCAATCGAGTAGTGAATTTCAAGCTGATTGAACCACAAAGACCAGCCCCCTGGCTGGTTTTTCAATGTCTTGCAAAGGGCACCGGTTGGTAGGTGTAAAAAAAAAAAAAAAAAAGCAGACACTGAATAACCCTTTGAGTATGGTGAAGTTGTTGATTAGGCTTTGGATGGTGTATCAATACACCCAGTCATTACAAAGATACAGGCATCCTTCCTAACTCAGTTGCCGGAGAGTAGTGCTGAGCGATTACTGCTTTTTGAGTTTTTTTCGGTTCGATTATAGAAATTATTTCACGGTTTTCTCATTTTGCTTTCGATAATTTTTTTTTTAACATTAAATGTATTTTGTATTGTTGGTTGAATTCAGTTGAATTCAGTAACAACACAGAATAAAACAATGAATAAAAGTCCCATGATGGTAGTGACTGCCCATTACTGCATATCACTTATTAACCATTTATTCACATTGCTTTACTTTTAGATGAAATATTCCAGTTGTTGTGTATACTACATTTGTTTTATTTGATTACTTTATTTAATTCCAAGTCATCTAATCTCTATAATCTCTATAGAGCTGCTGCCTATGCTGTCTGACAAAATCCCTATTTTGTTGTTCTTCAAAGTAAATAATGCATACTTTTATGACTGCTGAATAAATAATGCATACTTTTACGACTGCTGAATACCAACTAACAATCACAGATCAGTGGGTGTAATAGTAGAATGCACTTTTTCCAAATTGGGTAGTGCATCATCAGTTTTCCTCTTGTCATGTGAGTCATTGCTGTGTCATTGTCAATTAGTTGTCATTCCAGTGTTAATTTGCTAAATTGTAATTACTTCGTTGCTATGGCCTATTTAATGCCTTACCTCCTTATGCCATTTGCACACACTGTATATAGATTTTTCTATTGTGTCATTGACTGTACTTTTGTTTATCCCATGTGTGACTCTGTGTTGTTGTTTTTTGTCGCACTGCTTTGGTTTATCTTGACCAGGTTGCAGTTGTAAATGAGAACTTGTTCTCAACTAGCCTACCTGGTTAAGTAAATAAAGGTGAAATAAAATATAAAAGAAATAAAAAATTGCAGACCTTAGAGAGCTATTTATAACTTGTCAGAAATGTTCAGATCAACTAGCTCATGTCAGCTAATGTTTATTAGCTAGGTTTTTAGCCCATTGATTTTGTTGTAATGTTTAAATCACTGAAATACTGTATAACATGAATACACATTAGACATAGCAAAATGTAAAGAATTGCATGAAATAAGCTTTAAACCTGTAAACCAGTTTGTGTTATGAACAGTGCTTGTGTCCATAGAAATAGACGTTGCGCACGCTCTGAGGAACCGCTGACTTATATCATGTATTTTCAGGTAGATATACCTCGCAAAGCAACAGCTGCTCTCGATATCACCTGATGATCATTGCGCATTCTTCTCTCGTCATTAGCAAGCGTAAAAGAAACACAGACCGAACAAATAGATGCGCAACGGATTATGGTCATTGTAGTTAATTACCAAGTTTTATGCGATTAACTATATAGAATATTGGCCTGTTGGAAACGACATTTCCCTACTACATCGCACAGTTCAGGCTGGATCTGATTTATCTCCAGAGAAACTGGGCGATGTGAGTATTGAGCTCACAGGGAAAAAAACGAATGAAATGGAATTCAAATAATTGAACTGATATCGGTCAATTATTTGTTTTTAAAACTGAAAAATAACCAACAGTTCGGTTCATTGCTCAGCACTACAAGAGAGGAAGGAAACGATTCAGGGGTTTCAGCATGAGGCCAATGGTGATTTTAAAACAGTTACAGAGTTTAATGGTTGTGATATAAGAACACTGAAGATGGATCAACAACCCTGTAGTTACTCCACAAAAGTGAAAAGAAGGAAGCCTGTACAGAATACAAATATTCCAAAACATGCATCCTGTTTGCAACAAGGCACTTAAGTAATACTGCAAAAAATGTGGCAAAGAAGCAACCTTTTTCTCCTGAATACAAAGCGCTATGTTTGGGGCAAATCCAACACATCACTGAGAACCACTCTTCATATTTTCAAGTATGTGGTGGCTGTATCATGTTATGGGTATAGTTGTCATCAGCAAGGACTAGGGAGTTTTTTAGGATGAAAATAAATGGAATACAGACATAAGCACAGGCAAAATCTTAGAGGCAGACAAATTCACCTTTCAGTAGGACAATAACCTAAAACACAAGGTCAAATCTACACTGGAGTTGCTTGCCAAGAAGTGATTGAATGTTTCTGCCTGAGTGGCCTAGTTACAGTTTTGACTTAAATCTGCTTGAAAATCTATGGCAAGACTTGAAAACAGTTGTCTAGCAATGATCATCAATCAACTTGCCAGAGCTTGAAGAATTTTTAAATGAATAACGGGCAAATATTGTACAATCCAGGTGTGTAAAGCTCTTAGAGACTTACCCAAAAAGACTCACCGCTGTAATGGCCGCCAAAGGTGCTTCTATAATGTATTGACTCAGGGGTGTGAATACTTACAGTACCAGTCGAACGTTCGGACACACCTACTCATTCAAGTTTTTTTATTAAAAAAAACCTATTTTCTACATTGTAGAATAATAGTGAAGACATCAAACTATGAAATAACACATATGGAATCATGTAGTAACCAAAAAAGTGTTAAACAAATCAAAATATATTTCATATGTGAGATTCTTCAAAGTAGCCAACCTTTGCCTTGATGACAGCTTTGCACAATCACCCAGTGAAGCATGGTGGTGGCAGTATCATGCTGTGGAGATGTTTTTCAGCGGCAGGGACTGGGAGACTAGTCAGGATCGAGGGAAAGATAAAAGGAGCTAAGTACAGAGATCCTTGATGAAAACCTGCTCCTGAGTGCTCAGGACCTTAGACTGGGACGAAGGTTCACCTTCCAACGTGACAACGACCCTAAGCACACAGCCAAGACAACGCAGGAGTGGCTTCGAGACAAGTCTCTGAATGTCCTTGAATGGCCCAGCCAGAGCCCGGACTTGAATTTGATCGAACATCTCTGGAGAGACCTGAAAATAGCTGTGCAGCGACGCTCCCCATCCAACCTGACAGAGCTTGAGATGATATGCAGAGAAGAATGGGAGAAACTCCCCAAATACAGGTATGTCAAGCTTGTGTCGTCATACCCAAGAAGACTCAATGCTTGAAGCCAAAGGTGCTTCAACAAAGTACTGAGTAAAGGGTCTGAAAACGTACGTAAATGTGATATAAACAACTGTTTTTGCTTTGTCATTATGGAATATTGTGCGTAGAATGATGGGGGGAAAAACAATGTAATCAATTTTAGAATAAGGCTGTAATGTAACAAAATGTGGAAAAAGTAAAGGGGTCTGAATAGTTTCCGAAGGCACTGTATTTCATTAGGCTCTGTTGGCTATGGGCTCTCCAACCGTGTTCCAGGGGTCTTGGACCTATAGGCTACATTTGGGCTTCGAATTCAGGATACCCTCCAAGTGTAGAGCGCAGTCTTAACGGAGTGAATCTCTCTCCCAAACTCCTCAGAACTGCGGTGCTGCAAGGGGGTGAAGTGGAAGGCAATCTTCTGTTTTGCAAGTTGTTCTTGCAGGATGGGAGACAAGTCAGCGAAGGCCTCACGCAGCTCCTTCTCTCCTCCCCGGAAGTTGGTTCCCTGGTCGGAGCACAGGTCAGCAGGCCTCTCTCTGTGGGCGATGAATCTTCTAAGGGCCATCAGGAGGTCTAAGTGTAGACCCCTCGTGGTGAGACACTTGAAGATTATCCCCTATCTCTTCTCGATGCACCATCCCAGTTTGACCTGGAAGGGCCTGAAGCGTTCCATACCCGCTTGAAGAGGTGCAGGCGTGCAGCTGGCAGGTCAGCCATCTTGAGGACAGCAGGTCTGTATTTCCATTGACAGCCTTCTTTGTAAGTGTGCTGGAGGTGACGGATAACTTCCCGCCCGCAGATGATCCAAAAAGTGCGGCGGATCTCTGCGAACATCCTCTCAGGGCCAGAATCTGTGCCATGTAACCCCCTGCATGGAGATCTGTTAGCTCTTGAATCTCGAGCCACCTTGGTGCCTACAAAAACTTTGAAGTGACAAGCCACATCAGCACGGTTGTGGAATCTGTTCACAGGATGGTCTGGTCGATCTTCAAGGTAAGCTCTTCCTCTAGTAGCTTGGTAAGCTGCACTCCAGTCTTGGCATGGAATGTAGTTGCTTATGAGCAACTCTGAACAGGTAGGTCTTGCCGTGACTATCTTCTGTTCACAGGTACGCAACGGACACTTAGGCTTTCTCAGATGCGTGGCAGAATACATGGACATCTCTGGTGACACTCGACTGGTCGACATCTGCAGGTACGTAGCACCTAGACAGGGTGATGCATGGCAGGATCTGTAGCTCTTCTTCCCAATCATTCCAAGCCTGAAGTAGATCTTGAGGGAGAAGAAGGTCATCCCAGTGTTTATCCCAGAGGTGCTGGACCAACACTTTGACTTGAAGGGTGTACTGCAGAATGAACCCAAGGTGGACGTACTGGCTGGCGAAAACCTTGTACACATTCCACGTGGTCGGCACTTTGTAGTCCACGGCTCGATCCTTGTACTCCAAGGTTTCCAACTGGCAATGCCAGCTGAAGTCTAGGGTAGACTCAGGTGAATCTTCTTCCTCCTCTGGGGCAGGCCAAAGCTCAAGGCTGTCTAATCTGCACACCCAAGAATGGTCCAAGCAGCAGGGACTCGTTCAGGTTGAGACCCTGGAACTGGGAGGAACAGTTGAATACGATGCGATTTCTTGCCGCTGTGTCTCACCATGTGGTGGGGGATGTACCACGATTCTCCTTCTTGAGTATGTCAGGGCTTAAACTTCTTATCTGGGCTTGCCTGCATCAGCTTCTGTATCTCGGCACTGGAAGCTGCAGCTCTTTCTGGGTCCTTAGCAAGCCGTCTCTCCGTGCTTCTAAAGCTTGGCATCACCGCTTCCTTTGGGACTTGGAAGCAGGGCGTGTCTCTCTTGCGCATTAGCAGGTATGGCTTGACAATTGTTTTAACCAAGAGTGTGTGTGGTTATGAAAGTAAAAGGGGAATGTAAATACAATAGTAAATGGCAGGTATAAGCTTAATACATCCTCCAATTACATTGGTAATAAACAATAATATGGCTTCAATAGGTTATGTGCTGCACAGGACAAAACAGCCTAACAACATGGCTGTGACTTCACTAATTAAAGATCAGAAGGGTGTAGCCACCCAGCACTACAAAGCATCATCCTCACATAACTGCATGAACTTGAATGCATGCATGTCTACACAATCCACAATAAAACCAAATAAACTATACTTCACACATACAGTATTTATAGTTACAGGGCATATTAACAAGGCACTGGGGAACATTATACTATACAAATCACAAATGTCCGAAATGAGATGACAAAAACAACCGAGCTAGCAAGCTTGCATTTGCTAGCTTGTGGCAAAAACGCGAATTAGCATAACAAAGATAAACTACATAATTGTCAGCGAGTACGTCCACAACATTAACACATGAAGAGTAAGAAATATGTACTCATATATCTGAAGGATACACACTGGCCTTGGTAAAACAAATAATGCTAACTAAAGGAAAAAACAATAGATGGCTTGAACTAATCACTTGACTTTTCTCTAGTTACTTCCTTATCCACAGAGCTGGAGATCGCCCAGCATGCTCTGCTCCACTTAACCGGTGGGCGGAGCTACAGCTCTCCTATACTGAATAGTTTATTCTCCATAGCCTTTCATATGGTTGCGTTATATAATACAGCACATTAAAGATACGGTGTGTAGCCAGATAAAATCAACATCAACTTTCGTGAGCACGTACAGGTGCAAAACAACACATATTCAACCAATGCCGATCCGTCAAATAACGTTCTTCTTTATTTTAGAAATTCAAATCATCTTTGACCAGTGGGAAGTCTTATTGTTTGCTCTAACATACACAATAACTGGTTGAAAAGCAGGAAACATACCGGCAAAATAGCTAATCTTTACAATCCTGGCATTTACACTGAAAGCTAAATAATTTATTACAACAGATTTAAAGCATACAAACACTTAATAATGTGTACTGGTCACTAACTGGTTTGAATCAAGGAATTGTGTGCTGAATTCAGGTTCAGTGCATTTGGATTTCATACATGTTTGTGTGATATAAAATCAAAACCAATATCTTAAATACAGGGATGAGACAAACAATCCTCTTGCACCCAGACAATGAGCTTTTGGGTTAATTTATTCACATTAATTCAAAATCTAGCATTCTTTTCCTGAATGAAATGTCTGGATGTTAGTCTTGATTAAATTGAGATCACAGTTCCTCCTTGGCTAAATTACCATCAAAATAAGAATGCAGAAAATAGTGAAGCACATATTTTTTTTAATGAAATACAGTATCTTAGTGAACATTTTTTAACAAACACATGTTCAGTTAAGAGTCCCATATCCTACAATACTCCACACCGATCTTCTTTCCACACTATACAGTATAAGAATGTGCCCACTTAGCTTCTGGGATTCTTATATGCCATATTTGATTGTCCAGCATTTTTAGATAGTTGAAGGTCTTGACCATTTTTTGGGTTGTGAGAGCTATTGGTCATATACTGTAGAATGGGATGGCCTCCCTTTTATCTTGCAGCAGCTGAAAGGGAGAGTTCAAAATTAACAAACTGGTTATGTATTATAAAACCCCAACTCAGGATCATACAGTATTTGAGAGGTGTGGTTATATAAATGAGACTGCTCCTTATAACATCCCTCCCATTACAACAGGAATTTCAGTAGCCAAACGTTGTCGAACGTTGCACATAGAAATGCCAATGCTAATGAAACTGACGTGATTCCGTATTCCTTGTTCTACATAGCATATTTCTGTCTGAATGTTACATAACATTGCCTCCTGTTGAAATCACCCCTGGTGTGTTTACTTTGTGGTTACTCAATAGAACAGTAGAGGTCAGTATTGTATTATTGTCCAGATATCTGAGTTTGGCCTGTGTTGGCTGAAAGTGGGACAATAGCCATAGACCTAGGGGTTAATTGCACTGTGTTGCACAAATGACAGTAGCCCACATTGTCATTTGACAGATGTCTTTATCCAAAGTGATTTAGTCAAAGAAGCCTCTTATACATTTTATTTCATCATAAATCTCTCAGAGACTGCAACATCCAAATCTCCCAAACAGCTTTAAAACAACTTGTTGTAATAAAGTGTAGGCTTATTGAAAAGGAATTTGAAATAAATCCAAAATTGTGATAATAGTAGTCAGTTATCCAAAACCCTAACCAACACTTTCTCTCTCAGCAAAATTCCTGACCGCTGACACCATTTCCCCCTTCAGCTACTGGCCAACAGCTCAAGGCTCTTATTACACTCCATTTGCACACACTGTATATAGATTTTTCTATTGTGTTATTGACTGTACTTTTGTTTATCCCATGTGTAACTGTAGAATCTTAATTTGATCACACAATTGCAGAAGAACTTTACACACAGGGTCTGACCGGCAAACATTGACATTTGCCGGCCCAGGGAGCCACACAATAGGGGCTGTCCAAAATAATATGTGTTTGTGTGAGGAAGTCTGTATCTTTCATCCCCTGCTGGTCTTTCAAGGGAGGGGCGAAAAATCACAGGAAACACCTTCCCCTGCTCTCCCCAGCCCAGGCCCATTACTGAACATGCACAATGAAATATTAAAAGCTCCCAGCTTCCCGGGAATAATTGCATGTCCACGCCAGATAAAACAAAGTTGTAACGTAAAGGGATGGGGGAAAGGACAGAGAACTTGGAAAAGTTAAGTAGAAGACTACTGGTATGCATGTTTCTCTTGAACTTTGATCATTTGATTGAAGCTTTCGTCCTTGTCTTTCAATTATTGAAGGGTAGGAGTCATGGGAACTGCTTGGACTAATTGCTTGGTAGAATCTTTTTACACTACTGAACCGAGCCAAACTGCACTGGTCTGGTTAAGCATCCACCATAGTTGCAGGAACTGTGCTGAAGAAGACCGTGTGAAATATATAACAGCAATTGACAATGCTAACTTGCTAGTAAGTAAACAGTTTAAACGTACCACCTGAGGACTTCACCCCGAGAAGCATGACACCATCTTTGGTGCTGTCCGACCTGCTCTGGAAAGAGGCACTGCAAAGAGGAGAGAGCAGAGCATATTGGGAGTAAAATATTGTATTTTTCTTTAAAAGATGATGGTATATTTGAACTGTTCAAATGGGGTACTGTCTAAATGGTATCTTCGTCTACAGTCCAAAGACTATACTTACTTTTCTGTTCCATTATCAATTGCCTCTGTTGAGGGACAAAAAAAAGAAGTGTGACACTTAGTTTGTAACGTCAATAGACTTCTGACTTCTGTGTATGTAGACATAGTGCTGTGCAGAGTCACATCTAATTCATTAATTAATTAAGTAATACCTGTGTGATCGTGGAGCTTCATGCATTTAAATTTGAAAACGAGGATGACAGCAGTCATCACAACTCCCAGGACTGGCAAAAGAATCCACAGCATCTTCTTATCTGGAGACAAAGAGGAAGCACATCTTTCTTTAGTGTGGCAGACAAAACTGTTGTTTTTCACATCCCATGAGAAGTTGGATTAGTACCATTGTTCCAACAATGTATCATGTAGCCAATTTATGATGAGTTGTAATTGAACATGGCCTGACTAATGCCACTTTGACACAGACACACACACACACACACACAACACACACACACGCACACACACACACACACACACCACACACACACACACACACACACACACACACACACACACACACACACACACACTGACAACCCAGTCAAATGTGAAGTGTGTGCACCCTCTGGTGGGTGTGTTATTGGTAGAACATAGATCAGGAATAGGCAACCCTGGTCGTGGAGTGCCGCAGGCACTTCATGTTTTTGATTTAAAGGACCTGGAAGACCAGGTGTTTTGAATTTAGGCATTCATTGAACTGATCAATTAGCCCAGTTGGTGAGGTGTGGTGCCTAGTTGGAACCAAATCCTGCAGTACCTGCAGCACTCTAGGAACAGGGTTGCCTACCCCTGACATAGATGTTGAGGTAAATGGGCCCATAAAGTTGCTACATTACTTGATTTAGGAGTTTCCGGTTCTTCTTCTCCAGCATGGTGACCTGAGTAGAGAAATAACATACTGTAAAACTCAAAATACTCTGTAGCGTGATTTATGTAGTAAATTCTATGATAACTTCTATGAACTTTCAATAACCACGAGAAGGAGATGCTAGTTCCATAATTTGGTACTTGCCATCTGGATAATGTGTCTATTTAAAATGTTATGTTTGTTTTGCTGAGTGTGTGTGTTTTTCAGTGCGAGGTAAATTTGTGTCAGTGTGAGTTCATTTCTATACAGATGACGGTAGCAGAGGACCTACTGGCATCTTGACCCACAGTCCTATTGTTCTTGTCTTCTACCTGACCTGGAAACATTGTAATTTGTATCATTATACCATCCTGTTCGTTTTCAGATAGTGGACAAATAAGTGCATTGAGGGTAGGGTTGCAAAGCTACTGGTCATTTACCAAAGTTACCAGAATATTCAGTAATTTCGGTAATTAATAGGTCATTTATGGCAATCTATGGTAACTTTGATGATTTATACGTGAATAACTTTCCAAAATTGTATTGATATATAGTATTCCTTATTACAAATGAAAACAATGCCATTGTTGGTTAGATGCTTTTTTCATTAAATAGGCATTATTCTCTTGAACATACAGAGCATACATATCCACTAGAAATTCATGGAAAATATGGACACAGGTCTAATAATGAATACTATATATATACAGTACCAGTCAACAGTTTGGACACACCTACCGGTACTCATTCAATGTTTTTTCTTAATTTTTTACTATGTTCTACATTGTAGAATAATAGTGAAGACATCCACACTATGAAATAACACATATGGAATCATGTAGTAACCAAAAAAGTGTTAAACAAATCAAAAGATATAAAAATGTTTAGATTCTTCAAAGTAGCCACCTTTTGCCTTGATTACAGATTTTCTTGATTTAGCACCTGTGTTTTATTAGTTTCTTTATGAAAATAGTTAGCGAACACCAAGACAGTAGCTAAAGCAAGGGGCTATAGCAGCACACAAGTAGACATCAAATGCATGCTGGCCCGGGCATGCCCTGAGCTCATTAAGTTAGCACTACTGGAGTGAAATTGGACTGGGCGAGAAGGTCGACTCTCCAGCCTTTGGGAATCTCGCCAATAATGAATACTATATATATATATATATATATATACAAAGTTTCCAGTAATATACCCTCGCTTTGCAACCCTAATTGAGGGACAGTGATAGTGCTTTAGACTTACCTGTAATTCCAGCACCTGAAACTGAAGAAAACATGAAATGGCCAAACCATTGTTATTGGGTCATGAGGATAATACCTGAACAAGGCAGTTAACCCACTGTTCCTAAGGCTGTCATTGGAAAATAAGAATTTGTTGCTTAACTAACTTGCCTAGTTAAGATAAATACCCTCGCTTTGCACCCTAATTGAGGGACAGTGATAGTGCTTTAGACTTACTGTAATTCCAGCAGCCTGAAACTGAGAAAACATTAATGGTAAACCATTGTTATTGGGTCATGAGGATAATACCTGAACAAGGCAGTTAACCCACTGTTCCTAAGGCCGTCATTGAAATAAGAATTTGTTCTTAACTAACTTGCTAGTTAAATAAAATACCCTCGCTTTGCAACCTAATTGAGGGACAGTGATAGTGCTTTAGACTTACCTGTAATTCCCAGCACTCTGAAACTGAAGAAAACATTAATGGTAAACCATTGTTATTGGGTCATGAGGATAATACCTGAACAAGGCAGTTTAACCCACTGTTCCTAGGCCGTCATTGAAAATAAGAATTTGTTCTTAACTAACTTGCCTAGTTAAATAAATACCCTCGCTTTGCAACCCTAATTGAGGGACAGTGATAGTGCTTTAGACTTACCTGTAATTCCAGACCTGAAACTGAAGAAACATTAATGGCAAACCATTGTTATTGGGTCCATGAGGATAATCACCTGAAACAAGGGCAGTTACCCCACTGTTCCTAGGCCGTCATTGAAAATAAGAATTTGTTCTTAACTAACTTGCCTAGTTAAATAAATACCTCGCTTTGCAACCCTAATTGAGGGACAGTGATAGTGCTTTAACTTACCTGTAATTCCAGCACCTGAATGAAGAAAAACATGAATGGCAAACCATTGTTTATTGGGTCATGAGGATAATACCTGAAACAAGGCAGTTAACCCCACTGTTCCTAGGCCGTCATTGGAAAATTTGAAGATATTTGTATCTTAACTAACTTGCCTAGTTAAATAAAGGTAAAATAAAAATACATCAAGTGTTTGAATTAAGAAATGAAGGCTATCCGAAATTATGTAATATCTACACAAGCTGGCTTTGGCATTTATTAGAATGAGTATACTTAAGTCACTTCCATTGATTGTTAGCTAGCGGTGGCTCGAGTTCGCTGAAGTTTTTAGTGGTTGTTTACATTTACATTTAAGTCATTTAGCAGACGCTCTTATCCAGAGCGACTTACAAATTGGAAAGTTCATACATATTCATCCTGGTCCCCCCGTGGGGAATGAACCCACAACCCTGGCGTTGCAACTGAGCCACACGGGACCACACAGGTTTTCTCTTGTTAAGAGAAAACCCAATCATGGATTACAGTCTTCCTGGCCCATATAAACTACTTCCAGGGTAAGGAACCATCTAACGTTGAGTTGTAAAATCCTGAAATTCCCCTTTAAGTTTCAGTCTCATCCAGTCCCAAGTTATTGGGTTATTTGATGGAACATAAGTGACTAAATCAGATTGACAGTAAACGGTACCTTTCTCTTCTGGTTGTGAGGTGGTCAAGGATCCTGGTGAAGGAAAACCATGTCTCTGTGTGGTTGTCTGAATAACTGAAGAATGACAATTTTAGCTTTACTGTAATCAGTAGGCTATTTCTCATTACAGAGCAGAAGGTATCTTTAACTCAATGCTTTGCTTGCTATCATCTATCTTATCTCTATTGTAATTTGAGAGAGGGTAACAACCTCCTCTTACCTTGTAAGTTAGTGTTTGATGTAGGCTGAACTGTGGTCCCATTTGTGAGTGGGTCACTCGTGGGAACAGTTGTTGTGGCCTGGGTCTCTACCCATTCTGCTGTTAAGGGGCAAGAATGCACTCATTTAGAGCATTTCTAACATTTAAGATCTGGGGCAGTATCAATCATCTTAGTAGGAGTGCTGATCTAGGATCAGCTCCCTCCTGTTCATGTAATCTTATTCATTGTGATCTAAAAGGCAAGACTAATCCTAAATCAGCACTCTGAGATCCTTGATATATGGTCAGCCTCTGGTTATTACCATTTGGTTATTCCAACAGCCATGCATCTGTAGAGCTTATTTGACATATGAGCACATCTGACCTAGGGTGTAGGACCTCTGTCATAGAAATACAGTTTACAGAGCAGACTGTAGTCAGTATTTTTTTCAAATGAAACTTAAATGGCCAATATAAATTAAATACCATCAATATTACCAGGTGGAGATGTGGAATGCACTGAGAGATGGGGTGGTGTTGCTGCTGTTTTTTCCGTGGCAGTTACTGTGACAGATTTGTTCTCGGTCTCTGGAATGTAAAATCAGTCTAAGAGCAGAGTTTCTAAACCAGCATGCTGTACCTCTCTCTAAAGAGGAATCCGTTCTAAGGTTACAATGTCCTAAGGTTTTGACAGTTATTTGAACAAGAGATTAATACAGCTGTTTGAATCTGAAACCATGCTTTGATATGTTTTCTTTTACTTACTGCGTGTGGTCACAGCAGCGGTGGCAGCAGCATCGGTTGTACGGACAGATGTAATGGGAGGAGGAACACTTGTATTGGGTGTCTCAGTTGCTATGATGACAGATCAAAGATATTCTAACTCAGTAGTGTAAAATAAGATGCAAATCATCAAAAAGTAGCAGCAGGAGTCGTCGGTGCTGAGAAAATCTTAGACTTAAAATAGCAACCAGATTTTTAAAAAAGACTATCGCTGTCTATGCGTCTACCTATTGTTCATCTCTTGAAATATTACCTCAGAACCTCATAATATACCTATGTGGACATTGGTCTAATGGCAGTCCATTAGGTTGCCCTGCTGCTGGTTGTGCCATTGGCGCTTCGGATCTTTTTTAACAATACATAACTTCTGTGGCAACACCAGAACCATACCGAACGACAAACAGGCAAAAAATGACTTCGTGATTTAGTAAGTTGTTCACGTTTTCAAGACTGAATGTAATATATTGTTGGCTAATACTTCCTGTTAAGAGAACCTGTAATTGTACCACGTTTAGCAATAAGCTTCACCTGCAGACTAATTCTCAGTAAAGTGCGGCTCTAAATCCTTAAGCAATCTAGAGGATGTGAGCACTCCAAAGAGCTCACATTATGACAGATCGAAAGTCACCATTTCTATCTTGGTCGCTAAAACATTTCCTCAGACATAATGGTCCCTTTTAGATTCAAAGGTTAGCCAATTGTGTTGTTCCTGTTTGGCATGGTTTGAAAGACCACTGTCTGACATCTATTTATTTTAATTTTAAATCGGACGATGCACCCCTGAGAAAGCCGTCCCGTCTGTGACACTTTGAGGTGGATATCCTCTGCTTCAGGCCCAGACCTGTGAAAAGCTGCATCCTGTCCCAGACAGAGTATTGTTGTCCCCTGGCCCCTACTGGCTCGAACAGCCAAAGGGCCAGGCAGGGTTTCCTGTCTTCTCCCCCGTCAGAGAGGGGCTTCAGCTCAACTGTCTTCGTGCCTGATGTTTCACACTGACTTTTTGAGTACATAACCCAATACTTGACCCCTGCTTTTGCATCTTTTTCCTCTGTTATAGCTGCATTTTGTCTTGTACAGAGACCACTCCTCATCGGCAGTGTCGGCAGATTCACCCCTGCCCCTACCCTTTCATAATAAGTACTGTACCTTATGGCAACAGTAATAATCTATTTCCATGATACAGGCAAATGCACTTGCATTTCACCCTTTATCAATTTAGTTTTCTGTATATTATGGTGGGACATAGTGGGGCAAAAAAGTATTTAGTCAGCCACCAATTGTGCAAGTTCTCCCACTTAAAAAGATGAGAGAGGCCTGTAATTTTCATCATAGGTACACTTCAACTATGACAGACAAAATGAGAAAGAAAAATCCAGAAAATCACATTGTAGGATTTTTAATGAATTTATTTGCAAATTGTGGTGGAAAATAAGTATTTGGTCAATAACAAAAGTTTATCTCAATACTTTGTTATATACCCTTTGTTGGCAATGACAGAGGTCAAACGTTTTCTGTAAGTCTTCACAAGATTTTCACACACTGTTGCTGGTATTTTGGCCCATTCCTCCATGCAGATCTCCTCTAGAGCAGTGATGTTTTGGGGCTGTTGCTGGGCAACACGGACTTTCAACTCCCTCCAAAGATTTTCTATGGGGTTGAGATCTGGAGACTGGCTAGGCCACTCCAGGACCTTGAAATGCTTCTTACGAAGCCACTCCTTCGTTGCCCGGGCGGTATGTTTGGGATCATTGTCATGCTGAAAGACCCAGCCATGTTTCATCTTCAATGCCCTTGCTGATGGAAGGAGGTTTTCACTCAAAATCTCACGATACATGGCCCCCATTCAGTCTTTCCTTTACACGGATCAGTCGTCCTGGTCCCTTTGCAGAAAAACAGCCCCAAAGCATGATGTTTCCACCCCCATGCTTCACAGTAGGTATGGTGTTCTTTGGATGCAACTCAGCATTCTTTGTCCTCCAAACACGACGAGTTGAGTTTTTACCGAAAAGTTATATTTTGGTTTCATCTGACCATATGACATTCTCCCAATCTTCTTCTGGATCATCCAAATGCTCTCTAGCAAACTTCAGACGGGCCTGGACATGTACTGGCTTAAGCAGGGGGACACGTCTGGCACTGCAGGATTTGAGTCCCTGGCGGTGTAGTGTGTTACTGGTGGTAGGCTTTGTTACTTTGGTCCCAGCTCTCTGCAGGTCATTCACTAGGTCCCCCCGTGTTCTTGTGATCATTTTGACCCCACGGGGTGAGATCTTGTGTGGAGCCCCAGATCGAAGGAGATTATCAGTGGTCTTGTATGTCTTCCATTTCCTAATAATTGCTCCCACAGTTGATTTCTTCAAACCAAGCTGCTTACCTATTGCAGATTCAGTCTTCCCAGCCTGGTGCAGGTCTACAATTTTGTTTCTGGTGTCCTTTGACAGCTCTTTGGTCTTGGCCATAGTGGAGTTTGGAGTGTGACTGTTTGAGGTTGTGGACAGGTGTCTTTTATACTGATAACAAGTTCAAACAGGTGACATTAATACAGGTAATGAGTGGAGGACAGAGGAGCCTCTTAAAGAAGAAGTTACAGGTCTGTGAGAGCCAGAAATCTTGCTTGTTTGTAGGTGACCAAATACTTATTTTCCACCATAATTTGCAAATAAATTCATAAAAAATCCTACAATGTGATTTTCTCTATTTTTTTTTTTTCTCCTAATTTTGTCTGTCATAGTTGAAGTGTACCTATGATGAAAATTACAGGCCTCTCTCATCTTTTTAAGTGGGAAAACTTGCACAATTGGTGGCTGACTAAATACTTTTTTGCAAGGGAGAAAACTGCCATTTCTCTCGCCACTCTAGAGAGGCGTGCACTGCAGTGACCTTTGGTTGGGTGTTTCCTGCAGATGTTAGATTCATACTGGAAGGAGATTTGCTGCCGATTGTACCATTTCACTTCGAAAGGACAATAATCTCTCCCCCTGTGAGAGAAGGGGCAGTTTGGTTCCCACTGACTATCTGCAGTTCCAATCACCTCTCTGGGCAGCACATGGCGGTTAACGATCCTCTTGGATCCGTGCCCATGCTCCAATCAAAACAAACAATCTGGAGACTCCCTCTTTTTATTTTCCACCAGCCCAAGTAACCACATTAATTTGTCTTTGGCCTGGACATTATTTTATTCCTAGATGTTTTGTCTTTGTTATCCGTGTTGTCCGATGCATTACGTCCCTCGAATAGATCGCCAAAAATGGCTAAAGTTGATCATAAGTCGACTTGAAATGAAGTAGACATGAAATAAAGGTGTAAAGTGAACACAAGGTGATGAACAGAGTTCCTCATACACACCTAATAAATACAATTTTAGGTGTGCATTTTGTCTTTCAATAGACCTTTAATAAAATAGGAATAATTTAGGTCCTGCATGAATGTTTGGTTGGTCTCCCAGTTTTGGTTGGTCTACCTGTCAACATTCATGTCCATATGACCCTCTTGGGTGACTTGCACCATGGGGAGGTTTCAGGGTTATCCTGGTAACACTTGACGCAACTTAACACAAAGTGTTCAGAAATTGTATACTACTTTATAAATATTAATTGCACCTTATTAAGGTTTGGGGCTGTACCTTCCTCCACATGAGGCTGACCAGGATAATATACATTATTTGGGGAAAACTACACAAGATTCACATCAACAACAATAAAAAACAACGCTGCTCTTATCTCAGGCTAGGGCAAACGTAAAAACCCACTGAGGCATCACTGGACGTCCCTGGAGAAATGTTCAACATGTGAGCCTGTCTGTTAGAACAACTCCCAGACATACTGTGTTTCATGTCATACTATAACATAATTCATGATCCAAATGTCGATATACAAGATTTTCTGTTGCAAACCAAGTCTGATTAAGATGGTAAGTAAATACTACAGCCAATTAAAACAATTATTCTACTTAACAAGACAAAATAACATAAAACACAATACATTTCAACTACTGGTAAGTCATGTTGTCTATTTTTTAAGTGTACATTTGTCCTGACTACAACTTTTTAAATCCATTACTGACTGAATAAAAAAAAAACATTTCTGCATATGCAACAATAGATCCTTTTTCACCACGTACGATCTCCTATCCAAGTATGTTTGTAGTCATTTTTTACTCCCAAAAGCAGTTCTAAATATCCATGTAGGCTTACCTGTAGTGAGGAGCTTGAGCGGGGTTAGGAGGAGGATAAGAAGGGCAATCCTAACGGTCTTCATGGTGGTTCTACTGAGCGCTCCCGTCCTGGGTCCTTTTTAGGGGTCTGCAGAGCTGTGTGAGCCACTGCTATCAACCACTGGACAAGTTTTCTGCTTATTGGCACTTTCTTTGATGGGAGGAAGTAGACCAGCTTCCCTTGAGGTCAGAGGGTATGGGGAGGCTATTTCGGCCAGTGGGAGAAGTCTTTCACGTGTCCCAGCTTGGACAGGATCTCGGCCCCAAAGGTGTGTTTGTATTTCAACGCCAACTCCTGTCACTTATTTTTTCCTGCCCGCACGTTGCAGGCGTGGCGTGACCGGTATGAAGGAATCTAGTAAGTGTCTCAGACTTGGCTGGGCTGTGTATGACCCAAAGCAACATGTACAGATGTAGGATCTTAATTTGATCATTCTTTTGTTGCTGAGAATTTTCCTGCAAAGCAGGAAATGCAAACTTGTAGTCGATTTGAGAATTAGAAGGCTTCTAAAGGTTGTAATTTCCCCAATTTTCCCCAATTCCCTACATCTGTAAGGCCTATCAGTTCAGAATGGGCTTTCAGGAAAATTGTTTTGCCTCAAACTGAACTGCATGTTCAGCTCTTCAGCATATCCTTGAGACACCCACATTTTCAAAGGAACTCATTCAAGTTGACAAATAATTGTTACACTTCTTATGTAAAACCGTGCTCACTAAAACCAATATAGTGGTCAGTTGCAACTCTCGTTTGACTCTTTTAATATAGCTAGGACCATTTTTTTTTTCATTTTATTTCACCTTTATTTAACCAGGTAGGCAAGTTGAGAACACGTTCTCATTTACAATTGTGACCTGGCCAAGATAAAGCCAAGCAGTTCGACACATACAACAACACAGAGTTACACATGGAGTAAAACAAACATACAGTCAATAATATAGTAGAAAAATAAGTTTATATACAATGTGAGCAAGTGAGATAAGGGAGGTGAAGGCAAAAAAAAAGGCCATGGTGGCGAAGTAAATACAATATAGCAAGTAAAACACTGGAATGGTTAATTTGCAGTGGAAGAATGTGCAATGTAGAGATAGAAATAATGGGGTGCAAAGGAGCAAAATAAAAAAAATACAGTAGGGAAAGAGGTAGTTGTTTGGGCTAAATTATAGATGGGCTATGTACAGGTGCAGTAATCTATGAGCTGCTCTGACAGCTGATGCTTAAAGCTAGTGAGGGAGATAAGTGTTTCCAGTTTCAGAGATTTTTGTAGTTCGTTCCAGTCATTGGCCGCAGAGAACTGGAAGGAAAGGCGGCCAAAGGAGGTGTTGGCTTTGGGGATGACCAGTGAGATATACCTGCTGGAGCGCGTGCTACACGTGGGTGCTGCTATGGTGACCAGCGAGCTGAGATAAGGGGGGACTTTACCTAGCAGGGTCTTGTAGATGGCTTGTCTGGCGACAAATATGTAGCGAGGGCCAGCCAATGAGAGCATACAGGTCGCAGTGGTGGGTAGTATATGGGGCTTTGGTGACARAACGGATGGCACTGTGATAGACTGCATCCAATTTATTGAGTAGGGTATTGGAGGCAATTTTGTAAATGACATCACCGAAGTTGAGGATTGATAGGATGGTCAGTTTTACAAGGGTATGTTTGGCAGCATGAGTGAAGGATGCTTTGTTGCGGAATAGGAAGCCAATTCTAGATTTAACTTTGGATTGGAGATGTTTGATGTGAGTCTGGAAGGAGAGTTTACAGTCTAACCAGACACCTAGTTATTTGTAGTTGTTCACATATTCTAAGTCAGAGCCGTCCAGAGTAGTGATGTTGGACAGGCGGGCAGGTACAGGCAGCGATCGGTTGAAGAGCATGCATTTAGTTTTACTTGTATTTAAGAGCAATTGGAGGCCACGGAAGGAGAGTTGTATGGCATTGAAGCTCGCCTGGAGGGTTGTTAACACAGTGTCCAAAGAAGGGCCAGAAGTATACAGAATGGTGTCGTCTGCGTAGAGGTGGATCAGAGACTCACCAGCAGCAAGAGCGACATCATTGATGTATACAGAGAAGAGAGTCGGTCCAAGAATTGAACCCTGTGGCACCCCCATAGAGACTGCCAGAGGCCCGGACAAAAGACCCTCCGATTTGACACACTGAACTCBATCAGAGAAGTAGTTGGTGAACCAGGCGAGGCAATCATTTGAGAAACCAAGGCTGTCGAGTCTGCCGATGAGGATGTGGTGATCGACAGAGTCGAAAGCCTTGGCCAGGTCAATGAATACGGCTGCACAGTATTGTTTCTTATCGATGGCGGTTAAGATATCGTTTAGGACCTTGAGCGTGGCTGAGGTGCACCCATGACCAGCTCTGAAACCAGATTGCATAGCGGAGAAGGTATGGTGGGATTCGAAATGGTCGGTAATCTGTTTGTTGACTTGGCTTTCGAAGACCTTAGAAAGGCAGGGTAGGATAGATATAGGTCTGTAGCAGTTAGGGTCAAGGGTGTCCCCCCCCCCCTTTGAAGAGGGGGATGACCGCAGCTGCTTTCCAATCTTTGGGGATCTCAGACGACATGAAAGAGAGGTTGAACAGGCTAGGGGTGGCAACAATTTCAGCAGATAATTTTACAAAGAAAGGGTCCAGATTATCTAGCCCGGCTGATTTGTAGGGGTCAAGATTTTGCAGCTCTTTCAGAACATCAGCTGACTGGATTTGGGAGAAGGAGAAATGGGGAAGGCTTGGGCGAGTAGCTGTGGAGGGTGCAGTGCTGTTGACTGGGGTAGGGGTAGCCAGGTGGAAAGCATGGCCAGTCGTAGAAAAATGCTTATTGAAATTCTCAATTATAGTTATTTGTCGGTGGTGACAGTGTTTCCTATCTTCAGTGCAGTGGGCAGCTGGGAGGAGATGTTCTTATTCTCCATGGACTTTACAGTGTCCCAGAACATTTTTGAGTTTGTGTTGCAGGGCTTGGCACCAAAATCTACTGAGATGGTGAAAGGCACACCCCATCATGTTTGTTCCAGTTTCTTTTAATGAACAGTTAACTGTGAGCCATACCCATTGGTGATTAATGTGAGTTCCTCAGGTAACTTCTCGAGCTACAGATCTACATTTGCATAGCTGCAGGGAGGGTGGTGATACGTTTTAATCAGCCCTTCCGTCAGTAATCAGGCCAGTCTTGCTCCCTCTTTGACCTCTAGGATCAGCATTGTTCTCCCACCATGCCTCAATTCTGAGCAATTTGTTGGTTGCACAAATGACGGTATATTGGCAACACTTTAATTTACAGTTCTCTGTAAATCTTCCCTACGTCGTTATAAATGAGAATGTGCCAGCTTATAATAAGGGCAAAAAAAATGTTTAAAAAAATACACTGTAAACCCAATTATTAGATGTATTATGTAATCATGTATCAAAATATATTTGCAATGAAAATAAAGTCAATACTGTTTAATAAATAAATATAATGGACTGAGTGTCCATTTTTGTGTGTGAAGTGTTACATGCAAAAAAGGGTGTACAAATCACTGCCTACAGCAACTCAAAGCCATCAATTTGATGATTCATAATTTCAATTAATTATTAAAAAAAATATAAAGTATGAGCAGAAGCAGCGCACATCTTTCAGAAGGGATCTCATTCTTGGAAAGCAATGAAAAATTGAATAAATTCCAAATATATATTTTTTTACCAAGTACTATGCATTTTTCATATACAGTTGAAGTCAGAAGTTTGCATACACTTAGGTTGTAGTCATTTGTGCATGACACAAGTAATTTTTCCAACAATTGTTTACAGACAGATTATTTCACTTATAATTCACTGTATCACAATTCCAGTGGGTCAGAAGTTTAAATACACTAAGTTGACTGTGCCTTTAAACAGCTTGGAAAATTCCAGAACATGATGGCATGGCTTTAGAAGCTTCTGATAGGCTAATTGACATCATTTGAGTCAATTGGAGGTGTAACTGTGGATGTATTTCAAGGCTTACCTTCAAACTCAGTGCCTCTTTGCTTGACGTCATGGGGAAATCAAAAGAAATCGTGCTTTTTGGAGAAATGTCCTCTGGTCTGATGAAACAAAAATATAACTGTTTGGCCACAATGCCCATCGTTATGTTTGGAGGAAAACGGGGGACGCTTGCAAGCTGAAGAACACCATCCCAACCGTGAAGCACGGGGGTGGCAGCATCATGTTGTGGGGGTGCTTTGCTGCAGAATGGACTGGTGCACTTCACAAAAAAAGATGGCATCATGAGGGCGGAAAATTATGTGGATATATTGACGCAACATCTCAAGACATCAGTCAGGAAGTTAAAGCTTGGTTGCAAATGGGTGTTCCAAATGGACAATGACCCCAAGCATACTTCCAAAGTTTTGGCAAAATGGCTTAAGGACAACAAAGTCAAGGTATTGGAGTGGCCATCACAAAACCCTGACCTCAGTCCTATAGAGGTCTACAAACCTGACTCAGTTACACCAGTTCTGTCAGGAGGAATGGGCCCAAATTCACCCAACTTATTGTGGGAAGCTTGTGGAAGGCTACCCAAAACGTTTGACCCAAGTTAAACAATTTAAAAGCAATGCTACCAAATACTAATTGAGTGTATGTAAACTTCTGACCCACAGGGAATGTAATGAAAGAAATAAAAGCTGAAATAAATAATTCTCTTGTAACGATTATCTTCCTCTTCTGACGAGGAGTAAGAAAGATCGGACCAAAATGCAGCGTGGTAAGTGTCCATGTTACTTTAATAGAACAGAACACGAAAATACAAAAATAACAAAGTGAAATAACAACGAAAATCGAAACAGTCCTGAATGGTGAAAACAAACACAAAACAGGAAACAACTACCCACAAACTCAGGTGGGAACAGGCTACTTAAGTATGGTTCTCAATCAGAGACAACGATAGACAACTACCTCTGATTGAGAACCACACACGGCCAAACACAAAGAAATAGACAACATAGAACACCAGACATAGAATGCCCACCCCAACTCACGCCCTGAACAAACCAAAATAAAGACATAAAAAAGGAACTAAGGTCAGAACGTGACATCTCTGTACTATTATTCTGACATTTCACATTCTTAAAATAAAGTGGTGATCCTAACTGACCTAAGACAGGGAATTTTTACTAGAATTAAATGTCAGGAATTATGATTTTTTTTTAAAAATGTATTTGGCTAAGGTGCCGGAAGAAATGGCAGTAGTTTTACGGACGCCCAACCAATTGTGCTATGTGTTATTTTTCACGTTATTTGTAACTTATTTTGTAACTTACAAAGACGACGCACAAGACATTCTCCAAACACCCCACAGGACCGACATCCCCGTTATTTGCAAGAGGAAGCGAGGCAGGTACAGAGGACAAAGAGCCAGATGCCTGGTCAGGACCCGGAGAAGGAGACTGGGAAAGCTAACGTTACCGTCAATACTACTCGCCAACGTGCAATCATTGGACAATAAATTAGACGAGGTACGGTCACAAATATCCTACCAACGGGACATCATAAACTGTAGTATCCTGTTTCACGGAATCATGGCTGAATGACGACATGGATATTCAGCTAGCGGGATATACGCTGCACCGGCAAGATAGAACAGCACACTCCGGTAAGACGAGGGGGGGCGGTCTGTGCATATTTGTAAACAGCTGGTGCACGAAATCTAAGGAAGTCTCTAGATTTTGCTCGCATGAAGTAGAGTATATTGTGATAAATTGCAGGCCACACTACTTGCCTAGAGAGTTTTCATCTATACTTTTCGTGGCTGTTTATTTACCACCACAGACAGATGCTGGCACTAAGACCGCACCCAGTTAGCTGTATAAGGAAATAAGCAAACAGGAAACCCCTCACGCAAAGATGGCGCTCCTAGTGGCCGGAGACTTTAATGCAGGGAAACTTAAATCAGTTCTACCAAATTTCTATCAACATGTTAAATGTGCAACCAGAGGGAAAAAAATTCTAGATCACCTAACACCTTTTTTGCGCTATTGGTTAGAGCCTGTAAGTAAGCATTTCACTGTAAGGTCTACACCTGTTGTATTCGGCGCACGTGACAAATAAACTTTGATTTGATTTGTATGTAAACTTCCGACTTCAACCGTATTCAAATAAGCTCATTATTGCTTTTTTTCTATGGGATTGGTGAAGTCAGCTCATTGTGGAAGAAAAAGAATGAAGCGGATGAGTGTGAAGCAGCTAGAATGCTATTGATGACGTCTTCCATTCTTCTTTGTTTTCATACGAGTGTCACGCACCCAGATGACCTTACACTGGTTGCTTGAGAATGTTGTTGTTATAGTATTGAGGTTGCAGACATTCACTTCCCCCCGTATGAAGAATGTGAGCCCCTAGCAGATTGAAAAACCGATCTAAAGAACTTCTGGATAGATCTACTGAATTAGCATTCTAAATCCAGATATGTGCTTGCTAGAGGATTTGACGCAATAGTCGTTACTTGCAAATCATGTAAAAAATGTGCACACACAGTGCACTGTGGAATTCGAACAATTTTAGAAAATGTCAACAAATGATATCATATCAGTGAATCCTCACTTTAAAAAGTGTAGGGCCAGGATTCAATCCAATTGGGCTTTGCAGCTATGCACCGACATATGCAGTGTTTACCGTGAATATGGTCTCCGCGAAGGCAGGAACATTGCCTTTTTAAAGGTGCATAGCCAACAAAGTGCAATCAGATTAACTTTGAGCTTTACCTGTGAGGTGTATTACTTTGCTCCATTCCAAAGTCAAGACTCTGGCCTTCCCTAAACAGGATGTTAGAACCTGCTTCCTTCAATTGTGCATTGTTTCTCATGTACAACTGAACAAGTCTGACAAGGGCCACTGGGAGGGACTCCATGTCTGTTAACATCTGGCTGCAGCTCTACCTCACGCTCGTGACACTGTCAGAGCCCCACCAAACCAGTCAAAAAATGTTGGTGGCACTGGCCTACTTTTTGATGATATGTACATCTTGCAGAGTGTAGCTTTAAAAAGCTAACAGTGGGTGAGACACTTTCTAATTTATTGAATTAGCTGGGGTTTAATCTTGACGAATCACTATCAATGACCATTATCATTGTTGTTACTATTATTATGGTCCAATAAATAATCATCTGTTTCACTCTGCTCTGTGGGAATACAGCTATTGATCAAAGGTCAGAATCAGGGTGGGAATGTGTTTGTTAAGGAAATATCTAAAGCATCCCAGGCATTACTCATCTTAAAGGAAAGTATTCAGAACCCTTGACTTTTTCCACATTTTGTTATGTTACAGCCTTGTTTTAAAATGGATGAAATGTTTTTTTCCCTCATCAACCTACACCCAATACCAGATAATGACAAAGTTAAAACAGGTTTTTATACATTTTTGCAAATGTATTAAAAATAAAAAACGGAAATATCACATTTACATATGTATTCAGACCCTTTACTCAGTACTTTGTTGAAGCACCTTTGGCAGAGATTACAGCCTCGGGTCTTCTTGGGAATGACGCTACAAGCTTGGCACACCTGTATTTGGGGAGATTCTCCCATTCTTTTCTGCAGATCCTCTCAAGCTCTGTTAGGTTGGATGGGGAGCGTCACTGCACAGCTATTTTCAGGTCTCTTCAGAGATGTTAGATCAGGTTCAAGTCCGGGGTCTGGCTGGGCCACTCAAGGACATTCAGAGACTTGTCCCGAATTCTCTCCTGCCTTGTCTTGGTAGTGTGCTTAGGGTCGTTGTCCTGTTGGAAGGTGAAGCTTTGCCCCATTCTAAGGTCCTGAGCGCTCTGGACCAGGCTTTCATCAAGGATCTCTGTACTTTGCTCAGATCATCTTTCCATCGATCCTCACTAGTCTCCCAGTCCCTGCCGCTGAAAAACCTCCAGCATGATGCTGCCACCACCATGCTTCACCTTAGGGATGGAGCCAGGTTTCCTCCAGATGTGACGCTGGGCATTCAGGCCAAAGAGTTCAATCTTGGTTTCATCCGACTTGAGAATCTTGTTTCTCATGGTCTGAGAGTCCTTTAGGTGCCTTTTGGCAAACTTAGGGCTGTCATATGCCTTTTACTCATGAGTGGTTTCCGTCTGGCCACTCTACCATTAAGGCCTGATTGGTGGAGTGCTGCAGAGATGGTTGTCCTTCTGGAAGGTTCTCACATCTCCACAGAGGAGCTCTGTCAGAGTGGCCAAAAAAGTGGTCAGATGAAGCATGCTTAACTACAGGACTGTTTTGCTATCACAGACTGGAACATGTTCCGGGATTCTTCCGATGGCATTGAGGAGTACAGTAATCCCTCGTTTATCGCGGGGGTTACGTTCCGAAAATGACCCGCGATAAGTGAAATCCGCGAAATAGAAAACTTTTTTTTTTTTTACAATTAGCAACTATTACATGTATACAAATACAGTGACTCACGTGTAGGCCGTTTCGTCGACATTATGGGTTTAGGAGATGTTCGAAATTACAAGATAATTTGGCCAACTTAATGTAAATTTGCCAAGCTGTTTTATGTACGTACACATAACTGCACGAGACGACAAAATGATAGCACAATTCGTAGCATGTTTTGATACAAGAAGCGGGAGTGAGTTTTTAGCGAATCAGAATGCAGAGCACAATGCACCAAAAAAAAAAAGAAATGCATTATGAAAATCCGCGAAATAGCGAATCCGCGATAAGTGAACCGCGAAGTGGCGAGGGATCACTGTACACCACATCAGTCACTGGCTTTATCAATAAGTGCATTGAGGACTTCATCCCCACAGTGACTGTACGTACATACCCCAACCAGAAGCCATGGATTACAGGCAACGTTCGCACTGAGCTAAAGGGTAGAGCTGCCGCTTTCAAGGTGCGGGACTCTAACCCGGAAGCTTATAAGAAATCCTGCTATGCCCTGCGACAAACCATCAAACAGCGAAAGCGTCAATACAGGGCTAAGATTGAATCATACTACACTCGCTCCGAAACTTGTCTTATGTGGCAGGGCTTGCCAACTATTACAGACTACAAAGGGAAGCACAGCCGCGAGCTGCCCAGTGACACGAGCCTACCAGATAAGCTAAATCACTTCTATGCTCGCTTCGAGGCAAGCAACACTGAGGCATGCATGAGAGCATCAGCTGTTCCGGACGACTGTGTGATCACGCTCTCCGTAGCCGGCGTGAGTAAAAGCTTTAAACAGGTCAACATTCACAAGGCTGCGGGGCCAGACGGATTACCAGGATGTGGCAGGTGTCTTCACTGACATTTTCAACATGTCCCTGATTGAGTCTGTCATACCAACATCTTTCAAGCAGACCACCATAGTCCCTGTGCCCAAGAACACGGAGGCAACCTCCCTAAATGACTACAGACCTGTAGCACTCACGTCCGTAGCCATGAAATGCTTTGAAAGGCTGGTAATGGCTCACATCAACACCATTATCCCAGAAACCCTAGACCCACTCCAATTTGCATACCGCCCAAACAGATCCACAGATGAGGCAATCTCTATTGCTCTATTACACTGCCTTTTCCCACCTGGACAAAAGGAACACCTATGTGAGAATGCTATTCATTGACTACAGCTCAGCATTCAACACCATAGTACCCTCAAAGCTCATCACTAAGCTAAAAATCCTGGGACTAAACACCTCCCTCTGCAACTGGATCCTGGACTTCCTGACGCGCCGCCCCCAGGTGGTGAGGGTAAGTAGCAACACATCTGCTATGCTGATCCGCAAAACTGGAGCCCCCAGGGGTGCGTGCTCAGTCCCCTCCTGTACTCCCTGTTCACCCACGACTGCACGGCCAGGCATGACTCCAACACCATCATTAAGTTTGCAGATGACACAACAGTGGTAGGCCTGATCACCGACAACGACGAGACAGCCTATAGGGAGAAGGTCAGAGACCTGGCCGGATGGTGCCAGAATAACAACCTATCCCTCGACGTAACCAAGACTAAGGAGATGATTGTGGACTACAGGAAAAAGAGGCCCGAGCACGCCCCCATTCTCATCGACGGGGCAGTATTGGAGCAGGTTGAGAGCTTCAAGTTCCTTGGTGTCCACATCACCAACAAACAAGAATGGTCCAAACACACCAAGACAGTCGTTAAGAGGGCACGAAAAAGCCTATTCCCCCTCAGGAAACTAAAAAGATTTGGCATGGGTCCTGAGATCCTCAAAAGGTTCTACAGCTGCAACATCGAGAGCATCCTGACTGGTTGCATCACTGCCTGGTACGGCAATTGCTTGGCCTCCGACCGCAAGGCACTACAGAGGGTAGTGCGTACGGCCCAGTACATCACTGGGGCTAAGCTGCCTGCCATCCAGGACCTCTACACCAGGTGGTTTCAAAGACCCCAGCCCCAAATTGTCAAAGACCCCAGCCACTCCAGTCATAGACTGTTCCCTCTACTACCGCATGGCAAACAGTACCAGAGTGCCAAGTCTAGGACAAAAAGGCTTCTCAACAGTTTTTACCCCCAAGCCATAAGACTCCTGAACAGGTAATCAAATGGCTACCCGGACTATTTGCACTGTGTGCCCCCCCCCAACCCCTCTTTTACACTGCTGCTACTCTCTGTTTATCATATATGCATAGTCACTTTAACTATACATTCATGTACATACTACCTCAATTGGCCCGACCAACCAGTGCTCCCGCACATTGGCTAACCAGGCTATCTGAATTGTGTCCCGCCACCCACCACCCGCCAACCGCTCTTTTACGCTACTGCTACTCTCCGTTCATCATATATGCATAGTCACTTTAACCATATCTACATGTACATACTACCTCAATCAGCCCGACTAACTGGTGTCTGTATGTAGCCTTGCTACTTTTATAGCCTCTCTACTGTTATTTTTCACTGTCTTTTTACTGTTGTTTTTATTTCTTTACTCACCTATTGTTCACCTAATGCACTATTG
This sequence comes from Salvelinus sp. IW2-2015, assembly GCF_002910315.2. Lineage (NCBI taxonomy): Eukaryota > Metazoa > Chordata > Actinopteri > Salmoniformes > Salmonidae > Salvelinus > Salvelinus sp. IW2-2015. The sequence continues at coordinate 10,299,658 of NC_036876.1, forward strand.
CTTAGAGCCTGTAAGTAAGTATTTCACTGTAAGGTCTACACCTGTTGTATTCGGCGCATGTGACAAATAAACTTTGATTTGATTTGATCAACTCCCTGACCAAGGCCCTTCTGCCCCGATTGCTCAGTTTGGCCGGGCGGCCAGCTCTAGGAAGGGTCTTGGGGGTTTCATACTTCTTCCATTTAAGAATGATGGAGGCCACTGTGTTCTTGGAGACCTTCAATGCTGCAGAAATGTTTTGCTACCCTTCCCCAGATCTCTGCCTCGACACAATCCTGTCTTGGAGCTCTATGGACAATTCCTTCACTTGGTTTTTTCTCTGACATGCACTGTCAACTGTGAGACCTTATATAGACAGGTGTGTGCCTTTCCAAATCATGTCCAATCAATTGAATTTACCACAAGTGGACTCCAATCAAGAAACATCTCAAGGATGATCAACGGACACAGGATGCACCTGAGCTCAATTTTGAGTTTCCTAGCAAAAGGTCTGAATACTTATGTAAATAAGGTATTCCTGTTTTACATTATTTTATAAATTTGCTAAAATTTATAAAAACTTGTTATGCTTTGTCATTTTGGGGTATTGTGTGTAGATTGCTGAGATAAAAATACAAATACTTTTTTAGAATAAGGGTAAGGGGTCTGAATACTTTCTGAATGCACTTTTCTGTGGTATCGTTTTGGTATCGTTTCGGTATCAATTATTGTGATGGTATCGAGTATTGTTATACTAAACCTGGTATCAGTATAGAAGTCAAAACACTGACACTGAGTAACTAAATCTTTACCAATAAGCAGTAACGCTTGCTATTATTATTATTATTATTGTTATTATTGTTGTTATTATTGCAGTGATTATTATTAAAAATGGTAATGGTAGAGGTAGTATGGGTAATGGTAGTAGTTTAATGGTGGTATTGGCTGTAAGGTAACAAAATGTGGAAAAAGTCAAGGGGTCTGAATACTTTCCAAATGCACTGTAATCAATATGAATTCGGAGGTCAGAAATGATTAAATATTAAAGCATTAGACCTCTCACTAAAGGCTTCAGTCATACAAAAGTTATACTTAAATCCAAACTGGTTCTCTAGCAGATTAGTACGAATGTCTCACCCTATGTTCAAGAATGGCCTTTTTCCCCTTTATTCAGATTACAACCTCTCACTTTCGATTATTTGAAAATGAAATAATCTCCAAAATATCGCTATTTTTAAAACAAGCCATAGAAAGTTGGTTGCAATTTCAGTTTAATCCACCAGAAAAGACAGAACAAATACAAATACATTACAACAAATATTATGGTTAAACTCAAATATACTAATTGATTCTTAGGGATAGGCGTCCCGTTAACGGGACATTTGTAAATCATGCAGCGCCTTATGTCACCATCGCAGATTTTAGAGAAACAACAAATGTCGGTACTGTGGTATCCCAGGAGGTCTAACTCGGGGGGTGGTAATAGAGGGGAGGTACGTGATGCGACGTTGGCTCCCTCTGCTGGGAGTACATGAGCTGGGCACCTCGACACGGATAGCTCCAAGTAGAGGTAATTAGGGGAAAGTGCCAACCACCTGTGGAGGCCACATAAAAGGAGCACTGTGGCACACCGCGGGAGAGGACCGGAAGAGACCGACACAGAGCCAAAGCTACGTGATTTTCTTTGTTATGTTTATTTCATGGCCTAGTAAAGTTGAGTTTGCGGACTAAAACCTCCATGTCTCTGTGTTAATCTCTGCACGCTCAACCCAACACCCCACGGTTTACCACAGTACATATAAGTGTCTTATATCGGCTGAAAAATGTAATTCTTGATAATATAACTGCACTGTCCAATTTACAGTAGCTATTACTGTGATAAAATGCCATACTATTGTTTGAGGAGAGCTCCTAACAACAAAACACCTTTTTCACCGCAATAGGTTTGATAAATTCACCTCTGAAGGTGAAATGTGTACTTACATTCTGAAATCTTGTTCTGATTTATCATCCAAAGGGTCCCAGAGATGAAATGAAGTGTCGTTTTGTTAGATAAAATTATTTTTCATATCCTAAAAAGGTCAATATAGCAAGCACAATTGATTTTGTATTTCCACTCGTTCAATTTGCAAAGAAAGGAATCTGTGAAAATCTAACCGTAAACGTTGTTTCAACCAGTCAAATCACATTTGTATGTATTCCTCAGAGATCCTAGAACATAACCAGACTTCACTATATCATTAGGGGTGTAGTATATCCTATAGGACACCAAATTTGGGAAGAGAGCGACGCCTTCATGGCACGCCGATGACGCGGCCGGTCTTCATTTGATCGACTGTATTTTTGTCAAATAAGCACCAATCGGGGTCAAGCTAGCTAGATAGCCAATGAGCTGGGCTTTACGGGAGTATCCGGAAACCCTGTATATGTTGGTGATTATAGGTGCTAACCTATTGTGGCAGCATGCCTTTTCCTTTTGGACAAAAATTATAAGAATATTCAGAGTTATGAAAACTGGTTGTTTTGCAAATGTTGAACTTATAATATGGCTACTAATAATGGAAAAGCTAAATCAAAGTCCAACTATACAGATTTGCTGATATTCTTGCAGAAAAATGTAATATGAATGCAAATGTCTCCTTCACGATTTGCCCAAATCTACCTGGGTGACTTCACACTAAATGTCATGTGGTTCGCTCATCCTTCAGGTTATCCGTCTGAAACGTTGCACATACACTGCTGCCATCTTGTGGACACCATCGGAATTACAACCAGAGTGATGGCTGGAATAGGGACCTTTCTGTTGCATTTCAAAGATGGTGGTAGAAAAAAAAATGTCGTTTTTTTTCTTTGTGTTTTCTTCTACCAGATCTATTGTGTTATATTCTCCTACATTCAATTCACATTTCCACAAACTTCAATGTGTTTTCTTTCAAATGGTACCAAGAATATGGCATATCCTTGCTACAGGCAGTTAGATTTGGGTATGTCATTTAGGCAAAAATTGAAATATATATAAAAAAAAAATAAAAAAAAGTATAATCTTTGTAAATGATATCATAAATAGGACTGGTGGAGTTGTCACACATGCAGCTAACAAAAATATATGGAAATGTCTGCTCTACCCAAAATTACAACCAACTAATTACAGCATTACCGCAAAAATGGAAGAGGCAAATGGAAGGGGGAAAAAGTAAGGAACTTGTCTGTTGGCCCTGCATTAAAGACCAAAATTGGTTAGATAAAATTGTGATGAATAAAAAAGTATACCAGTTTAATTTAAGGATCAAAATATTGACATTTGAGCCATATATATGTAGATTACAAAATAGTTGGGAAGAGATTTTTGATGTACCGATTCCATGGCACATGGTTTATGAACTCATACACAAAACGACTCTGGACTCAAAACTTCAAGTTTTTCCATTTAAATGAATATACAAAATTCTTGTAACCAAAAGAATGTTATATGGGGATAACACCATCCCAGCTCTCCAGATTTTGCTGCGATGAGACAGAATCATTAGATATTTTGTTTTGGTAGTATCCGTATGTAGCATTGTAACATTTACCTGGAGGTAACTCTGAAAACAGCACTGCTGGGGGATTTAAAAAGTCATAGTCAATCAATCAATAATATAATAATAATCTTAGCAAAAATGTTTATCTTTAATTTACATCTGTAGAAACTATGAGAATAGAAAGGTTCAGAACCAGTTGAAAAATATATGACAAATGGAAATCAAAACTGGATGGTGTACAAAGACAGATGGGAGGGGTTGAGTGGGGGTAAAGGGGGGGTAAAGGGGGGGTAAAGGGGGGAACGAAAAATAACAAGATAAGTAATGTAAAATATACTGAGTCAGTAAAATGTAGATAGGTTCTGAACCTTTGTGAAACAGCACAGTTGAAAAATATATGGCAAAAATAGATCAAAACTGGATTGTCTTCAGAGATAGATGGGAGGGGTTGAAGGTAGCTGAAGGATGGGAATAAAAACAAACAAAATATAACTATTGTAAAATATACTGTGTCCGTAAAATGTATAAAGTATGTATAAACTGGAAGTAGAAGCCTAAGTGTTTTTGTCCATTAGTTTACTCCAATTAGGGAAGGGGTGGTAGGGTTAGGGGAAAATAATAATAATAATTTAAAGTAATTAAAAAAATATATATATGGGTGATTGGAAATGATGCAGACAATTACATTGATGGGAACCACAATCTATCTGCAATATTAAAGCTGATCCCCTAAAAAACTACAACTAAAAACATTAGTTTTTTATTCATAGGCAAGGTTGTAGCAACCTCATGATGGCTACAGGGAAAATTCGAGCATCATGTAGTAGCCTAAACCCATCGATGTTACATTGAGCTGGGTGAATGAAATATGAAGGACAGTCATACAATATGCTGTAATAGAAATAAGGCAATGTTAATAAAAAAACGAATCATCCTCCCTCACCTTAAACAACACCGACCGCCACTGTTTTTCACAGCCTTAAAGGAGAATTTAGCTTATTTTCTTTTTTTTTTACAACTAAATCTCTATGTTTTATGTAAATGGTATGTTATAAAAACTTTTTTTGTGATTTCACATGTTTTTGAAAAACTTACCCCAACCAGCGAGTCACTTCCTCATCTTCGTTGTGCAGTATGGGGGCTCTGAAAAAAGTTTAACAAATTCCCCAAAAACACCCAAGTTTGTCATTCCAAACTTTATCTGCAACGTTATATTCCATTTGGTTGCGACTCGAGAAATACCTCTCCGTCCATTCTAGCAGCAAGCTGGATGGAGAATGGAACAGCTGGAAAGGGGAAACAGCTCAAGTTGCACAAAATGGAATATAACGTTGTGGATAAAGTTTGGAATGACACAATTTCATGTGTACTAAATCTAAAGACCTGCATTATTAGACTGATAGCTTTTCAGTTTCTAAAAGGATGTATTAAGGGTATTTTTTGCACATTTATCTATGTTTGTTTAGAGCCACGTACTGCACAACGAGTATGAGAAAGTGAATTGCTGGTTGGGTTAAGTTTCTCAAAAACAAGTGAAATTGCAAAAAACGTGTCTGGACCCTTCCATAACATGCCATTTACATCAAAAATGTAGATTTGGTTGTAAAAAGCAGAATTCTCCTTTAAGCCAAGTCTCTTAAGTTCCAGTGACTAGAGAGATACATACTTTTTGGGAGGCAGCTATGAAATCCAATTTATGAAATAAGTGTGCTATAGATAATAATTTATGAAGAGCTCATTATGAATGTTTTGGCGTACACCATGTAATCATCATTCAGTCATCATTAAAACATTTCCAAAAGTGTATATATTTAGGATGTAATACATTTTTTATTTTTTATGTTTACATTGACTTGAAATCTGAGAATAGGAATATACCACACACAAATAAACAGTTTCATTTAAGTTGAAATACATGCAAATTTTTTATTGAACAGTAATATAAAATACTTTTTCATAGTTGAGTGCATGCTTCATCTGCCAACTGGTTTGAAGTTAAATTACAAAAGCAAGGCTTTATGTCGTGTAGTGAATTACTTGGGCACTTAAGCAGTTTAAAAAAAAGAAACGTTTTTTTGTTTTATCTTAAAGTATTAAGCAGTAACAAACCTGTAACTGATATACAAAGCAGAGTTCCAAATAATAATACCATTAATAATAATAGTAATCAAATTACACTTTCTGGGCCACGTTTACAAAACAGAACAAAGATTTCTAAACCGTTATATGGCACTAACAGTTATCATGCATTTTGAGTTCCACATGTAACCACAAACCTCACAAGAATTGTCAAACATGCTAAATCCGACTGTGTGCACTTACAAGCGCATGTTAAAAATATGATTCCTTTTCCATCTCAGATAGTTAAATGTTTCAATTATAAAAGAAGTTGAAGGCATATAAAGCATTATCATGGTGTTAATTTAATGAATGCCGATATACATTTCCAGTATATATTCACTAAGCGCACTACATTTAAAAACAGGCCTCCGTAGCCAAGGCATTCAATTCATTTATCCATTCCTTTGTTTCATTTTATAAAACATGCATAGGCAGACACTTTCAGTTGATTGTTTTTTTTACACAATATAGGTTCTTTATGTTTACTTTGTTCGCAATACTTTAAAAAGAGAAAAATGAACACTCACAGAATTCCAGCAAGCCACAATAAAATCTATATTCCCAAAAAACAACAAAAACATATTTGCAAATAATATATAAATGTAAATTCCAGTTATGAAACTCCCAAAAAATAGGTATTCATCACCAAGGTAATAATTTGCCATTTTCCAGAAATCTGGGTCAAAAGCACACACCAAATGAACCTGAGGTAAGCATAATCTGTACAAAACCATAAAACTTAAATTTTTGGGGGCATTTAAACAATGTTGCAACATTCTTTTTAAGACTGCCTAATTTATTTCAGAGCTATTTTATAAGAGTAGCAAAAGAAGTTATCAATAAATAGTCCTTACTTAGTTTGTACACCCTTATATGTTAAAAACATGTTTTTTATGTTTTGCCCTTTTTAGTGCTGTATTTTGTAAACGTACAATAGTTAGTAAGAAGTTACACAAAATTGCCATATCCAGTAAAACCAGGCTCTCCAACCCTGTTCCCGGAGAGCAACCGTCCTGTAGGTTTTCACTGCACCCCTAATCAAGCGTACCTGATTCTAATAATTAGCTGGTTGATAAGCTGAATCAGGTTACAGTAGTTATAACTGGGGTTGGAGCGAAAATCTACAGGAGGGTAGCTTTTCAGGAACAGGGTTGGCGAGCCCTGCAGTAAAATGAGCTAGGGGCTTTCATAAAATCTCTCTCTCTCTCTCTCTCTCTCTCTCTCTCTCTCTCTCTCTCTCGCTCTCGCTCGCTCTCGCTCTCTCTCTCGCTCTCTCTCTCGCTCTCTCTTGCTCTCTCTTGCTCTCTCTCTCTCTCGTCTCAGAATCAAGCACGTCATCACCAGCTTCGAGGAGGCCAAGGGCCTGAAAAAGTGAACGAGCGATAACTTTCCGTAGTTCGACCCACCCTGGTCGCCACAGGCTGCCACCACCAGCCGTGGTGGAGCGTGCCCCTTCACTGGATGTTGCTGCTGTCCTTGGCGTCCGTGCCATTGGTCTCCGAGGACAGAGCCTTGTTGAGGGAGTTGAGGCTGGCGTCGGAGGGGAGGCCGTCCCGCCTCGGGGGCATCCGCTCATTGATGCGGTCCAGGCCCTTGGCCTCCGCAAAGCTGGTGATTTTGTGCTGGGGCGAGAAGCCCTTGATGGCTGGAGGATGGAGGGATGGAGAGGAGAAAATGGAGGGAATGGGTGATTTAGAGGAGAGAAGTAGAGAAGACATGTACAATATTTAATAACTTATTTCTGGTTCAGAAGCACAAACACACATCAGTGTGTTTGGGTTGTCTTTGGTTTTGTTCAGAGTCAATAATTAATTGTGATAGGAATCAAGTCATGTGATGACAAAATAATGAATTCCATACAACGAATAAAAATCAATTTATCTGAAATGGTTGACTATATAAACCATTGCACCTGAATGGAAAAATCACTTGATGGTTGTTAGCAGAGCAGAGGCTTAGTAGGCCAACCCACAGAAACCACGGCATCGACATTTTAACAACATAGTTATTTGTGAGAAAAATATATTTCTATACTATACTTCTCTCAATAGTATTACGCCAATGTGCATTTCATCTGCTTAGTGTTTTCATAGAAACAACTACAGTAAGAATACACGTTGGGTGTGTGTATTTATAAGTATGTATATAACTTAACTTCTTAATGCAGAGACACTTGAACACTTAAATGATCAATTCTATCTATTTTTATTCTCATCTTGTAATATCATAGGTATAAACCATCCCATGCAGTGTTCATTCTGCCTTTTGAAGACATTAGAGAACTATAATACAATCAATATGAACAATTCAACAGAGTAAATGACAACACAATATCAACACCAATTACCATATTATCGTAATTATATAACCCGAAAGACAAATGGATTACATAATCCTACTGAACATAAACCTACTGAAGAGGGTATGTCTGGTGCTGGAGGTAAATACGTTTTCATTGTACCAGGAAATATTTACAAAAGTAAAAACACTGCTGATATATCACATAATTAACTCACAAGCAGAAAAGTATGTACACTACTGGTCAAAAGTTTTAGAACACCTACTCATTCAAGGGTTTTTCTTTATTTTCACTATTTTCTACATTGTAGAATAATAATGAAGACATCAAACTATGAAATAACACATGGAATCATGTAGTAACCAAAAAAGTGTTAAACAAATCAAAATATATTTTATATTTGAGATTCTTGAAAGTAGCCACCCTTTGCCTTGATGACAGCTTTGCACACTCTTGGCATTCTTTCAACCAGCTTCACCTGGAATGCTTTTCCAACAGTCTTGAAGGAGTTCCCATATATGCCAAGCACTGGTTGGCTGTTTTTCCTTCACTCTGCAGTCCAACTCATCCCAAACCATCTCAATTTGGTTGAGGTCAGGGGATTGTGGAGGCCAGGTCATCTGATGCAGCACTCCATCACTCTACTTCTTGGTCAAATAGCCCTTATACAGCATGGAGGTGTGTTGAGTCATGGTTCTGTTGAAAAACAAAGGATAGCCCCACTAAGCGCAAACCAGATGGGATGGCGTATCGCTGCAGCAAGCTGTGGTAGCCATGCTGGTTAAGTGTGCCTTGAATTCTAAATAAAATGACAGACAGTGTCACCAGCAAAGCACCCCCACATAACACTTTTTCCTCCATGCTTTACGGTGGGAAATACACATGCGGAGATCATCCGTTCACCCACACCGCGTCTCACAAAGATACGGCGGTTGGAACCAAAAATCTCAAATTTGGACCAAACCAAAGGACAAATTTCCACCGATCTAATGTCCATTGCTCGTGTTTCTTGGCCCAAGCAAGTCTCTTCTTCTTATTGGTGTCCTTTAGTAGTGGTTTCTTTGCAGCAATTCAACCATGAAGGCCTGATTCACAGTCTCCTGTGAAAGTTGATGTTGAGATGTGTCTGTTACTTGAACTCTGTGAACCATTTATTTGGGCTGCAATTTCTGAGGCTGGTAACTCTAATGAACTTATCCTCTGCAGCAGAGGTAACTCTGGGTCGTCCATTCCAGTGGCGGTCCTCATGAGAGCCAGTTTCATCACAGCGCTTGATGGTTTTTGCGACTGCACTTGAAGAAACTTTTCTTGCCATAATATGGATTTGGTCTTTTACCAAATAGGGCTATCTTCTGTATCCCCCCCCCCCCCCMCCCMCCTTGTCACAACACAACTGATAGGCTCAAACGCATTAAGAAGGAAATAAATTCAACAAATTAACTTTTAAGAAGGCACACTTGTTAATTGAAATGCATTCCAGGTGACTACCTCATGAAGCTGGTTGAGATAATGCCAAGAGTGTGCAAAGCTGTCAACAAGGCAAAGGGTGGCTATTTGAAGAATCTCAAATATAAAATATATTTGGATTTGTTTAACACTTTTTTGGTTACTACATGATTCCATATGTGTTATTTCATAGTTTTGATATCTTCACTATTATTCTACAATGTAGAAAATAGTAAAAAAATAAAGAAAAACCCTTGAATGAGTAGGTGTTCTAAAACTTTTGACCAGTAGTGTATGTAAGTCAATTATGAGATGAAATGAAGCATTTTGGGGAAAATACATCTGCAAATGATTCAGTGTGAAAGTGAACGTGGAAGTAAATAGTGTAAAAATAAAAAAAAATCTGTCAAAACAACATTTTGCAACTGATGCTCTATCAAAAAATAAACCTGAAGATACTTGACTGCATATTTCAAAAAGGCACAACTGAAAACACCTGAGGACCCCCAGGACCAGACCACCCCACCACTGTACTACACAAACAAAACAAAAGGACCAAGGAAATGGAAAAGAGAAAAATGAATGGTAAATAGAGAGTGGGGCCCACATACACTGAAACATACAGTATACCACAGAAAAGTACTACAACAGTGAGACTACGCTCACATGCATAGACACTACTACAAAAGGTACTTGTTGCTAACCACTTGTTAAGCCTGCTCAGAACATGCAGCAAGTTACTAAGGGACAAGGGGGCTATAATGGTAGTCAGCAGTTACATTTTCAGGATATTCTTTTTCTGGATCAGGAGGAAAAATTTGGGAGGAATTAGCGATATTATTAAATTATGGGTGTGGGAGAGGGGGCTGATGGGTCTTGCAGTTGTGTTGCTGCATAGTACAGGTCAGACACAGGTTATTAGCAGTGCAACAAAGAGAACAGGACACAGCAGGGCCACAGAGGAACCACATGTAAAAATAAGCTAAAAGAGTCTCGTCACTGATGCACGTCATCCTCTAGGGGGTGCTTATGAGGAGTCGCTGAACTTCTCCAACATATGTAGCAGCTAGCTAGCAAATCGCTATTTAGTGCGTAGTTGAGCTTGTTCTTTGTTGCGTGGCTTTGTTTGCCCATTTTGTTTTTGGAGTTGGAGTCCAATTTGGCTTTCAAAGCCTTTGTTGGAAAAGCAAATTTTGTTCTGATTTGTTTATATCTAACGTATATTAGTGCAAAGACAAAGCACAACTGTATTAGTTGTTTTAAAGGGGGACAATCAGATCGGTCTTTCATAGGAAGACTGAGTGGGTGGATGAGTTGGTGTAGGGGCATAGGGCGTTGTATGAAGTCACAGGTGTGACATAATATCCTGCTGAGTGCTGTTGTTTTTCAGAGAAACGTATGAGTGGACACTACTTAGTGGAGGGGATACTGTAAAACAATGTACATACAGACTAAGCTGAAAACCTTGTAGGTGGGAGGGAGGGGAGGGTGGCTATATCCTAGCAGGTGAAAAGAAAAGTAATGCATTTAATACTCTCTGCCTAGTATGATCTTTGTTCAACAGTGATATGATCTTTGTTCCCCTTTGAAACAAGTGTGGCTTTTCTATACCCCCCCCTCTTTTTTTGGTGGGGGGGGGGTTAATTATTATGCCACAATTTGTTAGCGCAAACACCCAACACACTCTGTAACAAGCTACGGCGAGATGGATGAAAACGCAGCAGGCGGGGGCCCCTGTCTATTGCGGTAAGAAGCAACAGAGAGGGCCGCCGGGCCTAGTTACCTTCGTCTGCCTCAATAGCCTCAATAGTAGCTGAAGAGAAGAAGACGGGGGTTGCAAAACGAATGAGAAGAAGGGTGACCAGCGAGGAATTCATTTGGTTTTTCCCAGGAACCGGTCAATGAGCAGCAAAAAGAGAGAGCCAATGCAAAGACAACAATGTTAAAAAAAACTCTGTGTTTTTCGGACAGAGGACACTCAATTGAGGAGGAGCAGGAATCAAGCGGGTGTGTTAAGACAGACAAAGAAGGAAGGGGGTAGTTAACCAAAAAGGTGACAGACGGAATGGAGCCAGTCAAATACCCATTGTAGACACGTGTGGTGCGCTGGTATTTTGAGCTTTGTAAAAACGGCACCCGTGTTTGACAAAGGGACAAGAAGCGGCGCTGGACGGCTATAGAAAATGGATGTCGGCAAGGGGGATGTCGTGACAAGTAGGACTGGAGAAGGTTGATGATTATCAAAGGGGTGAATGTGAATATCTGTCTGATGTATCCTCACTCAACAAACTACACACTGGAGCAGGGTTGGGGGGGTGACATATGATCGGTGTTTAACAGGAGTTAGGGTACAGTACATGTAGACGTGTGAGTGAGAACAGAAACAACTCTGCCAAAGTCATAAACGCGGCTGCAACTGAACAGCCGAGACCAGATAAAAGAAAAGAAGAATTCAAAATGTTCTCAGAAACATAGGCTACTAGCTATCATGAACTGTAGCGCAGTTCATGCTCTTTCGACATGAACCGTCGAAAGAGCAGATGCACCTTTAAAAAACACATCATGGGAATATTTTGATGCACTTACCACTTACCGTACAACTCCTTCTGTTTTTTAGCAATACTTATCATCAAACACTTATCACCAGAAATACAGAAATGACTCTGTACTCAGGTGGTGCACACAGAGAAAAAGAAATGGGCTCGGGTGGGACTGCAAATAATACTTAGCGGCTACAGTTCTACACTTGAACAGGTCGATGTGGCTATGGAGGTACGATACATAATGCACAAGAGCGACGTACACACACAGGAAAGCTATAAGGAGGTCCAAAAGAAACCAAGTGGTTGATGGATTGCACAACATTGCGGTAGAAGCACATTGGAGACTGTCTGAACAATAGGAGCCTATGGCGAGCTGTGATTCTACCAATGCTGCGACAGAAAATCTCTTTGAACGTCACTCTGCCTCCCAACATGGCTCCTCCTCGCTACTGCATCTCCATTGGATGGCTTCGGCCCATCGTTGCATCACTGGGAACTACTGTACATGGTTGCCCCTATGCAGTCGGAATCAACAATGTGTGGTTTGTGTGTATGTGTGTGAGTATATTTGTGTGTGTGTGTGTGTGTGTGTGTGTGTGTGTGTGTGTGCGTGTGCGTGTGTGTGTGTGTGTTTGAGATAAAGCTATAGACTACTGTTTATAGGGCAAACATGTAGCATTTCTGTGGTAAACTTCGGGAGAAGTGAACCCAGAAATAGATGTTGACGGTTGAGAGCAATAGAGGCTCTAAAACATGACTTAAATTCACTGTAGGCCTACATTCTAAAACAACTGATAGAGGAGACTTAAACTGACCAAGAGAACCAAAGAGAGGAGAATGAAGTTCTTTGGATTTCTGCCTTGTTTGTGGGTGACAAGGTAGATAATATGTATCCCCTTTCATACACGGTTGTTTATGTCAATTCCAATTCATCCTTTGCATCTTACTCGGTACCTAGCCTTCCCTGACATCTTAAAAATCACTTCAAATTTGTCAAATCAAAGGACATGATTTTGTTCTATTTAAAATAAATTCAAATTCTAAATTGTCTATGTTATAGCCTGATTCCGTCGGTAGATTATTCAATTCCACTTGTCATCTTTGGAAGAAATGTCTTCCCTGTGGAAAAGCATCTTATAATGCTAGTCTGTCACGTAAAGGAGCTCGATCGTCAGACTGTTTTTGGGAGTGTTTGGAATTCAACATGGGAGGGTGAATTCTACAATATTCTCACAAAACACTGCTGACACAATACTTGCACAACAGATTATACCTGTGGTTTCTAGGGAAAGAGGAGAAAGAAGAAGACAGAGACAATATTTGAGATATAACCAGTAGATTTCAGAGAGAAAGTGGAGGGGGGGGGGGGGGGGGGGGTAAGGAAAGCATGACAGCATTAAGAGACAATGGCGAAAAACTTCTAACATTTTATGACGGTATTATGTAAAACCAACATCAGAGAAAGGGACAACTTTGCAGTACTTAGATATTAGCTTATTCTAGGGTAACTTTGCTGCAGTAATGTTTATATTGAATACAGATAGTTACATTGTATTTCCCACTGCTGCAACTGTGTTCTATGACATAAAAGTCGTAAAGAAATATACCGGGTTTAAGAGAAAATGTCCTGAGAGAAAAAAAATGTGCGAAATAAGTATCAGGTAACTGCTTGTCTTTGAGGTAGATGCGTTGCTAATTAAATATTTGTATAAGTGTGTATTGATGGGGGCGGAACACGGTGGCCTGGGGATTGTGAGGGGTGTTGTGGGCTAGGCATGGAGGTCCAGGGTGTGTGTTGTGGGGCGTACCATTCTGGAGCTTCTCCTTGCCTCCGGACAGCACTCCACTGGGCAGCATGCCGGTGGGGGTCAGCCCTTTCAGTGTCAACACACTCTCACTCTCCTCCCTGCAGGGACAACAAAGAAAGAAATGGAACTGGATTCAACTAACCATGAAGCTGTTTATTAGCTCAATGTTTATGAAAGTTCTTGCTCCTGTTGCTTCAGCTGTATGAAATGACAATCAAGCCATGAACTTTCTCAACGTTCAGTCTCTTGACCACGATGATTTAGGATGTTGTTTTTAAATTGCTTGTTTTTTTGCTGTTGTTATTGCTTGACATCACTTTGAAATGTCTTTATTTAATGAATAGTGCTATAAAAGTTTAATAAATTATTATTATTATCTATTGGGAGTTGAACCCGGAAGTGAGAGTTTAAACAGAAAAGGAGCACTGAACAGGAAGAGTTGAGACACAGGAAGACCTTTTCACTATTTAAAAAGTAACTGTCCAGTGTTTCAAGATTTCTATGAAATATGACCTATAATAAATAAACATTTGAGTGAAATAGTTTTCCTTACAAAAAATGGTAATTAAGTTTGTTAAAAAGCATATTTCCTGTGTTTGAATAATGTAGTCGTGCCCCAACAACAGAATGGTGTGGGCGTATACCAGTCATTCAAATATATTCATTCGAGTAGACCGCTGATTGTCCAGCTCAGCCAATGAGCCAACATGACATCATGTTTGAAACAGTCTGTTTGAGATACAAGTGTCACACCCTGACCTTAGAGAGCCTTTTTATGTCTCTATTTGGTTTGGTCAGGGTGTGATTTGGGGTGGGCATTCTATGTTTTTGTATTTCTATGTTTTGGCCGGGTATGGTTCTCAATCAGGGACAGCTGTCTATCGTTGTCTCTGATTGGGAACCATACTTAGGTAGCCCTTTTCCCTCCTTTCAGTGTGGGAAGTTGTCTTTGTTTGTGGCACTATAACCTTAAGCGTCACGGTCGTTTTTGTATTATTTATTGTTTTTGTCGACGTCATCAATAAAAAGGAATATGTATGCTCACCACGCTGCGCTTTGGTCTACTTCCTTTGATGTTCGTGACAACAAGTTTGAGGTGTTTCTTCTCCAATTTAGGCTTTGGCCACAAATACGTGCATAGGATGAGTCAACAACAGAATGTTAACTTTTAAAAGTGAGAATTTCACTGGACAGTTACTTTAAGTGATAATTGGGGACGAGGTTGGTCGACGCGCCATGCCAAAAATAAGTATTTAATCAAATACAGTATACGTTAATTAGTAATACATAAAGAATTTTGGCCTACGGTAAAAGGTTTTCATTGAAGCCTAATTCAAATGAAATCCAATTGTATTTGTCACATGAGCCAAATACAACCTTAACGTGAAATGCTTACTTACAAGCCCTTAACCAACAATGCAGTTCAAGAAATAGAGTTAATAAAATATTTACTAAATAGTGACTATGCTTAGATAATAAACAGCGAGTAGCAGCAGTATAAAAACAAAAGGGGGTAGGGTTCAATGTAAATAGTCCGGGTGGCCATTTGATTAGTTTAGTTGTTCAGCAGTTTTATGGCTTGGGGGTGGAAGCTGTTAAGGAGCCTTTGGTCCTAGACTTGGCAATCCGGTACCACTTGGTAGCAGAGAGAACAGTCTATGACTTGGGTGACTGGAGTCTTTGACAATTTGTTGGGCCTTCCTCTGACACCGCCTAGTATATACAGTTGAAGTCGGAAGTTTACATACGCCTTAGCCAAATACATTTAAACTCAGTTTTTCACAATTCCTGACATTTAATCCTAGTAAAAATTCCCTGTCTTAGGTCAGTTAGGATCAACACTTTATTTTAAGAATGTGAAATGTTTCTAATAGTAGTGATTTATTTCAGCTTTTATTTCTTTCATCACATTCCCAGTTGGTCAGAAGTTAACATACACTCAATTAGTATTTGGTAGCATTGCCTTTAATTTTTTTTAACTTGGGTCAAACGTGTCGGGTAGCCTCCGCAAGCTTCCCACATTAAGTTGGGTGAATTTTGGCCCATTCCTCCTGACAGAGCTGGTGTAACTGAGTCAGGTTTGTAGGCCTCCTTGCTCGCACACGCTTTTTCAGTTCTGCCCACACATTTTCTGTAGGATTGAGGTCAGGGCATTGTGATGGCCACTCCAATACCTTGACTTTGTTGTCCTTAAGTCATTTTGCCACAACTTTGGAAATATGCTTGGGGTCATTGTCCATTTGGAAGACCCATTTGTGACCAAGCTTTAACTTCCTGACTGATGTCTTGAGATGTTGCTTCAATATATCCACATAATTTTCCGCCCTCATGATGCCATCTATTTTGTGAAGTCCACCAGTCCCTCCTGCAGCAAAGCACCCCCACAACATGATGCTGCCACGCCCGTTCTTCACGGTTGGGATGGTGTTCTTCAGCTTGCAAGCGTCCCCCTTTTTCCTCCAAACATAACGATGGCATTATGGCGAAACAGTTCTATTTTTCCTTCACCAGACCAGAGGACATTTCTCCAAAAAGTATGATCTTTGTCCCCATGTGCAGTTGCAAACCGTAGTCTGGCTTTTTTATGACGGTTTTGGAGCAGTGGCTTCTTCCTTGCTGAGCGGCCTTTCAGGTTATGTCGATATAGGACTCGTTTTACTGTGGATATAGATCACTTTGTACCTGTTTCCTCCAGCTTCTTCACAACGTCCTTTGCTGTTGTTCTGGGGTTGATTTGCACATTTCGCACCAAAGTACGTTCATCTCTAGGAGACAGAACGCGTCTCCTTCCTGAGCGGTATGACGGCTGCGTGGTCCCATGGTGTCTTTTCTTGGTACTATTGTTTGTGCAGATGAACGTGGTACCTTCAGGCGTTTGCAAATTGACAATTCTTTCTCTGAGGTCTTGGCTTATTTCTTTTGATTTTCCCATGATGTCAAGCAAAGAGGCACTGAGTTTGACACTAGGCCTTGAAATACATCCACAGGTACACCTCCAATTGACACAAATTATGTCAATTAGCCTATCAGAAGCTTCTAAAGCCATGACATAATTTTCTGGAATTTTTCAAGCTGTTTAAAGGCACAGTCAACTTAGTGTATGTCAACTTCTGACCCACTGGAATTGTGAGACAGTGAACTATAAGTGAAATAATCTGTCTGTAAACAATTGTTGGAAGAATTACTAGATGTCCTAACCGACTTGCCAAAGCCATAGTTTGTTCACAAGAAATTTGTGGAGTGGTTGAAAAACGAGTTTTAATGACTCCAACATAAGTGTATGTAAACTTCCGACTTCAACTGTAGGTCCTGGATGTCAGGAAGCTTGGCCACAGTGATGGTAGTGCGTACGGCCCAGTACCTCTGTAGCGCCTTCCGGTCAGATGCTGAGCAGTTGCCATACCAGGCGGTAATGCAACCAGTCAGGATGCTCTCGCTGGTGAGGCTGTAGAACCTTTTGAGGATCTGGGGACCCATGCCAAATCTTTTCAGTCTCCTGAGGGGGAAGAGGTGTTGTCGTGCCCTCTTCATAACTTTCTTGGTGTGTTTGGACCATGATAGTTTGTTGGTGATGTGGACACCAAGGAACTTGAAACTCTCGACCCACTCCACTTCAGTCCCGTCGATGTTAATTGAGGCGTGTTCGGCCAGTCCACGATCAGCTCCTTTGTCTTGCTCACATTGAAAGGTTGTCTCTGACCTCCTCCCTATAGGCTGTCTCATCGTTGTCAGTAATCAGGACTACCACTGTTGGGTCGTTAGCAAACTCAATGATGGATGACCAGGGAGTTCAGGAGGGTATTAAGCATGCACCCCTGAGGGGCCCCAGTTTTGTTGCATATGTGTTGTTGCCTACCCTTACCACCTGGGGGCAGCCCGTCAGGAAGTCCAGGATTCAGTTGCAGAGGGAGGTTTTTAGTCCCAGGGTCCTTAGCTTGGTGATGAGCTTTGTGGGCACTATGGTGTTGAACGCTGATCTGTAGTCAATGAACAGCATTCTCACATAGGTGTTCCTTTTGTCCAGGTGGGAAAGGGCAGTGTGGAGTGCGATTGAGATTGCGTCATCTGTGGATTTGTTGGGGTGGTATGCGAATTGGAGTGGGTCTAGGGTGTCTGGCATGATGGTGTTGATGTGAGTCATGACCATCCTTTCAAAGCACTTCATGGCTACCGACTTGAGTGCTACGGGGCGGTAATCACTTAGGCAGGTTACCTTTGCTATTATGGGCACAGGGACTATGGTGGTCTGTTTAAAATATGTAGGTATTACAGACTTGGCCAGGGAGAGGTTGAAAATGTCAGTGAAGACACTTGCCAGTTGGTCCAGGCATGCTATGAGTACATGTCCTGGTAATCCATCTGGCCCCACGGCATTGTAAATGTTGACCTGTTTAAAGGTCTTGCTCACATCGGCTACGGAGAGCGTGATCTCACAGTTGTCCGGAACAGCTGGTGCTCTCATGCATGCTTCAGTATTTCATGCCTCAAAGCGAGCATAAAAGGCATTTAGCTCGTCTGGTATTCTTCTAGTTGTGAGTTTGTTATTAAGTCACATGATTTTGAACTTTCAAATAGCTATCCTGTCAAGTACAATGTGCTGACTTCTGCCTACGATCATGTAACTGGGCACATATTATAAAATACATAAACATACAGTGCATTTGTAAAGTATTCAGACCCTTTGACTTTTTCCACATTTTGTTATGTTACAGCCTTATTCTAAAATTGATTCAATAGCTTTTTTCCCTCATCAATCTACAAACAATACCCCATAATGACAAAGAAAAAACAGATTTTTAGAAATGTTTTCAAAAATATGAAATATAACATTTACATAAGTATTCACACCCTTTACTCAGTACTTTGTTGAAGCACCTTTGGCAGCGATTACAACCTTGAGTCTTCTTGGGTCTTCTTGGCTACAAACTTGGCACACCTGTATTTGGAGAGTTTCTCCCATTCTTCTCTGCAGATCCTTTCAAGCTCTGTCAGATTGGATGGGGAGCATCGCTGCACAGCTATTTTCAGGTCTCTCCAGAGATGTTAGATCAGGTTCAAGTCCGGGCTCTGGCTGGGCCACTCAAGGACATTCAGAGACTTGTCCTGAAGCCACTCCTGCGTTGTCTTGGACGTGTGCTTGGAGTCATTGTCACATTGGAAGGTACACCTTCGCCCCAGTCTGAAGTCCTGAGTGCTCTGGAGCAGGTTTTCATCAAGGATCGCTCTGTACTTTGCTCCGTTCATCTTTCCCTCGATCCTGACTAGTCTCCCAGTCCATGCCGCTGAAAAACATCCCCACAGCATGATTCTGCCACCACCATACTTCACCGTAGGGATGGTACCAGGTTTTCTCCAGATGTGACGCTTGGCATTCAGGCCAAAGAGTTCAATCTTGGTTTCATCAAACCAGAGAATCTTGTTTCTCAAGATCTGAGAGTCTTTACGTGCCTTTTGATAAACTCCAAGCGGGCTGTCATGTGCCTTTTACTGAGGACTTGCTTACGTCTGGCCACTACCATAAAGGCCTGATTGGTGGAGTGCTGCAGAGATCGTTGTTGTTCTGGAAGATTCTCCCATCTCCACAGAGGAACTCTGGAGCTCTGTCAGAGTGACCATCTGGTTCCTGGTCACCTCCCTGACCAAGGCCCTTCTCCCCCGATTGCTCAGTTTGGCCGGGTGGCCAGCTCTAGGAAGAGTCTTGGTGGTTCCAAACTTCTTCCATTTAAGAACGATGGAGGCCACTGCGTTCTTGGGGACCTTCAATGCTGCATTGTTTTTTGGTATCCTTCCCCAGATCTGTGCCTCGACACAATCCTGTCTCGGAGCTCTACGGACAATTCCTTCAACCTCATGGCTTGTTTTTGGCTGATATGCACTGTCAACTGTGGGACCTTATATAGACAGGTGTGTGCCTTTCCAAATCATGTCAAATCAATTGAATTTACCACAGGTGGACTCCAATCAAGTTGTAGAAACATCAAGGATGATCAATGGAAACAGGATCCACCTGAGCTCAATTTTGAGTCTTATAGCAAAACATCTGAATACTTATGTAAAGAAGGTAACTTTTTTTTCTCGCTTTGTCATAATGGGATATTGTATGTAGACTGATTAATTAATTGAATACAGTTTAGAATAAGGCTGAATACTTTCCTGAATGCACTGTAGGTAGACAGGAACTGCACACCTAGACATGCATCGATGATTCCCAATAAATACCTGAGGACAGAGAATACCCTGGCCATCTTGCCAATGGCACGGATCTTGTTCCGGATTACTTCCTTGCGTGCAGAGGCTGTGCACCTATAATAACACACAACACACACACACACACACACAACACATCACACACACACCACACCCACACACACCACACACACACACACGCACACACACACACACACACACACACACACACACACACACACAGTTGTCAGGGTCAGACAGTCAGGCCGTTTCCAACCATCACTGCTTATCTGGGTGAGGCATTTTCTTTAAGGTGTCTTCACTACCATACATGAGCTGGTAAAACCTAACACTAAGTTGTGCTTTTTGTCTACGTATGTGTGTGAGTGACTACTACCGATAGAAAGGAATCCTACCCTAAATGTTTATGTAACATTTATTTGACACTTGAATCATTGAGCTGTTTTTAGCACAGGAGTCATTTATAGTAAATGTGGGCCTCACAACAAAATCATACCACATAAGAAAATTATACTACATCAAAATACAGGTGGAGTGTGAGAGATGGAAATTAACGCGAGTGCTTAGAAATATATGGAGAGAGAGAGAGAGAGTATGCAGAGAACAGTGAAAGACTCTAGTGGAGTGTGTTCCTTTGAACGGACCACTAGGGGGAGTATTGAGTATCCCTGCGCATGGGTGATGTCTTTTCTTGTTAAGATATACACTGAACAAAAATATAAACGCAACATGCAACAATTACAAAGATTTTACTGAGTTACAGTTCATATAAGGAAACAAATCATAAAAAATAAATTCATTAGGCCCTAATCTGTGGATTTCAAATGACTGGGAATACAGATATGCATCTGTTGGTCACAGATACCTTTAAAAAAAAGATAGTGGCGTGGATCAGAAAACCAGTCAGTATCTGGTGTGACCACCATTTTCCTCATGCAGCGTGACACATCTCCTTCACATAGAGTTGATCAGGCTGTTGATTGTGGCCTGTGGAATGTCCCACTCCTCTTCAATGGCTGTGTGAAGTTGCTGGATGTCTGGTGGGAACTGCAACTCACTGTCGCACAATGTCGATCCAGAACATCCCAAACATGCTCAATGGGTGACATGTCTGGTGAGTTTGCAGGCCATGGAAGAACTGGGACGTTTCAGCTTCCAGGAATTGTGTACAGATCCTTGCGACACGGGACCGTGCATTATCATGCTGAAACATGAGGTGATGGCGGCAGATGAATGGCACGACAATGGGCCTCAGTATCCCGACACGGTATCTCTGTGCATTCAAATTGCCATAGAAAAAGTGCAATTGTGTTCGTTGTCCGTAGCTTATGCTTGCCCATACCATAACCCCACCTCCACCATGGGGTAAACTTGCTCGCCCACACGACGTCATACACGCTGTCTACTCTTCTCCAGTGTGCCAGTGGCCATCGAAGGTGAGCATTTGCCCATTGAAGAAGTCAGTTACGACGCCGAACAGCAGTCAGGTCAAGACCCTGGTGAGGACGACGAGCACGCAGATGAGCTACTCTGAGACGGTTTCTGACAGTTTGTGCAGAAATTCTTTGGTTGTGCAAACCAATAGCTTCATCAGCTGTCCGGGTGGCCGGTCCCAGATGATCTCGCAGGTGAAGAAGCCGAATGTGGAGGTCCTGGGCTGGCGAGGTTACAAGTCTTCTGTGGTTGTGAGGCCGGTTGGACGTACTGCCAAATTCTCTAAAATGACGTTGGAGGCGGCTTATGGTAAATAAATGATCTGGCAACAGCTCTGGTGGACATTCCTGCAGTCAGCATGGCAACTGCACACTCCCTCAAAACTTGAGACATCTGTGGCATTGTGTTGTGTGAATAAAACTGCACATTTTAGGAACTCCCGAGTGGAGCAGTGGTCTAAGGCCCTGCATCGCAGTGCTAGCTGTGCCACTAGAGTTTCTGGGTTCGAGTCCAGGCTCTGTAGCTGCCGGCTGCGACCGAGAGACCCATGGGGCGGTGCACAATTGGCCCAGAGTCGCCCGGGTTAGGGGAAGGTTTGGCCGGCAGGGATGTCCTTGTCCCATCGTACACTAGCGACTCCTGTGGCGGGCCGGGCGCAGTGCACGCTGACTCGGTCGCCAGGTGCACTGTGGTTCCTCTGACACATTGATGCGGCTGGAAGCGGTGTGGGTCGTGTTTCGGAGGACGCATGGCTCTCAACATTCGCCTCTCCCGAGTCCATACGGGAGTTGCAGCAATGGGACAAGACTGTAACTATCAATTGGGGAGAAAAATGGATAAAAAGTAAAATAATAATAACTGCACATTTTAGAGTGGCCTTTTATTGTCCCCAGCACAAAGTGCATCTGTATAATGATCATGCTGTTTAATCAGCTTCTTGATATGCCACACCTGTCAGGTGGATGGAATATCTTTGTAAAAGAGAAATGATCACTGCCAGGGATGTAAACCAATTTGTGCACACAATTTTAGCGAAATAAGTTCTTTCTGCGTATGGAAAATTCCTGGGATCTTTCATTTCATCTCATGAAACATGGGTCCAACACTTTACATGTTGCGTTTAGATTTTAGTTCAGTATAGCTTGCTAGAAGTTTGGGCACAAATAATGGTCTATATCAGTGGTCACCAACCTTTTCTGAGTCAAGATCACTTTCTGAGTTTTTATTACATGACTTAAAAAAAACATAAGCCTATGCAACATTAACCAATTAAAAACAGTTCTGTAGCAATCAGGTTTGTGCAGTAGGCTATAGGCTCAATACATTATCGCTGCATATTGGCTACACTTGAATTGCCCTGCCAATGTTGTTCTTCTCTGACCATTTTGAAATTATATTTCTAAATGTTACGTATATGATCAAACTGGTAATACATAATTTGTTGTATAACTTGTGAGGCACAACTGAGTGAGCATAATAATTCGCTTTTTATTACTGGATTGATGGCCTGCATCTGATAGTCAGTCTGAGCGGAGGGAGGGAGCACTGATGAGGCTGCCTCTCACCCGACACACCGCCCCTCCTCTCTCCTCTCTCCCGCCCTCCTCTGAGGAGGGCGGGTCTTCCATCAGTCTTCCAGCTGATGGCGAAACTTAAGTCGCACTGCATTACTTCTGCCTCATGCACCAATTCATGCTGTTACTCCTATGATCAGAGGAAGTTCAATAATCCTTGATATTAAAAAAGACACAAGTTGCAAATAATAACAATGCAAGCTTATTGAAATGCGCATGTTATGGCTTATAAAACTGTTGAACAAAGTTTTGACAGTGCTGAATAACAGCTTAAACATAAACCTACTCATAAAAACAGCAGTTCTTTGGTGTATTTGTTGAGTCTCTCTCTAGTCATGGTTTTAAAAGTTTTTAAATATCACATGATCAACTTTGCTGTGCGTTCAGGGCTTCTTTTTACAGTCCATGGCGCAAGGAAACTGTGCAGATACAGTGATCTGAGCTATCTGATTGGCCAGAGATAGGCCTATAGGTGCACTTGATTTTCTCTCTGGGCCTGACGGGTAAGCAGAGTTCTACCTTCACACACATAAAATGGTTCAAAATGAGAACACTTTGCCTTCCCAGCGCTAGGGCTTCTGAATGAAGTGCACCTACCGTCAACAGTGTGAAACGAAAATAGGAACGCAAGGCTTTATCGTTGGGTTTTTTACAGAACTCTTTGGCGATCGACTAGGAATGGCTTGGAGATCGACCAGTCGATCGTGATCAACCGGTTGGTGACCACTGGTCTATATGGTGTGTTAGGACTGACAACACTACACTGTTTCTATTGAAGCTATAGGCTAGCTTTAATTCAATCAAGTGCAGATAACCGTACTGCAGGAAAGCTATGTTTAAGTTAACCGTATTAAAACCAACACACCATGCAAGCTGTTTAACACGCAAAACTATACCTCTCCGTTAAAAAAACTGTATAGTGTCAACATTCTGAGTGAACCTACAGCACAGTTATCTGCGATTGATTGAATTGGGGTATGTCTGTAAAATGATTATTTTTTTGATCAATACATTTGACATTTTTACTGATCAATATCAACATCAGTAACCAAACTGAGCATAAATGTTACAACACATTTATGTATTGTGTTAGTCATTTGGTTCCCAAAGTGCACGTTCCTGAGCAAGCACCACCAAAAAAAGGTATATTGGCACACGACAGTAGAGCTGAGGGTTGTACCTTTCTTGGGGGCATATATTAGATGTCCTTCTCAAGAACACCCCCAGAAGAGAAAAGAAAAGATGACAGATCAGTGGATGGACGGCTGAAGAATTACAGAAAAAGCGAATGAGAAGGACAATGAGGAGGAAGAGGTGGAGAGGAAAGAGAAAAAGAGGCGGCATAAAGAAAAGCAATGGATTATTAAAACAAAACTCTGGAAGAACAGAAAAGAAGGAAGACACATTAAATGAGGTGTGAAATAATCACAGCATCGGGGAGAAGGAGAGAGCGAGAAATGAAAGAGAGAGCGAGAAATGAAAGAGAGAGCGAGAAATGAAAGAGAGACAGAATGAGAGTCAGACAGAGATGAAGAGAAGAGGGATACATGAGAGAGCGAGAGAAGAGAAACAGAAATACATAATGCAGAGAATATGAACATCGACACAATGGATATTGAACTATTGAAGAAAGTCATTTAAGAAAAGAAAATGAGGAAATGATGAGATGTTAGCGACTAAGTCACCAAGGTTGTAAGTGACTAAGGAGTGTCTGTCAACTAGTAACGTTAGGGTCAAGGGTTAGAATCCATGTTCTACACCACACCACTTCCTGCCATACAGGAACAGGATATGACCTAAGCATTCCTTCCCCCTCACTATAGAGTTATGGTGACGTGTGTGACTTGGTAAGTAAGAGGCACGATGGAGTATCTAAAGGGCTTTTCTAGGAATGGGTGTTCCAAACCATCTCTACCGAGAGAATGCGTCTGGCCATTATGTTGTACAATGGAGCCTACTAGTGTTAAATGGTACCCAATTGAATGAGCTGTAAGATAAGGAATGAATGGAATGAGAAATCAGGAGGCATTGAATACCAGGAACACGGTGTGTTCCACCCATAGATACGCAACCTGAAGAGAATTGTGGCACGTGTTGACTTTTGTAACAAACTGTGTTACATAGTAGCTAATAGCTATCCCCCAACATAGGATAAAAAGGCGTGCGAATCCATGCGGGCATCTTGCACTGTCATGTTCTACTGCGGATCCAAAGAAAGTACATGTGAAATGTATGCTTGTTGAGCTGATGAATGTTCCATCGGTCGAGGCTGCCCTCTAGTGGAAGTCAAGTCAAACACCGAGAGACACAACCCCATAATGATCGTTGTCCTTCCATGCCCAATTCCCCATTCTCACTGTTTCTATACAGTTGCTCCTTCCACTCATTTACTTCCACATATTCATTTCACCATCCCAAGGGTCATTCCAACACTCAGAGGGGAGTTAGCAATGTCATGTCATTAGCAATTGCATTTGAGTTTTAGCTTAAATTCCATTTGCATACTTATCAATGGTTTAGAGTGGAGCTGAGAAAGTGGAGCACCTGCATGTAAAAAGGAGAAAGGGAATTGGGTGTGTCTAACCTATCGTGGCAACGAGGGCACACCACCCTGTGAAACAGGAAATGCAACTTTGGTTTTATAAGTGGGGGAGACATAACTTATTTTACATTTTTGTTATCCAGTCGGATAAACACAGTCTACCCGATCGCTAGGAGGCGTACGCATGGTCCTAAAGCACACCGTTGCCTCGTTTTGTATCACATTCCAATGATAAAACTGGAAGGGGGGAAATTAAATTTAATTGAAAGTTCTGCCACTGCTGTGAACACAGACTTACCATCGATCTCTTCGTCAGTCGTCAGCTCATCATTGGAGCAGATGCTTAACACGTTGACCAGCATCTCAGTGACTGCAGAGAGAGAGAGAGAGAGAGAGAGAGAGAGAGAGAGAGAGAGAGAAGAAGAGAGAGAGAGAGAGAGAGAGAGAGAGAGAGAGAGAGAGAGAGAGAGAGAGAGAGAGAGTTCTCAGCAAAAAAACGAATTGGTTGTCTACCCAAACACAGAACAACAGACCGCATACACATTACACATGTTAATAAACCAGCATGTTCATCAGAAAAACAGAGGGAAAGTATTGACATGATATGTTGATTTTAAGAATGTTTTTGATTCCATTTGGCATGATGGATTACAGTGCATCAGGAAAGTAATCAGATCCCTTGACTTTTTCCAAATTTTGTTACATTACAGCCTTATTCTAAAATGTATTAAATAGCTTTTTTTCGTCATCAATCCACACACAATACTCCATAATGACAAAGCAAAAACAGGTTTTTAGAAAGTTTTGCAAGTTTATTACAAATAAAACGCCCATAAATATCACATTTACATAAGTATTCAGACCCTTTACTCAGTACTTTGTTGAAGCACCTTTGGCAGCGAATACAGCCTCGAGTCTTCTTGGGTATGATGCTACAGGCTTGGCACACCTGTATTTGGGGAGTTTCTCCCATTCTTCTCTGCAGATCCTCTCAAGCTCTGTCAGGTTGGATGGGGAGCGTCGCTGCACAGCTATTTTCAGCTCTCCAGAGATGTTTGATCGGGTTCAAGTTCAGGCTCTGGCTGGGCCACTCAAGGATATTCAGAGACTTGTCTCGAAGCCACTCCTGCATTGTCTTGGCCGTGTGCTTATGGTCGTTGTCCTGTTGGATGGTGAACCTTTGCCCCAGTCTAAAGTCCTGAGCGCTCTGGAGCAGGTTTTCATCAAGGATCGCTCTGTACTTTGTTCCATTCATCTTTCCCTTGATCCTGACTAGTCTCCCAGTCCCTGCCTCTGAAAAACATCCCCACAGCATGATGCTGCCACCACCATGATGCTGCCACCACCATGCCTTACCGTAGGGATGGTCCCAGGTTTCCTCCAGATGTGAAGCTTGTCCAAAGAGTTCAATCTTGGTTTCATCAGACCAGAGAATCTAGAGAATCTTGTTTCTCATGGTCTGAGACTCTTTAAGTGCCTTTTGGCAAACTCCAAGCAAGCTGTCATGTGCCTTTTACTGAGGACTGGTTCTGTCTGGCTAGACTACCACAAAGGCCTGACTGGTGGAGTTCTGCAGAGATGGTTGTCCTTCTGGAAGTTTCTCTCATCTCCACAGAGGAACTCTGGAACTCTGTCAGAGTGACCATCGGGTTCTTGGTCACCTCCTTGATTGCTCAGTTTGGCCGGGTGGCCAGCTCTAGGAAGAGTCTTGGTGGTTCCAACCTTCTTCCATTTAAGAATGATGGAGCCCACTGTGTTCTTGGGGACCTTCAATGCGTTAGAAATGTTTTGGTACCCTTCCCCAGATCTGTGCCTCGACACAATCCTGTCTCCAAGTTCCTTCGACTTCATGGCTTGGTTTTTGCTCTGACATGCACTGTCAACAGCGGGACCTTATATAAACAGGTGTGTGCCTTTCCAAATCATGTCCAATCAATTGAATTGTCCAATCAATTGAATCTCAATGATGATCATTGGAAACAGGATGTACCTGAGCTCAATTTCATGTCTCATAGCAAAGGGTCTGAATACTTATGTAAATAAGGTATTTATTCTTTCTATTTTTAATACATTTGCTAAAATGTAAAAAAAAAAAAAAAAAAAACTTTAACGCGTAGGGTTGTCTCTCCCTCCCTCCTCCTTCCTCTCCTCCCTCCTCCCCTCTCCCTCCTCCCTCACTCATCTCTCTCATTCTCCCCCCTTCTTCTCTATCCCCTACTTCCCCTTTCTTCTTCCTCTCTTCCTCTCTCTCCTCTTCTCTTAGTTCTCTCTCTCCTCTTCTCTCTCTCTTCTTCTTTCTCTTCCCTCTCTATCATCTCCTTCTCTCTTCACCTTCTTCCCTTTCTCTCCATCCTATCTCTCCTCATTCAATTTTGATTACAATTGCTTTATTGCGTAGACATTGCTAAATAAATTTGTACTGATTAATGGTTACTCATACCAGTTTTAAATGGAATAATAATTGTTAATATTAATAAGATAGTAATAATAACAGAAGGAATATATGTACGGCTTTCGATCTCTTCGGTCTGAGGGGAGTAGAAATATACAAAGGACTAATGTAGCGTGGCAGGTATCTAAGTTCTTTCTAATAGATGATACAATAAAAAAGAACAGAGTCATAAAATGAAACGAAACAGTCCCGATGGTGAAAACATGACGGAAAATATACTACCACACATAGTGGGAAAACATGGCTACCTAGATGATCTATCAGAGACCACGATAGACACCTGTCTGATTGAGACATAACTAGGCCAA